>NC_134858.1:54720794-55020794 GCF_049852395.1 Peromyscus maniculatus bairdii | reverse complement strand
ATATCCATGCTGGTCCCTCCTCAGGATAATTCCAATACACACAGAACAGCAGGTTTGTCTGAAAGAATATGAGCCTTTGATGCCACGGAGCACCAATGATCACACAGGGCATGAAGGACAGCTTTGTGTTGATCTATACTCTTTAAAATTTGTGCTGGGCGGCGGTGGCACACGCCTTTAATCCCAGCACATGGAAGGCAGAGCCAGGCAGATCTCTGTGAGTTTGAAACCAGCTTGGGCTACAGAGCATGATCCAGGACAGGCTCCAAAGCTACACAGAGAAACCCTGTCTCGAAAAACCAAAAAAAAAAAAAAAAATGTACTGCCTTTTATCTATTTATTGTTGGGGGCGCATGTGCCACAGCACACAGTGGAAGTCAGAGGACAACTGTGGGACTTAGTTCTCTCCTTCCCCAGGGAGGCTCATAGGACAAGCTCCAGCTTAAGGACTGCGAGCCACAGTGACTCACACACTCGTGTGCCCAAGCAGTTAGTGCCAGTACCTGATTCCCCCAGACCACTCTCTCCCTTGGTGCAGCAACTGTGGAGGGCATACGTTTACACAGTGAGATAGAAGCAGCCTGGATCCTTAAATAACCACACGGAGAACAGCTGCCCTGACAAGCAGCCCATCTTAACATCACAAGAAATACACATCTTCGTGTGATCAGGAACTGAGAGTCAACGTTTCGTATGTTAGTAGGACAAAATTTAGCCTGTCTTAATAAACTCTTTCCAGAAATGGCCTTCACATATTCCAATATATCAGGGTACAGTTTTATTGTTTATAAATAGGCCCATTGTGGGATATTCTGGAACTCCCCCCTTATTATGTAACAAAGCATCATTGGGATTTCTCTACATATATAGTGCACTCTTTTTTACAAAAGATTTACAGAGTAGAACATGAATGCACTTCAATATAGTCAGGAGGCACATTTCCTGAATGTTTTTGAATAGATCTTACATGCATATGGTATAAAATTTAATGTGGGGGGGAAGAAACACCTCCCTCCCACTGCTGTCCTGAGCCAACAAACTCCCCTCCAAAGGTAACCAATATTTTCTGTTCCATGCATGTTTCCAAAGATATGTGATGCACAGGATGTTTAAATAAACTCTCCTTGCTTGAGATCCCAAAACGATAAGGTCACAAATTTTGCAGAGGAGATTGCAGGAAGCCAGTTTTCACTCTTAGCTCACCACCCGCCCACAGCCTACGGAAGATGGAGGAAACAGGCAATTCAAAGTTTTTAGAGAACTCTATCAGCGTGCGGAGTCATTGACATGGCCCCTAGCCTCACCCTTGGGGTGTATGCCACTTACCTCATGCTAATATAAAGAATTTTACTGGGATAACCTAGTAGAACACAATACATGTTTCTTCCAATTTGATAAACACAGTGAGCTAATGTCTGAGTTATGTCTAGAACACATGGAGGGAAAAATACAATTCTGACACAGATAATCTATGGGTAGACGTAACCGTATTTTTGGATGCAGGGACTCACAACAATGGGTCAATGAACATATTTTCTCTAACCAAAAATAGAAAAAAAAAATGCCAGGGTGGCTGGGGATGTACTCAGTTGGCAGAGTGCTTACCTAGCATGCACAAAGCCCAAGGCTTAATCCCCAGCACTGTATACAAAGCTGGGTGTGATGGTGCATGCCTGTAACCTCAGCACTCAGAAGGTAGAGGAAGGAGGATCATAAGCTCAAGGCCATCCTTGGCTGTATAGTAAATTGTGTTCCTGCATGCCTGTTATCCCAGAATTTAGAAGTTTAAGCAAGGCCAGCTTGGGCTACACTGCCAGTACCAGGTGAGCCATAGCTACGTGCCAGAATCTTGTTTAAAAGCAGCAATAAACACGCAAAGGAAGCTGCAGCAATGGCTCAGAAGTTAAGAGAGCTCCTGGGTTTGGTTCCCAGCACCCACATGAGGTGGCTCACAGCCACCTGGAACGCCAGTGCCAGGGGATCCCATGCCCTCTTCTGGCTGTTGAAGGTACTACATGCATATCATACACAGAGAAGTAGACACAAGTAAGTATAAATATACATACATACACATACATTTAAAAAATTTAAAACATGCAAAGTATCTAGAGAAAAGTTTCCTTGGGTCCTGTTCAAGAAAGTTGCCTAGAGACGTGAGTAAACTTCAGGAGAAAGAAGGTGGAGGCGTATCACCAGAAGCCTTGAGTCTCAGGAAAGAATGATAAACAAGTGCAAGGCAGTGCATTCAGCTATGAAAATGATGCTGCAGAGATGAGACCTCTCCCTAGAAACGCCAGGAGGGCTCTCCAGAGGGGCAGAATAACTGAAAGATTAAGATGCTTTCTGGTTCTACTCCATAGTCGAGACTTCTAGCTCCCTGCTAAGGAGCACCCTCTCCTTTAAACACAAAGCCTCATCCCCCACCACCCTTGGCAGGTGATCTAGCCTTCTGACTGGTTTTCTTCACTGGAATTGAGTTTAGATTTAACATGCTGAGTGCCTAGCCTATAAACACCCTGTGAAAGTCTTTGTTTTCTTTTCTCTTTTGTCATTTTGATGAAAATGGTAAAAAGAATTAAAACAGTGACAGAAGAACCCCAATGCAAGGAGAAGAAGATGCTCCACCAAGTCACATGCCTCTCCAATACAAGTCACATGCCTCTCCAGTACCACTATGTGGGCAGGAATTGCATTTCTGAGCTGCTAAGCCACTGTACTGGGGGTTGGGGATTTAGCTCAGTGGTAGAGCGCTTGCCTAGCAAGCGCAAGGCCCTGGGTTCGGTCCTCAGCTCTGGAAAAAAAAAAAACAAAAACAAAAACAAAAAACACTGTACTGTAGATTTGTCCCTGTTAAAGAGGTCAAATTGTTTCAGCTCTGGAAAAGCAAAGTAGAATCTTGTTGCAAGGGAGAACTGCAGAAATACATAATCTCTAGAGGCAACATATAGGATAGAGTCAATATAAGTCATATGGGAAATATTCATGATTAGTTTGAGTTTCTGACTGGGAAGAATAAAATCATAAGAGCCAAGAGGAATACAACCATACACTGCAAACAATATTCCTGGCAAAAATAGACCATAGTGATCTCAAAAATTATATATTGGTGCTGAGGCATCCAGCATGGTGGCACACACCCATAATCCCAGAACTCAAGAGGTAGAGGCAAGAGGACCATAAACTGAAGCCCAGTCTGAGCTACACAAAAAGACTTCATTTCAATACCAAGGGCTAGGATGTGGTTCAGTGGTAAAACATTTGCCTACATGCACAAGACCCTGGATTCAGTACCTAGCAACACACACACACACACACACACACACACACACACACACACACACACGTACGTACGTATGTACGTACGTAAGTATATGGTGAAAAATTCCTATTGTGTTGTGACCTTGTAGTCATGAAAACATCATAACATATGTATTACTCATGTGCTCATGGTGATGCTCTTGCAAACAAGGCTGCTACACTTCCAGTTGTATCAAAGTTACAGAAAATTATGTATATATGGTAAATATATTTCATAATAGTAATTGATTGTGTTGTTGGTTTATGTAGTTACTGCTTTATAAATCTTATCATACTGTGTTCATATTTATTTTTATTTATTATTTAAAGATTTATTTATTCTCATTTTATGTGTATGAGTGTTTTGCGTACATGTATGCAGGTACATTCATGGCTGGTGCCTATGGAGGCCAGAAGAAGGCATCATATCCCCTTGAACTGGAGTTAAGGATGGTTCATGAACCATGTGGGTACTGGGAACAGAACACTCGGGTCTTTTGCAAGAACAAGTGCCCTGTCCCCTATGCTTGTTTTTAAAAAGTTTACTGTAAGCCAGGCAGTGATGGCACACACCTTCAATCCCAGCACTCTGGAGGCAGAGGCAAGTGGATCTCTGAGTTTGAAGCCAGCCTGGTCTACAGAGTGAGTTCCAGAACAGCCAGACAGAACTACAGAGAGAAACCCTGTCTCAAAAAAACAAAAACAAAAAAGTTTACTGTAAAACAGGATGCCATCTGGCATATGCAAGCGCCCCAAATACATCACGATCACTAGATTTCTTGGTCATGTGAGAGAGCAATGTGAGCCAAATGTGGTAGCACAGGCATTGTAGCAAGACTCTCAGAGAAAGAAAAGTTGGATGTGATGGTGCATACATAGATATCATCTAGGTTTTTAGATGTTGACCTAGTTTGGTTTCTGTGGCTGTGATAAAACACTGACCAAAAGCCTAGAGGAGGAAAGGGTTTATTTCACTTTACAGTCCATCACAGGGAAAGCCAGGGCAGAAACGTAAAGACAGGAACTGAAACAGTGGCCTTGCAGGGACACTGCTTACTGCCTTGCTGTCCATGGCTTGCTCAGCCTCCTTTCTTATTACAGCCCAGGACCACCTGCCTAGGAACAGCACCACCCACAGTGGGCTGGGCCCTCCTATAACAATCATTAATCAAGGAAATGGCCCCCAAGACATATCTACAGGCTAATCTGATGGAGGCATTTTTCTCAGTAGAGGTTCCCTCTTCCTAGATGACTGGAGTTTGTGTCAAGTTGGAATAAAAACTAACCAGGACAGCTAGAAGCACACTCTATAATGTTCAAATAATGTTGAAAAAAAAAAAAACCTAAAGATACATTTCTCAGAGCAATACCAAATGTTAAGCGATATGTGGGAATTCAATGTGTGTCTCATGATTTAGCTTATTTAATTTTTAGTATCATTTTTGGTTTTGATTTTTATTTTTTGTGATGACTGAAATGGATTAAAAACTAAAAGATCTATGTTAAAGGCGATACTGTGCATATTTCAAAAAGTATTGTCCTAGTAAAATGTGTTCGTCTATCATTAGACAACTGAATTGGAATAACCAATATGGGGATATGAAGTCTGGCAGCTCCTTAGCCACTGCAAGGGCTGTGACTATTTGCCCATTGCTTCAATTCATCGAGAAAAGAAACATACTATCACACTACTACCAATGCATATCTGTATTAGTCAGGGTTCTCTAGAGGAACCCTGATGTGTGTGTGTGTGTGTGTGTGTGTGTGTGTGTGTGTGTGTGTGTGTGTGTGTGTGTGTGTTATTAAAATGGCTTACAGGATGTGGTCCAGCTACCCCAACAATGGTTGTCTCCTAACAGAAAGTCCAAGAATCCAACAGTAGTTCAATCCACAAAGCTCTGTGTCTCAGCTGGTCTTCAGTATATGTTGGAATCCAGAAGTAAGCTATAATGCCAGGAAAGGAATGTCTCACCAGCAGGATATATAAAATAGCCAGTGAGGATGAGGGCAAGCAGGCAAAAAGCAAAAGCTTCCTTCCTCCTTGTCTTTTATAAGATGCCATAAGGTGTGGCCTAGATTTAGGGTGAGGAGTCTTCCAACCTCAAACGATCCAATCAAGGAAATCCCTTGGGCTGGAGAGATGGCTCAGCGATTAAGAGCACCGTCTGCTCTTCCAGAGAGTTCAATTCCCAGTGCCCACATGGTGGCTCACAAGCATCTATAATGAGATCTGGCACCCTCTTCTGTGTATATAATAAATAAATAAATCTAAAAAAAAGAAAAGAAAAGAAAATCCCTCACTGATGTGCCCAGCTGCTTGAGTTTTTAGTTCATTCCAGATGTAGTCAAGATGACAATCAAGAATAGCCATCACAATATCCATGACTCACACAGGGAAATCATTGCATGAGAGCCCCTTGGAGGTGCTCTGAGGGTCTCTTAAGATAAGGTCTGATCTTTGCTTCACTCTTAGAAAGTTTCTAGCCGGGCGTTGGTGGCGCACGCCTTTAATCCCAGCACTCGGGAGGCAGAGCCAGGCGGATCGCTGTGAGTTCGAGGCCAGCCTGGGCTACCAAGTGAGCTCCAGGAAAGGCGCAAAGCTACACAGAGAAACCCTGTCTCGGAAAAAAAAAAAAAAAAAAAAAAAAAAAAGAAAGTTTCTAGTGTTACATTGTTCACAATGAGAGTGAATTGGCCATGTCTCCTGCTTAGAGATGTTTTTCACCAGTTACACCCAGTTCTCAAGGAGAACCATTGTAAGCCCCACTTAAAGTTTGCTAGTGCTACTGAAACAGATTAGAGGGACTTGCCTCTCCCTGGAGCACTGGGGCAGGAGCTAAGCGCTTTTAAGCATTGTTAAATACCATCAACTACTGTGAGCTATTAGAATTGTTAGCTCTGTGTTGAGCTTTTGTTAAGCCTTTACTGTAAACGCCCTTTTAATGCTTTATGTGAATGGCTAAAACTATCAGGAGCAGGCATTTGACAGGCCCTTCCTTTATGCCTGGCAGCCTTGAATGGGGAGCTGTCAGCCACACCCGCCCCTTTATTGGCAACCAGCCAGCCTGCCGTAATGGCAGCCTGGTGAGTCTGGACACTTGACAATTTCTCTGAGGTTATTTTACCAGCTGCAGAGGATCGTTATAATGACAACAGAAGAACTCTGCTCAGAACCAATCCAGACAGACTTGGAAAGCAGAACTCCAAGCTATAAAGGGCTTGGGGAATTCTAAGCCACCCTGCAGCCACTTCACCCAGGCCGGAAGGGAAGCACTTCCTCTGAGCTGAGGCTTGTGCAAACACAATCCTTCGCTTGCTTGAAAGACTGTGCCAGGGTTGATACAAACGTCGCCCTTGTCTATGGGCTGTGTAGGTTGCAAACACCCTTGCCACACTCCACGTGAAGCTTTCCATACAGGCTGTGTGGCTCAGTTCTTCAGCTGGGAAACACTCTCCTATGCTGCCCTCTGGTGTTACAACACCAGAAAAGTCTTTTCTTGCCAAATTTTGCTCCTCCTTAGGAGAGCGGGCTGCGGGTAGCACAAGGAGAACCCCAGAAGCAGCAGCAGGGTGGCAGCGGTGGCCGCAGCCAGAACAGCGGTAACAAGAAGACTGCAGCAACAGGGGTCAGAGGTGGTGGAAGCAGAGAAAAGGTGGAGAGCCAAGAGAGGAGAGAAACTGTAGGTTCCGGTCACCCGAGGAGGTCTAGGGAGCGGCTGTGCATTAAGGGCAAAGAGACACCCTAGTACCGAGAAATGCAACACTAGTCACTGTCCAGGGCTGAGTCCCAACATTCTAGCTCCAGGATCCGTAATGTTAGCCACCCAAAGTTGAAGTCTGTGTCACTGTAGGTCAGTGTTTCTCAACCTGTGGGTCACAACTGCTTTGGAGGTCCAATGACATGTTCACGGGGGTCACCCGAGACCACTGGAAAACACAGATCTTTACGATTCATAACAGTAGCAAAATTACAGTTATGAAGTAGCAATGAAATAATTTTGTGGTTGGGTTCCCCACAACATGAGGAACTGTATTAAAGGGTCACAGCATTAGGAAGGTTGAGAACCACTGCTGTAGGGCAAAAGTCCCAGCAACTGAGACCTGCTCAAGAGCTGCCATGCCAGCTATCACCTGCACCTGCTGGCCACTGCTGCCACCACTCACCAGTCCTGGAAACCAAGGATCACAATTGCAATCAAGTGTGAGTGCTTCTGGAGGTTCCAACCCAAGTGCCTGGAACCACCAGTCTAGCTGCAAAATCCTGGAACAACAGGCCCCTAGCTCTCAAACTTGTAAGACTCTGTCTGGTTCTGTCCATCTACACCACCCACCCGTGGGCACACAAGAACCTGGGATCTCCAGCACCAGAAGAGCTATCCACAATTCCTATCTAAGCAAAGGTCCTGGGCTGCCTGAGACTGTGTGCCAGCATCTTACCTGACTTACTCATGTGTGATGGAATTCTTGAGCCTCATCATTCAGTTTGCATGACTCATCATTCAGTTTACATGACTCATCATTCAGTGTACATGACTCATCATTCAGTTTGCATGACTCATCATTCAGTTTTTAAAGGCAAAGCACCTTGCAAGTGTGATCTGGAAAGCATTCTTTTTTTTTTTTTTTTTTAAATTTTCATTGTGGGTCTCTTAGTGACTATTGTTTCTAAGATGTCCAGAAACTTACTCAAGTATGGGTGGCTTAATGGGTAAAAACACTTGCCTTGAAAGTCCAACTACCTGAATTCAATCCACAGACCCACATAAAGGTGGAGGGAAAGAACCAACTCCTCACAATTGTTCTCTGACCTTCGAATGCCCACCATGGAATAAATGCCTGCACAAGCACCATATGCTCATGCTAACACATGCACACACACACACCATACACACTCACACAAATGAACTTTAAGAATTTAAAAGAAACTTACTAATTTGATGTCTAACAATAGCAATACAACATTGTTTGCCTGTGGTGCTCTGAAGTTATGACTCATGAATCAGAATATGAGTTGTATTGATTACTGTTATGTGCTTATGTTTAACAAGAGACTCGAGACAGAAATTCAGGCAAGAACTTCCTCATTCCCAAGTGAAATGAACCAGAATTAATGGAGTCCAAAGACTGGTCTTTGCTGGGATGGAGCAGCTACAGAACCCCAACAGCAAACTGAAAAGGTTTTGAGAGGCAAAGATCTAAGATATGGCAACTAATCCAAGGAAGTCAGCAGTATTACAAAGAACAACTAAAGTATAGTTGAAAGAATAGCTAAGCCTGGGGCTGGAGAGATGGCTCAGTGGTTAAGAGCACTGACTGTTCTTCCAGAGGTCCTGAGTTCAATTTCCAGCAACCACATGGTGGCTCACAGCCATCTGTAATGAGGTCTGGTGCCCTCTTCTGGCCAGCAATTATACATGCTGTATACATAATAAATAATAATAATAATAATAATAATAATAATAATAATAATAATAATAAAAGAATAGCTAAGCCTGATATTCCATACCACTCTGCCTCAGAGTGATTGTCATGGATATAAGGGAGAGGCATGGAATGGAGAGATAAATAAACGCTGCTATTTGTATCTTAAAAACAGCAACCTGGGTGGTAGTGGGGCACACCTTTAATCCCAGCACTAGGGAGGATCATGCCTCTGATCCCAGCACATGGGAAACGGAGATCCTGTCCCCACCCATCTTATATTCCCATGTGCTGGGATTAAAGGCGTGTGCCACCGCTGCCTGGCCTCTATGGTTAACTAGTGGCTAGCTCTGCTTTCTGATCTTCAGGCAAGCTTTATTTGCCAGAACACACACACACACACACACACACACACACACACACACACACACAAAATATCACATACCACCATGCAATTAAATGTTTTCCTTTATAAGAGTTGCTATGTGCTGAGCAGCGGTGGTGCATGTTTTTAATACCAGCACTCAGGAGGCAGAGCCAGGCAGATCTCTGTAAGTTCGAGACCACCCTGGTCTATATAGAGAGATCCAGGACAGGCACCAAAACTACACAGAGAAACCTTTTCTCAAAACGTGCCCCCTCAAAAAACCGAAAACAAAAACAAACAAACAAACAAACAAACAAACAACAACAACAAAAAAAAAACAGCAACAACTTTAGACATCATTTCTAACCCAAGGAACAATTTTGGGACAAATAGGTCCATAAGGTTTCTGGAGGAATTAGCTAGAAATAACTCCACCCACATCTGAATACACAAGTGAAGCCATAAAATAGCACTTGGCTACACAACTTCCACCATCAGGAAGCATGCTGTCACAGCCATGTGCTCCTCAAGAAGGACAGGAAAGTCAGTAGTTGGGAAGAGCCTGTCAGAGGGCAGAATCAGAGATAAGAACAAAGACAAGAGAATTTTCCCGAAAGAACAAAATCTAATCTAGGAGCTTCCTCTGTGGCCAGGAAAGAGGATATAGTCTATAGTAGTTCACAAGCACTTGGGGTGCCATGGCTGGGGCTGTAAGTGTCTTGTTCACCCCTTTTCTAGATAGGAGTCTTTGTTGTCATTTTCCTTGCTCCATCACCGCATGTTGGGTGGGTGGGTTTACTGGGGAGATGAGGAAATGGCTACAAGCTGGCCCTTTGTTCCTAAGGAAATGCATTCAGATCAATTAGGGAAAACAGTGTTGGGGGCGGTATTCAGGGTTGAACTCAGGGCCTCACACATAAGCTGCTTTCCTGGCTCTGCCTTTCAGATTTTGGTATGAGTGCCATAATTGAATGGAATTCTCTGCATCTCCCTTATAGAAGGCTGAGTCTATTTGGTGGACAGGCCGACTGTAGCAGAGACCCCTTGGTCTCTATCAAAGCCGCTATTCTTTTTAGGCACACAACTACCTTTCCATCCGAGGTCTCGATGTAGCTGAGTTTTCTCCATTATAGTGAAGTAATATGTGCCCTTTCTGATGAAGGCATGGCGGAGCTTGAGACAAATGGACTGGAATCTGGAACTGCGATGGTGATTTTTTTTTTTTTTTTTTTTTTTGCTTTTTAAAGTTTTTGAATTAGCAAGCTGAGTGTTGGATATTAATGTCCTCTCATCTCCCTTAACCTGCTGCTGCTGCTGCTACCCCTGACTCTCCCTTGTATCCCTCTTCTCCCCAAGTCTCTTTTCAGCTTTCATGTGACTCTGCAAGTGTCCTTTAGCCCTCCACCACCCCCACCTCCCCCTGATGGTTAATATTGATTGTCAACTTGATGAGATCTGGAATCAACTAAGAGACACACTTCTGGGCATGTCTGTGAGGGAAATCTCAGGAAGGATTAACCGGAAAGTGAAGACCCTCATTCAGTATCTTCCAACGGGTGACCCAGATAGAAGGAGGTCCCCTGCCTCCTTTCTTCCATCCCTTCTTCTGCTGCCGCTGCCAATACCACGGATACCATCCTCTGCGGGCATCCAACTCTACCTTTTTTGGCCTCCAGCATAGACTGAATAACAGTGACTCTCCAGGAAGCTTCCAGACCTTCAGAGAGACTCTTGTAGCATCCAGCTTCATAGACTGAAGTTCCCAGGCTCTCCAGCACACAGATGGCCATTGTTGGACTACCCAGCCTCTATCATGTAAACAATCTAATAAACTCCCTAGGATAGCATATACATTCTATTGGTTCTGTTTCTCTAGAGAACCCTGCCTAATACAGGCGCCGAATGCAAACAATGGATGAGAGCCTACCCAAGAACACTTCCTGAACAAGAAATTAAGTATCTTGGGGCTGGAGAGATTGCTCAGCACGTAAGAGCATTTGTTGCTCAATCATGAGAGTCAAAGTTCGGATTCCAGCACTCACATCAGGCTGCTCACAATCTCCTGTAACTCTAGCTCCAAAAGATCTGACACCTTCTTATGGCCTTCTCTGAGAGTTCCTGCACACATATGTGGGCAGACATACATACACACTCATAATGAAATAAAAATATTTTAAAAAAGGAATTATTTTGTTGAGTCATGTTTTGAAGATATTTGTTGCAGTTTAGAAAACATTAACTGATACATACCCTGAGTCATACTTCCTCAACATAATTATTTATTGTATATATACATATATGCTTACAAGTAATTATTAGTGATAATTATTAATACTAAACACCCTCTAGTGAACCTTATGAGATTTTCTTTTTTTTTCTTTTAGTTGTTGTTTTGTGAGCTAGAGTCTCAAGGTAGCCCAGGATGACCTTGAACTCACTGTGTAGCCAATGATGACCAGTAACTTCTGATCCTCCTGTCTCTACTCCCCAGTATTTGGTTACAGGCATGTGCCACCACACCAGAGTTTTTGGTTTTGTTTTGTTTTTGGAGGAAATGTTTTGCTTCTTTTTTTAGTATGTGGCCCTGACTGGCCTGGGATTTGCTATGTAAGCTAGGGTGACCTGCCTCTGCCTTCTAAGTACTGGAATCCTATGTGTGTCCCAGGAATGGTGGCACACACCTGGCATTTTTATACAGTGTTATAGAAAATCAAACCCAGGGCCTTGTGCATCCAAGGTAAGAGTCTACCAATTGGGCTACATTTGTTTTATTTATTTATTTACTTGCTTTTGGTACTGGAGAATGAACCTAGGGCCTCACTCATACTAAGCACATACCCACTGAGCTACATTCTCTGGTCCCTATTTTGTTTTCCGTGTAGCTTAAGTATCACACGTTATTTACCAGTTTTCTATGGATAGACATTTAGGTTGTTACTAATCTCTTGCTACTGTCCTGTGTTCAAGTTCTTTCCACTGGAATTCTGCAAATGCAAAGCCTTGTTAGGTTCATGCCCAGCACTATCCAGCTCAACCCACTAGCTTATAATTTCTTTTAGTTTTTTGACAAATCATAAAGCTAATTATTGTCCATCGTCTGCTATTGCAAAGTGTATATTGGAGAAGATACTTGAGTGATTACAAGACAAAGACTTACACTAGTAGGAAGACTATAGAACAGTGCCTTCAGGGCTGGAGAGATGGCTCAGTGGTTAAGATGACTTGACTGTTCTTCTAGAGGTCCTGAGTTCAATTCCCAGCAACAACATGGTGGTTCACAACCATCTGTAATGGGATCAAACTTCTTTTCTGGTGTGCACGAAGACAGAGCACTTATATACATAAAATACAAGAACAAGTACATCTTTTAAAAAAAAAAATAAATGTTTGCCGGGAGCTGGAAAGATGGCTCAGTGGTTAAAAGCACTGGTTGTCCTTCCAGAGGACCAGAGTTCCATCCCCTGTACCCATGTGGCTGCTCATGCTTGTGGTATGCATCTATGTAGGCAAAATACATACAATGTAAAAATGAAAAATAAAATAAAAGAATGGTGTCCTCACACTCGCAGCATGAATCACAGTGAAACGCCCCGGGGCACAAGTTCCAACTTACCACTAGAACATGGACCTTTTCTTGGAGTTTCAACAACTCATTCAATTCTAACATTAGCTTTCTTGAGAAGTGAAGTCTGTGTGAGAACTAAAAGATAATGAAGTGCTCAGCGCAGGATGATTTTCAGTTAATGTGTACCGGAGATTTTTCCTAAATATATCATTTTCTCAATTACCAAGGAAAGCAATATTTTACCTTTAGTTTAAAAATAGGACATGTGTCATAACTGTCTTTATTGTTAAGATAAAAAGTGTTTTTCCAACCGGGCGGTGGTGGCGCACGCCTTTAATCCCAGCAATTGGGAGGCAGAGCCAGGGGGATCTCTGTGAGTTCCAGGCCAGCCTGGGCTACAGAGTGAGTTCCAGGAAAGGCACCAAAACTACACAGAGAAACTCTGTCTCCAAAAACCAAAAAGAAAAAAAGAAAATTGTTTTCCTAAAGATTGAATCAGTGAAATATTTTTCCTTTCCAAAATGATCTTACATAATTCTATCTAGCTAGTTTCTTTTTCATTAAAAATTCTTAGCCGGGCGGTGGTGGCGCACGCCTTTAATCCCAGCACTCGGGAGGCAGAGCCAGGCGGATCTCTGTGAGTTCGAGGCCAGCCTGGGCTACCAAGTGAGCTCCAGGAAAGGCGCAAAGCTACGCAGAGAAACCCTGTCTCAAAAAAACCAAAAAAAAAAAAAAAAAAAAATTATTACTTTTATTTGTGTGTGTATGTGTGCATGTGTGTTCATGTATGTGTGCATGCTTTGACACAAGTGTGGAGCTCAGAGGATATCTTAAGGAACCAATTTTCTTACCACTATGTGGCCCCAGAAATCAAACTCATGTCCTCAGAATTGGTGACAATGGCCCACTGGTTTCTTTTCAGATTGAATCGCTGATACTTTCCCATGTCAACACAAGTGTAGTATACTGACTTTCATTACAGGTGTTCATGGGGTGCCCAGTTTATTACATGGGTTCTGGGATACAATACAAACTCTGGTCCTCATAATTCCATAGCAAGTGCTCTTAACCAATGAGCCATCTCTCCAGCTTCTAATATTTATGTGCTCTCTCTCTCTCTGTCTCTCTCTCTGTCTCTGTCTCTGTCTCTGTCTCTGTCTCTCTCTCTCTCTCTCTCTCTCTCTCTCTGTGTGTGTGTGTGTGTGTGTGTGTGTGTGTGTGTGTGTGTGTGTGTAAACTTGCATGTGTGGAAGTCAGAGGATAACTAGCAGGAGTTGGTTCTCTCTGTCCATCATGTGAGTTCCAGGGATCAATCTCAGAACTCAGGTCTTCAGGCTTGGCAATAAGTGTTTTTACCTGCTTAGCCATTTTGCCAACCCCATTTTAGCTTTTCTTCTTCTTCTTCTTCTTCTCCCTCTCCCTCTCCCTCTCCCTCTCCCTCTCCCTCTCCCTCTCCCTCTCCCTCTCCCTCTCCCTCTCCCTCTCCCTCTCCTCCTCCTCCTCCTCCTTCTTCTTTCAACAGAGTCTCTTGTACCTCTGGCTGGTCTTGTGCATACTTAGTGAGGTTGGCCTTGAACTCATGAACCTCCTGCTTCCACCTTCCAAGTGCTTAGATGGCCATCATGTACCATCATGCCTGGCTTGCCATCTATTGTTAATAAAGAGAGAGTCCTTACACTTTGTGAATATTTGCTTGAATCTTGTAACTAAACTACACTGCTGCAGGGCAGATCCTCTAATGTAGGAACAGGGAAGTCGGTTGCTGACGATGCCTTACTCACGGTAAAACAACCCACACAGAGCTTCCTCCCTTGGCAGTGGGTGAAGGGAGGAAGCTGTAGAGGCACAAATGTAAACGCCATCCTTTCAGCTCTTGGAGTTCAGAAGTGAAGCTGGCTGGCTGAACTGCCCATATTAGGAAATGGCCGGTGGGGTTGCCGTGTCAAACTAAACAATTCGCCCCTTTGCATGGTGTGTGTGAAGGGAAGAGATACAAGAAAGAGCTCATCCGAGTGGTGTGAGAACAGTTATCTTTAACCATTACATTCTCTTTCAAACCAGATCTCAGTATAGTTACAAGTTTATAAAAATCAAACTTTTGGGTGAATATGATTAAGGTGTGTAAAACTAGATTACAAAAAATATTTACCAGAACTTTCACTTCAGCTAGAGAAACTGAAATCCCAGTTCAGTTTTTAAAGGTAAAGTTTCTGAATCGGATTCCCAAATGAGCTTAGGCACAGTTCCCTGGAACTGGGTTAAAAATATGTGTTGCTGATTTGAGTGAACCTTATATTCAACATGTCCTCTTTCTATAGACCAGCAAGCAAAGGCCTGGAGGACAAACAACTTCTTAATTTCTGTGGTATTGAATAAATTTCATCTTAATAAAATTTCAGTAGCTCTCCTGGTCTACAGAGGGAGATCCAGGACAGCCAGAGCTGTTACACAGAGAAAGCTCATCTCAAACAAAACAAAACAAAACAAAATTTCAGTAGCTCTCATTATATTATACGTAGCTTACTTTAGCAAAAGCCTAGGAATAAAATAGCGTTACTTTTTCAACAGGTACATGTGGGCTGTGTACAATGGAGATAATGAATTAGTCCCCAAAAGCACACCAAACAAAAGCAGGCACTCCTGTCCTTACTGGGGAAGGGACATCTCCACTGAACTCTCTCCGTAGTGTCCTGCACTCTCTGATATCAGGGTTCTAAAAACATCTATCTCAGGAGAATTGTGGTTTCGAGATTAGCCCAGGCTACCTAGTGAGATTCTGTCTCAAAAACCATGCTCAAGAACTCTGGCTATTCTTTAAAGGACCAGCAACCACATGGCAGCTCACAGTTGTCTGTAACTCCAGTTCCAGGGGATCTGAGACACATACATGCAGGCAAAACATACATACATATAAAAAAAATAAATAAAGTTTAAAGCACACTATAAAGCCAGAAGATGGTGAGGCATGCCTTTAATCCCAACACTTGTGGGTGGAGACAGGTGGATCTCAGAGTTGGAGGCCAGCCTGGTCTACAGAGTTCCAGGACAGCCAGAATCACAGAGAAACCCTGTCTTGAAAAACCAAACCAAACCAAACCAAACCAAACCAAACCAAACCAAACCAAACAAACAAAACAATCCTCCCCAAAACAGAACAACAAAAAACTCCAAAGGAACAAAACAAAACAGAAAAAAAAAAAAAACACACATTATGAAAAACAAGTTAGCCGGGCGGAGGTGGCACACGCCTTTTATCCCAGTACTCAGGAGGCAGAGGCAGGCAGATCTCTGTGAGTTTGAGGTCAGCCTGGTCTACAGAGTTCCAGGAAAGGCCCAAAGCTACACAAAGAAACTCTGTCTCAACTCCCCCCCCCCAAAAGTTAAATACCTGACTAGTGTCCTTTGTTGAATTTGTTGAAATTAACAGGTTCTTGGTTTATTTTGGTTTTTTAATGTTGCTGTTGGGGGAGTTGGGCTTTTTTTTTCCCCCAGAAAGAAGGAATTCTAGCAGAAAATGTGATCCAGGCCTATAATCACAGCAACTTAGGAAGCTGAGGCAGGAGGATCACAATTTCAAGGAACCTGTCTAGGGTACAGAGTGAATTCAAGGCAAACCTGGGAAACTTAATGAACCCTGTCTCAAAATAAAAAAATAAAAGAGGGTTGAAGATGTAGCTTAATGGTGGAGCACTAGCCTAGCATACCCATACACACAAGATCCACACCCCATTCAGTGTTGGTTCTTGAAAATAAAGAGTTCTCGTTGTTTTAAAGATGTATTTTTATTAATTATTTGTGGGGATGTGTGTTCATGCATGTAGGTACGTGCACGTGTGTGCGGGTGCTCACGACTCTGGCCTTGGATCCCTGGAGCTGGAGTTACAGACACTTGTGAGGCACCATGACGACACTGGGAACTGAATTTCCGGTCCTCTGGAAGAGCAAGCCCTCTTAAGCTCTGAACCATTTCTCTAGCCCTGAAAATAAAAATTTACGGTAGATGGAAAGCCCGAGTCCATGCAGGTCTCTGTGTAGACATTCACACCAGTTGGTTAACCCTCCAAAACTCCCAGCCAGCCTCACTGCCAGGCTGACCTTAGTTTGAGTACATTTTCATCTTAGTTTCACCAACACTTCAGCAGCATCTGTCTTATCGGGGCTCTATTGGTTTTAGGGCATGCTGTGGAATAATCCTTCTGTACAGTGTTAACATGTATTACTCTTGTTGGTTAGTAAAGAAGTTGGCCAGGCAGCGGTGGTGCCTGCCTTTAATCCCAGCACCTGGGAGGCAGAGCCAGGCAGATCTCTCTGGTCTACAGAGAGAAGAAATCCAGGACAGGCACCAAAACAACACAGAGAAACCCTGTCTTGAAAAACAAAAAACAACGAAGGAGGAGAAGAAAAAGAAGAAGGAGGAGGAGAAGAAAAAGGAGGAGGAGGAGAAGAAGAAAAAGGAGGAGGAGAAGAAGAAGAAGTTGTTGATTGACCTATAGCAAGGCAGGATAAAGTTAGGCAGGACAATCAAACTGAGGCTACTAGGGTGAAGAGGGATGGAGGGAGAGACACAGACAGATCAAGATGGGCACACCATACTGAAAAAAGGTACCAAGTCACATGGCAAAGCATAGACAGAAGTATGGGTTAATTTAAGTGTAAGAGTTAGCCAGTAACATAGCCTGAGCTATCGGCCGAGCATTTATAAGTAATATTAAGCCTCTGCATTGGTTACTTGGGACTGGCATCCAGGATTGGGAAAGAAACAGCTGCCTACAGGGGCACAATCCTGTGGCCAGCTGTTTTGTTCTAGGACAGATGGCTTGAATTGCGTCCTAGCTCCCTTTTGCTCTAATAGTCTGTGGGACCACTGTGCTCTGGCCAACATGGAAATCTAGATGAACTTTGCAAAGGCAGCTTCCAATTAAATATCAAGGAGAGTGAAACAATGCAACATTGTTGCTGTAAATTTTTATTACATTTTATTTACTTATTTGGGGGTGAAGCTGTGTACCCCCAACTTCGCACTTGTGGAGTTCAGAGGACAACTTGAGAGAGTTGGTTCTCTCCCTCTACAATATGAGTTCCAGGTCACCTGCCTTGGCAGCAAGAACCTTTACTGGCCGAGCCATCTCTCCAGCCCTGAAACACTACAGTGTTTTAAAAGAAGATTGACTCATTTTAGGATTTGCCTTGTGCTTGTCATACAGGTCAGACTTCTATTCCCAGATGAGAAAGAGAATAAGGTCAAACTACATCTTCAGAATGTTGGGAAACCTCAGATCAAGTTTGTTGGAAAGGACCTTGGCAGGAAAGAATATGCTTAAAAAAAAAAAAGGAGTTCTGCTCTGCTCATGCCCAGGGCTCATCACTGACACCAGCACCAGCACTAACACACACACACATACATACACACACACACACACACGCACACGCACGCGCACGCGCACGCGCACGCGCACGCACACGCACACAAACACTTTTGAAACAGGGTTCCATTCTGTAGCCCAATGAAGGTGGCCTGGAGCTTATTATGTAGCACATGCTAGCCTCAAACTTACAACAATCCCCTTGCCTTAGCCTCCCTCTAGTACTTGGATTACAGGCATAAGCCCCTCCGCCTGTTAGAAGTAGTCACCTGGAAAAGTTTTCAAAGGTTAGCTTTGGATCTCAGCAAGTAGGCACTAATATGTCCCCCAAACTGAGTGGCTAGTGCAGGCTCCTTTATCACATAAGCAGGTCACCAGATCCCGAATACCAAATGTCCAATTTAAAATCCAAACAGTTCTTTGAAAGAGGAGACTCCAAGGGGCAGCATGCTGGGACATCCCCTCCCTGTAGAGTGACATTTTGGAAAGAAAGAAAGAAAGGAAGGAAGGAAGGAAGGAAGGGAGGGAGGGAGGGAGGGAGGGAGGAAGGAAGGAAAAGAAAGAAAGAAAGAAAGAAAGAAAGAAAGAAAGAAAGAAAGAAAGAAAGAAAGAAAGAAAGAAAGAAAGGAGCATGCTGCTTTGAATGCATCCCCAAAAGTTCATGAATTGGAAACTTGAGTCTCAACACAACACTGCTAGGAGGTGAGGCTGTTAGGTCATGATGACTCTGCCTTCATGAACAGATTAACGTTATTGAATGGATGATGAACTAGATAGGCTTCTTACAAAACTAAGTTTGTCCCTTTCTTGCTCTCTTGCTCTTTTTTTCTGCCATGGGATGATGAACACAAAGATCCCCAGATAGAGTCTGTCAATCATAGACTTCCTCACATGTGTGTACACATGCATGTGTGTGAAGGTCAGAGGACAACCTTGGGTGCCTTTTTCCCCCTCAGGCACTGTCCATCTTGTTTTTGGAGCTGGCCTGGGACTAGGATTGGGCTAAACTGTCTGGCCCTACAGCCACCAGGATCTAACGATCTCTGGGGATTACAGGCACACACCACTGTGCCCAGCTTTTTTACATAGCATATGGGAATGGGACCTAGATTCTCATATTTGTGTACCAAGCATCTTAAAGACTTAGCTATTACCCAGCCCCCTGGGTATTCTTTTTATTTTTTATTTATTTATTTATATTTATTTTTGTTTTTTATTTTTTGGTTTTTCGAGACAGGGTTTCTCTGTGTAGCTTTGCGCCATTCCTGGATCTCGCTCTGTAGACCAGGCTGGCCTCGAACTCACAAAGATCCACCTGCCTCTGCCTCCCAAGTGCTGGGATTAAAGGCGTGCACCACCGCCGCCCGGCCTTGTTTATTTTTTAATGAGCACTTGGCCTCAGGCATTCTGCTATAGCAACCAAAATAGAGTAAGGGGCTGGAAATATAGCTTAGTAGCAATGTTTGCCTAGCAAGTGTGAGGCCTTGGGTTCAATCTCCAAGGCAAAACAAAACAAAATACACTAAAAGTGTGGGTGGAACTTGAATGTGCTTGAATACTGAAAGATCCGATATTTATAAGAGGCTAAGGAGAGATTTCTGAGAACTAAGAAGGGGAACTTAAGATTATATAAAGATTTTTCCTTTAAGAAAAAAAAAATGCCAGGCAGTGGTGGCACACACCTTTAATCACAGTACTGGGGAGGCAGAGGCTGGTAGATGTGTTCAAGGCCAGCCTGGTCTACAATATGAATTCCAGGACAGCCAGAGAGGGCTACACAGAGAAACCCTGTCTCAAAAACAATAAAAAATAAAAAACAAAACAAACAAATAAAAAATCCTTCAGACTGGGGAGCTGGCTCTGTGGGTAAAGCATTTGCTGTGCAGGCCTAAGGGCCTGAGTTCAGATCCATAAGGCCTCAGTGCTATGGTGTGGCAGAGACAGGAGGATCTCTGGGGCGAATCAGTGAAAGACCCTATCTCAAGGGAATAAGGCAGCGAAGGATAAAACAGGACACCCAAGGTTCTCTTCTGGGCTCCATGCACATGCCCCCCCCAAATTAAAATTAAAAACCCTGGATGGTTATTCTTGGTTGTCAACTTGACTATACCTGTAATGAACTACAATCCAGAGATGGAAGGCACACCTGTGATTGGATCTTGAGGTGGGAAGACACACACCTTTAATCCAGATCTTGAGGTGGAAAGACATACTTTTAATCTGGGCTACACCTTCTGCTGGAAGCCTATATGGAAGAAGGAAGGTTTTGTCCTTCTTTGCCTGCTTGCTTTCACCTTGCTAGCACATCCATTCCTTCAGTGGCATTGGGGCCTACTTCTTCAGGATTCCAGCATACATAGGAGACCAGCTGAGACACCCAGCCTGTGGGACTGAGCTACTACTAGATTCTTAGACTTTCCACTCACGGCCAGCCAATGTTGGATTAGCTGGACTGCTAATCCTGTAAGTCATTCCAGAGAGAGAGAGAGAGAGAGAGAGAGAGAGAGAGAGAGAGAGAGAGAGAGAGAGACAGAGAGAGAGAGACAGAGAGAGAGAGACAGAGAGAGAGACAGAGAGAGAGAGAGAGAGAGAGAGAGAGAGAGAGAGATTCATTCCATAAGTTCTATGACTCTAGAGAACTCTCACTAATACAAACTCCACCAACTAAAATGTTTTCCTTTTTGCTATCCATTTATAATCACCCCTCCATATTTTTCTAGTTCCAAGAGTGTAATTTTCAGCCGGGCAGTGGTGGCACACACCTTTAATCCCAGCACTTGGGAGGCAGAGCCAGGTGAATCTCTGTGAGTTCGAGGCCAGCCTGGGCTACAGAGTGAGTTCCAGGAAAGGCTCCAAAGCTACACAGAGAAAACCTGTCTCAAAAAGCAAAAAAAAAAAAAAAAAAAAAAAAAAAAAGAGTGTAATTTTCTGACTGACTTGTTTCAGTCAACGAAATGTCTTTATTATGTTATAATATCTAATGGCAAATTGTTATGTCTATCAATTCTGTAGTCCTTTTTCTTGCTAATCATGTATCTGCTAACATCCCCCAGTTAGATGGGCTCCGAACCTGGTATCTTTTTTTTTTTTTTTTCAAGACAGGGTTTCTCTGTATAACAGTCCTGGCTGTCCTGGAACTCATTCTGTAGACCGGGCTGGCCTCAGAACTCACTGAGATCCACCTGCTTCTGCCTCCCAAGTGCTAGGATTAAATCATGCAACACCACTGCCTGGCCCTGATATCTTTCTTAACTCTTCTCTAACCTACACAACCAGAATACCAGCAAATCCTGGCAGCTTCACTTTCAAAATAGACCTGAAATCTGACCACTTCTCACCCGCTGTAATGGCATCAACTACTTCAGGATACCATCATCTTCTTCCAGGATTATTGCTTCCCTTTTTAATCTCTCTAGGCTCAAGATCCACAAGTAGCCTCTCTGCCACGACTAGACGGATCAAGTCGCTTTGGGGCTCAAAACTTTCCATTGGTGTTAGTGGTGACTGTCAACATAATTTTTATGTCTACAGTGGTCTGCACGGTTGAGCACCTGGCTACTTCCTGATGTAATCTTTACCACTTGTGCCTCCCTCAGCCATAAAAGTTAGTTTGCTATGTATTGCTTCCTTGTTACTGTTCGTATTCCTCTTCCTATTAACCTGTCAAACACATTCTTACCTCAGAGCAGTCAAATATTCTGTCTCTTCTGCTTGAACATTCTTTCTGTAGATATCTACTAGATGTGGTTCATCCCTATCAAGTCAGTCCCCTTTCGGTTTAAGAGCACCTTATCAATGAGTTCTTCTCCAGCATCTAAAAATAGAAGTTGCCTGACACAATTGTTTAATTTTACTCTGCTTTGTTCTGCATAGTACTTATCTGACACTACATATTTTGTTTTCTCTCTCCAGAACCGGTAAAGAACACTGAAGGCAGGAAATGAGTTTTGTCTACTGCTCAAAAAACACTGAGGTGAGGACCTGGCTAGGCATGTACAAGGAATTTTGGTATTTTTGATTGTGTAATTTGTAAAAGGGGAAGACAGGCTGAGAACACACAAGAAGATTTCTAGATTTTAGGGCATTCTACATTTTCTGTTATTTATATGGTAAGGTAATCAAGGGAAGTGGTATGTGAAATACAGAGTTAGAGATTCACAGAGATAGTGAGGATCAAGCTGAGTAGGAGAATATAATGAACTTTGAAGCCACCGTTTAGAATTCATTTTTAATTGATAATTTAGTGATTCCAATCTGCTCAGTCAGATCATTTTCTATAGCAAAATACAGGCATGAAAATTATTAAGTCTCTTCTGGCTAGAGGTTTTAGTTGAAGAAAAGGAATTGGGGGGGACTGAAAAATTGGGGTTGTAATGATATGCCATTGAATCTAGCATAAGGAAGGAAGTGAAGGAGGTTAACGTGTAAGAGATAAAATAGAGGCTTTCAGCAGATTGGAGTTTCTGATAAAGTCAAAGAGTTATGTTACAATTCTTGAGCAATGATAAAGACAAAAAAAGTTATGTTACAGTTCTTTAGCAAGGTGGGAGGCAATGGTTCAGTGCCCTGATACACACTAAAAATTTGTAATTTAAAAAAAAAAAAGTCTTCATCAGGGACTGAGATGGATTAGTCAGTAAAGTGCTTGGCACCAAAAATAGGAGCCTAAATTTGGATACCCACCACCTAAGTAAAAAAGCCGTGCGTGGTGCACACCTGTAATCCGAGCGCTGGGGAGGCAGAGACGAGGATTCCCGGAGCTTGCTGGTCAATTACTCTTGCTAAATAGGTGAGCTACAGATTCAGTGAGAGGCCTTGTCTCGGGTTGGGGGCGGGGGGGGGGGGGGGAAGTGGGAGGAGAAAAGAAGGAAAGAAAAGCCTGCTAAAAGCCAGGTTTTGACTGGGATTGGAAAACTGGTGTAAAGCTCGACGTTAAGTGAACCACATAGACTCTAGATCAAGGAAGATGGTCAGAGGGGAGAAAGTTAAAACACGGAGGTGTGCGCATAAACTGACAGATGTTCACAACCAAGCGTTGCAGAAGCAAGGTGTGTATGCTGTTGTTGTTGTTGTTGTTTGTGTTATAAGCGGTGCCAGGATTCGGCACATAGCCCCTACCTTTGGGAACCTGGGGGAAGAAAATATTAACTCCTGTGACCAGGGTGGGGTTGAGGATGGAGGTAGTGCTCCAAGGGTGGCAGGAACCCCTGGGGACAGAAGAATCTCAGTCTAAAAAGTTCACAGAAAGCCTGAAAAACAAGCGGGAATGCTTGATGAAGACTGGCTGAAACGCAGCACTCGTAACTCCTCTCTTTAACTTATTGCAAGCAACGTCCAACCTCCGCAGCCAGAAAGCAGAGCCGACGTCGTTAGCCCTGCTTTTTTCAACTCCCCGCGAAAGCACTCCCACCGGAACTGCTCTGTGTCTGCGCTTTCCCATTGGCTGAAGCTTCCGCCCGCCTTAAATAGCTTCCGCCCACGGGCCTAACCGGAGGGCGGTCCCTAGGAGTCACTTCCGCCTCATCCCCACTCCACTCCCCCACCTCCTTCCCTTTTTAGCTGCTTCCGGCCTCAGGCCCCGCCCCAACCCGTGAGGCCCCGCCCCTGCCTGCCCCTCCCCCGCCCCGGGCCGACGGCCCGGCCCCCGCGGCACCGCTTCCGGTGTGGGCCCCGCCCCGGCTGTGGCCCCCAGCTGCGGAGGAGTCGGAGGCTCAGCTGCTGCGCCGGGGCCTCAGCGGCTGCCTCCTCCCAAGCTGCGAGCCCGGAACGCTGCGCATAGGTGAGCGGCGCGGGTCTGGGTTCTTTCAGCCGCGGCGGGAGCGGGGCTGTGGCAGGTGGAGGGGACCGAAATGGGAGCCGAGGCAGGTGTGAAGGGGAGACGCGGGCCGGCGAAGCGGGGGGGACCGCTGAGGAAAAGTGAGAGAGCGGCCGGGAGGAGCTCGATCCTCCGGGTGCCCAGAGAAGTGGTTTGAGATAAAGGGATGGGGAAGGTAAGGGACCCCCGGGGCAGCTCAGGGCGAGCTTAGGTGGGGTTTGAGTGATTGGAGAAGAGCCTGGAGATTGGCGGAGAGGGTTTGGGGGGAGTCAAAGTGATAGCGCTCCATTGGGAGTGGGGTCAAGAATAGAAAGAGGGGCTGGAGGGGGTCGGGGACAGCGGCTGCAAACGAAGGGAAGGGAAAGGGTCAGCAAGGCCGGTCTGAAGCGGCAAGCGGTCCGTTGCGCCCGGTTTGGAGGTCCGGGAAGTTTAGAGGACAGAGCGAGAGATGGAGGGATGAAGTGGTTTAGATTTCAGAGGCGCAAGTTCTCTAAATGTTGGTAGTATTGTTTGGATCACTGGCTGCTTAGGGATTGGGATGGGACGGGCTCTGTGAGGGCGAGTGTGCCGAGTGAGGTGTAGAAGCGAGTCGTCTCTGTCTTACTAAATAAAGAGGCAATGGGACACCTACCTCCCCCTCTGCTGAGGGCAGCCTGCAGAGAAGATGGTACCAACCCGACAAGAAACATTTGTACACTGACCGGCAGGGGTTGGTTGAAATATTCCGGTTGTGTTGGTTGACTTTAATAATAATTACATGAATATTTTTAAATGACCAGTGACTTGCTTGTTACTCTTTTGTGTGTGTTTTGTTTTTGTATTTTTGTCCCCAAATTGGTTTTTATTTTAAGTGAATACTTTTGCCAACTGGGTGTGAATCCTTTCAGGCTTCCTTACGGAATAAAAACTACAGCGGAATGAAAGTATTGCCTGCAGGCGTGACTTATACTTTCTAAACTGCTAAGAGGAAGTACGAATAGTAAGAAGCAAATTGGAATTTGAATCTTTTAACAGTCTATGAAAGCTACAACCAAGTGCTTCTAAGAAACAAACTGAGAATTGTCTAGCATGGCTCTGTTTTGTTTTGTTTTTCGTTTTGAATTTTTTTCCCTAGCTTTAAAAATTATACCCCTATATGAGTGTAAACATTTATAAATCAAAGCCATTTTTTCTTGTTAGGGATTACTTCCCCTGTGAATTTTTGAAGATGGTAAAGATTTCATTTTCTTCTTCATTTCAAGATGATTCATTTCATCTTCCACCTCAGTCCTAAAACACTGGGACAATGCAAATATCAAGTCCCAACCTGCTCAGCACAGCTTCCCCTTTCATGTGGCAACAAAATTGCACACCCCGTTGCTAGTCCTCTGCACCCTAAAATTTGCTCTGGCATGGTAATCCATTCACTTAGGAAGACTTGTGAGAAAATATAATTGAAGTGAGGTTTGTTGAAGGTGGGAGCCTGGGAAGGGTTAGAGGCGGAAGGGTGTGAAAGGGGGTTTGTGTTTGGAGACAGATTGGTAAGAATGCAGATAAACCTGCCCCCAGAATCCTTGGGGACTGCAAGCCTTTTCTTACTGTATTCATAGAATAAATATAGTGGAAGTGAATCAGAAAGAAAGAGGATGTGAGGAGATTTACTTGTGATTTATAAAAAAAAAAAATTGACTTGTTTAGACAATATTGGTACCTGTTTCAAATTAATTAACTTTAAAATCTCCAGAGGAATTCCCCCCCTCCCTGTTTGTTTTTGAGGGAAGCTTGCAATTTGAGACTCTTGCCTCCTTGCATGTTTCTTTCTTTCATGTTGTTGAAACCGGATTCTTTCGGAGGCTATAATGTCCACTTAGCCTGGTTCAGTCCACTCAGCAAGCTGGCCAGCAATTTGATCTGGGAAATTTGTGAAGTTTTAAGCCAAGAGCAGTTTGCTTGGTCTTGCTTTTTCCATCAGAAAAGTCATTTTGTCTGTCTGCTATAACTCTGTGTCTAGCTTGAGTCAGAATCCCCTTCTCCAGAGAGCCTGGGAATATAAGCCATATTCTTTCTTTTGCAGTCAGTCCATTTTTTGCCTTTGTTAACTGCAGTTTTCATAGTTCTTACAAATTTCATAATTCAAACCCCTGCACAGTGCAAGCCCAGTAGATAACTGTTTGATAATGTAGAGAGTAAGAGATGAGAACTCAGTTGTTAGCAAACTTAAATATCTTCTTTTTTAAAGAATGCTTAAATCTACCACTCGTGATGTTTACCCCCTTTCCCCTCTTAGGTCCTGTTCTCTTCTTTATAACTTTCCCTCCCCACCCACCATGCCCTACAACTTACTCATCTTGAAATTCAGGTTTAGGAGCGTTTAGTATTCAGAACTTTACTGGAGAAAAGAAAATCTTTTGTACCTGTTTTACATAGTTTTTTCCCCCTCTTCCTCCCTTGTGGTTTTGGTTACTCACTTAAAATACAGACCCAGTGCGCGTGCTGGGCTGTGCCCAGGTTGAGAGCCATGCCGGTCTGTGGGTGAAGCCTGAGACAGCCAGTAATGGAGCCTCTGCAGCAGCAACAAAAGCAGCCACACCAGGCTCCTCTACAGATGGATGCCAGAGAGAAGCAGAACCCGCAGCAGACAAGAGAAGCACAGTTTCTGTATGCCCCCAAGCTAGGCGTCCAGTCTGCTCTCCTTTCAGTCACACCTGGGAGACCTCCTGGTAGCCCTGTTCTGGGTCCCTTAGCCAGAGTCACACCAGCCACACCAGTGAGCCAAGTATATGAGCAGAGCAATGTGAACTCCGAACCCGAGGAAGAGGAAGGAGGTCTGGAAGACGAAGATGGAGATGATGATGTTGCAGAGGTGGCTGAAAAAGAGGCCCAGGCTGCTTCCAGATTTTTCCATGTGCAAAAAGCAACTCGCCAAGACCCCAGAGCAGCACCCATGTCCAGCCTGCTTCCAGCACCTGGACTCCCACCACAGGGACAACAAGCTAGAGAAGACCATACCAAAGATACTTCCAAGGCCCCACCTTCCATCTCCACAGCTGGGCAGCCAAGCTGGAATCTGGATGAGCAGCTTAAGCAGGTCAGTCTTTCTGCTATGGGAGGCCATTTTTTCTACCTATAGGTCAGCTGCAGAGGGTGCTGGATGGGCAGGAGCGGGCACCATGCCTTCTCACCCATGGCACTGACTATGAATATGAATAGACGGAAGTTTTTCTCAGCATTTGTCTGCTTGAACTGAGGGTATAGCTCCATGATAGTGTAGGACTTTAGATTCAGTCTCTAGGACCACAAAAATATTAAGTGATGGTTCTTTTTATTAAAGCATTAGAGTGTATAAGTTACTGTTAATGCAGTTTGTTCCAGGTTTCTGTTAAAGAATCTCTCCTTTTTCTTGTTTGTTTTTTTTTTTCCGAGACAGGGTTTCTCTGTATAGTTTTGGAGCCTGTCCTGGATCTCGCTCTGTAGACCAGGCTGGCCTCAAACTGACAGAGATCTGCCTGGCTCTGCCTCCCCCAAGTGCTGGGATTAAAGGCATGTGCCACCACCACCCGGCTCTCCTTTTATTTTTTAAAGGAAGAATGAGCTGTGTTTCGTTAGGACTATCTAATAAACAGAGTGGCTAGTTCACACTTGTAATTCCAGCACTTAGGAGGTGGCGGAAGAAGAGACTCACCATGAGTTCTAGAATGAAACCCTGTCTCAAAAACCGGAAGATAATATAGTAATAGTAGAAGTAGTAATCGTAATAATAAAATAAAAAATAAAGGAGTTGGATGTGGTGGTATACACCTGTAATTTCAGTACTTGGTAGGCAGAGACAAGGCTAACCTGGTCTGAATACTAAGTTCCAGGCCAGCCAGGACTACACATTTTTAAATAATGAAATTCATGGTTCTAATTAGTTTTTCTTGTAGGAATGTAGAATTTTTTTTCCTATGAGTTTCTTAGCTCCAAGTAAACCAAGTAAATCATGTTCTTTTGTTGTTTTGAAGTTGAATATAGCTGCTAAAAAGCACTTATGTATATTTCTCAACAGAGAGCCTTATAGACATTCTGTTTTATCTTTACATCGTTTGGTTAGAAAGAGGGGCCAGGCAGCAGTGGCACACGCCTTTAATCCCAGCACTTGGGAGGCAGAGCCAGGCGAGTCTCTGAGTTTGAGGCTACAGAGCGAGATCCAGGACAAGCACCAAAACTATACAGAGAAACCCTGTCTCGGAAAAAAAAAAGAAAAGAAAAAGAAAGAGGGAAGGGAGACCTTAGAACTCCCTTTTTACTCAAAGAAAGTTGAAATTAGTTCCAAACATGATTGCATATCAGAGTCAACTAGGGAGTTTTGCTTGTTTCTTTGGGAGGGGGGAGCTAGAGTTTGGTGGTGCTAGGGACTAGGGCCTCCAGCATGTTAGTAGGAAGTTTTTTCTATAAAGGCAGGCAGTAGAGTCCTAATGGTGAATTGTTTTGGAGGGTGGAGCCTAGGGGATCTCTTCTCAACTAAGCCTTTGTCTTTATAATTTCTTTGTGACCTACAATGCAGTTTTTCACTGTTCAAAGTATGAGAGCAATGGTAAGTTGTTCCAGGGTGATTTGTTGGTGTTATAGGCAGGGCATTTTTCATGGTAAGGCCACTAGTACCTAGATATTCTGAGTTTACATATACACCATCTATGTAGTCCATTGATGCTACTTAGAAGCCATTTGTGAAGAGCTATGGCTTACAAAAGGGCACCTGGGAAGTCATAGTTGAAAAGGTCCTTTGGAAGCTGAAAAATAGGCAGCTTGACCCAAGGAGCCCTGTGCAGTTTACCTGACTTTTTTAACAGTAGTGTCAGAAGTAGGTTCTAATCCCATCTCTTGGTAGCATACTAATTTGTTCTGAGCCTGTGTTTTATCAACTGCACGTTGAAAATAATGAAGCTAAGTATGGTTTATATTCAAAAACTAAATTTGTGAGACTGAGACAGGAGGGTTATGAATTTGAGGCCTTCGTGGGGTACAAAGTAACCACGGTACTAGTACTGCTAATAAGAAGGCATTTCTCAAGGATGTTGTAAAGAGAACAAGTGAACCATGTGAATGCCTGTTTGGTGCCACGCACACGGCAGATGTGCTGCAGGAGTTGTCTTGTACAGCTGTTAGGCCTTCCTCTTCCACATCCTAACGGGCGGGCATCCCTCTGAGGCAGAGAAGGTGCTGGGAGACGCGGATCACCCAAGGGGGTAGCAGCGAAGCCAAGACTAGAATCAGAACCCCAGCTTCCACGACAGCGGCACCTGGCCTCCAGCCCAGATCTGCCTCCTGGCTGATTTCTTTGGTTTAGTAAAACATCTGTGAATTGCCGGCAGCCCCTGAACTGCTGTGTGGTTGGCACAGTTCCATGCCGGCCGCTGAGTCAGCTTACAGCGGGAACCGCCCTGACAGCGCTGGGAAAGTTCAGGCCCGAGGCGGCGGCTGCCCCCGCCTTGGCAGCTGGCCAGCCCCTGTGTGTGTGCGGTCATTCCTAGAAAGTGCAGCCGTGTGTGAGGAACAAGTGGAGCTCCAGAGCCTGTCTGTCTTCAGGAAGTGCAGCAGGTGTTGAGGTCAAGCCATTAGAGCTTTGAAAAAAGAGACTCTTCAGGACTGGCGTGTGCGTGCACACGTGGACGTTGTGGCAGGGCGCCCAGCCCAGCGTTCTGTATGGCAGCCGCCCTGTGGCTGCACAGCCCAGTGCTCTGGAGGCTGGCTGTTGGCAGCTCAAACCCTTTGAGTTCATTTAAGTTTCTGAGGCATACATACTAAATATAGACTGTTTGGCAGAACACCTGCCAGAAATGTTTTCATAAATGCCAGAGTAGCTAAAGCCTAATGCTTCATTCTAAATTTACCTTCCTCCTGAATGTAGAGAAGAACTCTGTCAGGGAAACAGTGAGGAACGGTGTCTTAAAACCTTTGACGGCCACTTCTTGTTCCTCTTGGAAACTTAGTTTTTCAGGTTGGTCTTTGGGCCCCTCCTTTGCTTTATTTTTGTTGTTGTTTTGTGTGAGAGTTAACTTTTTACTACACTTTATTGATTTTTGTGTATGTACATGGGCATGTGCATGCCATAGTGGTACACAGAGGTCAGAGGACAACTTGTGGGAGTCAGTTCTCTTTACACCCTGTGGGCTCAGGAATCGAACCCAGGCTGGCTTAGTGGCAGGTGCCTTTACCAGATGTGCGTGCCATCCTCCCCACCCTCCTTCCTTGTTTGAAACCTTGCTTTAGTTATTTAAATTTTTTCTCTCTCTCTCTCTCTCTCTCTCTCTCTCTCTCTCTCTCTCTCTCTCTCTCTCTCTGTGTGTGTGTGTGTGTGTGTGTGTGTGTGTGTGTGTGTGTAGTTATGCTTTGGACAGAAGACTAAAAGCGTAGCTCTGAGAGAGCCTGTAAAAATCATCAGACCATGAGACTAGCTGTTTTTGTTCTTCAGTCTTTTGTTCTTTAAGTAATTAACTTTTAGAGAGAAGTTAAGTAGCACTTGCTACAGCAACAATTCAAAGACCTTTTACAGTTGACACAAGATCTTAATTGTTAATGAGTTATAGTGTCCTTTATTCCAAACAATCTATTGGGGCAGAGTCTTTGTGCCAGGGCTATCTACTGCAGCCATGGCTCTCCCTCAGGGAGCCAGATGTCTAGCAGTGGTGTTGCAGCAACCTCAAGTTAGGGTTGGAGGTGGGATGCGGTAACTTAACTCCGCTGAAACCCTGCTGAGGCTGCTCTGTGATGCAGATATTCTAAAACAAATGTTGTTTTTCAAACATTCATATACATACCAAAGTAGAAGAGGTGATTTCCCCCCCTCTGTACAGCATTGTGTAGAATTCTCAGAAAGTGTTTTACAGGAGTTGGTGAGGGGCTGGACAGTCATTTACGAACTGGAATGCTTAAGGGCAGCACAGTTAGCCTTTGTTTCTGAAATCCTGTTCTTACAGCACATAGGATCAAAATTACCTCATGGATTCTCTTCTCAAAGAAAGCCTTGCAAAATATTTGCTTCTAAGGCTTGGCTCATTCTCTGACACCAGGGTGATGGGAAGATGGATAATACTATGGAGCCCAGCATTCTAAAACCCGTCAGATTTCTATGGGCAGAGTAAATAATTGTAAAACAAGACAACAAAGAACTGAGTGTCCCTTTTCTCAAAGGAGGTCACTCAGCCAACTTGGGGCGGGGGTGCTGGCCCTTTAGGGGTGGTCTTCTGCTGCCTGGATAGTGGGTGTTTCGGCAATACAGGCTTTGTCTTGAGCCCATTAGTAGAGCTAGGTTTCCTTCCATAGAACAGGAAGATGAGGGATAGTTTGATAGGCATGTGGAGGCTAGAGTTTATATGTCTGCTTTTCTGCGTGCTTTGCCGGACACTTTCAATATGTGTGGCTTTGCATTGCCAGCTCAGTGCAAAGCACTGAAATTCACTGGGGTTCATTGCTCAGTAAGGATTGGCCTCTCCTCAGTCCCATGTGTTTGTTGTACAATGCTTTGTTCAGAGTTGCCTTCTAGGATGGAAGAATCATATTTCAGAAAACTTGCAACTGAAGAATTCCTAACCCTTCTTAAAGCTTGCTGATTACATGTTAGTGAGAACAGGGTATTGCCAGTTGTGAACATCTGGGGGCTGTTTGCTGCCTCTAGCCTGTGGCAGCACCTCTGCAGGGTAGATGCCAAGGAAGCTCCAAGGCAGGTGGGAAGATCATTTAGTTTGATGTGCACTGGTAGACAGAAAGGAGCATGACTTGGTTTAGTTTGTTTAACTAAATCATTGAATTTGTGTGCAGTTAATAAAGTGATTATTAATGGCATACAAAAATGGAAATTGGGCTCAAGTGTAATTCATTTGGCAGAGTGCTTACCCGGCACACATAAACCCTGAGCTTTATCCCCAGCATCCCATAAATGACATGGTGACATACTTCTGCAGTATAGCATTTGGGAGGTAAAGGAAAGAAAATCAGAAGTTCAAAATAATATTTGGCTATGTAGTTGAGCTTGAAGACAGGCTGTGCTACATGAGACTTTGTCTCAAAAAATCAAATTAGTCTTGTCTTACTATGTGAGATTAATTCCTGCTGGGTAATTAGCTTGCAGTGTGGCATCTGTCCTTTTATTCTAATGCTCTGACAAACTGCTTTCCAGGATCTGTCCTTCTTGTGTGTGGGCCCATCAGTAGGCCTACTTGGTACATAATTGATAAGTACTTCATGCAAAACATTTGAGGGGTTTGCAAAACTTGATTAAACTGTTGACTGGAAAGAAAAGGCACTTTCCATTTTCTCTGTAGTGTGTCTTCATGCGCCCAGTATCTGGAATCACTGTCTGTCTAGATCAGAGGCTCTCAGCTGAAGCTGATCCTTCTTTACTGCTTGACATTTAGCAGTGCTGTGCCTGCATCTGGAAGCAGATGTGTACTCCTAGCATCTAGTGAGAAGAGCCATTGAGGCTGCTAAACATCACATGGAGTATTGGACAAGATTTGCTCACTCCCAGCAAGGAATTGTCTGGTCGAAGGTGCCAAGGTTGAGAAACCCTGCTGTCCATCGTTTCCTTAGGCAGAGTAGGCTGTGCTTTCAAAGATTGGTGTTTGTGCACTGCTCTTAGTAGCTGAGGAGTTTGACAGCCTTGAGTTGTCTTCATTTCTGGTTATTTTTGCTGTTGCTTATTTATTTTTTTCTTTGCTTTGTTTTGATTTTTGAAACAAGGTATTTTTGTGTATTCTCTATTCTTTCTTTTTTGGTTTTTCCAGTCAGGTTTTCTCTGTGTAGCCCTGGCTGTCCTGAAACACTCTCTGTAGCCTCGAACTCAAGAGATCTGTCTGCCTCTGCCTCCCAGGTGCTGAGATTAAAGGTCTATACTACCATGTCCACCTTCTTTCCTGTTTTTTTTTTTATCTTAATTAATTAATTAGTTGATTGAGATAGGGTCTCACTATGTAGCTTTGGCTGGCCTAAAACTTGCTATATAGACCAGGCTGGCCTCAAACTACAGAAATCTGCCTGCCTCTGCCTCTTGAGTGCTAGGATTAAAAGTGTGTGTCACTACACTTTTTTCTTAATTCTATTTTTAATGTCCATTTTGAGTTTATGGCCTTAGGTAGTCATTACAGTAAACACACTATACCTGGGAGAGTGTTGGTTGAGATCTACACCTTGAGGCTCTTCCAGTCTAGCTCTGTGAACTATCCATGATATTTATGGAAGTTTATGAGAGAGCTTGGTTGCCCCTCCACAGTTAACCCCCAAAGATTAAGGCAGATACTTGACAAACATGTTACCTACTAGCAGATTTGATTATGAGATCAGTCTTCGTTTGAGAGACAGGAGGTGTGGCTCTAGATGCTAGCTCCACCACTTGTTGGTTACAGTGCTTTGAAAAAGCACTTTAACTATCTGCACTGGACCCAAGAGGACTTCGGTTTCCAGAGGGATGGTACTTCTCCCACCTTCATTGGGGTTGGTTTTTTGTTTTTCGAGACAGGGTTTCTCTGTGTAGTTTTGGTGCCCATCCTGGATCTTGCTCTGTAGATCAGGCTGGCTTGAACTCACAGAGATCAGCCTGGCTCTGCCTTCTGAGTACCAGGGTTAAAGGCTTGGGATACCACTGCCTGCCCTGAGGTTGTTTTATAGATGCTACAAAGGTAGAAGAAAAATAGAAATGTGAACCATCTTTGTAAAAAGCATATAATGTCTAAAGTTAGGTTGAATTGTCATTAATTCCTAAGTACTTTTTGTTTGTTTTGTTTTTTGTTTTTTTGAGACAGGGTTTCTCTGTGTAGTTTTGGTACCTGTCCTGCTCTGTAGACCAGGCTGGCCTCAAAACTCACAGATCTTCTCGGCTCTGCCTGCTGAGTGCAGGGATTAGAGGTGTGCACCACCACTGCTCGGCCATCCTAAGTACTTCTTAAGGCTCTAATTTTTAGTCCTTACTGGCTTGGTAGGTAAGATGTAAATCCTAGATACTAGTTGAGGACAATTCCTTTAGGTTTTCTAGGCTGTGGCCAAACATAAGTATTCTAGAGTCCCCTGAAACTATTCAGGCTTGTGGAAACATGAACCATGTACTTTGTTCTGCTTTCCATGTTAGCACAGGGCTATGTGAGTGTTTCGGAAATGATAACTGGCTTAGTTTGGTCCTTATCCCTCAAAGACTAATCCCTCTGTATATATCCTAGGTCCCACTCTCTCCTAGGCTTTGAGAAACTTGCTCCATCAGTGAAGACTTCCATTTCCTGACTTTTTAGACTCCTCTTCTGAAGCGTTCTCTGCAATTAAACATCATCTCTCAAACTTTAAAACAAAACAAACAAACAACAAAACTGTAGTCTTCAAAATCACACATCATATGATTGTTAAAAGACAGTGAATTTGCTTTTTAAAGAAAGCCTAGACTGCACATTTCCCCAGTCATGGTTTCTCAAAGGACTTGTACACCTTCCATTTCATTTTGCCAAAACACTCCAACTAGAACCCTGACCCTTCCATTTTTCTTTGCAAACGTTTCTAATGGCTGTCATGTTGCATAGTCCGGGCTTCCCTGACTGCATTTGATATTTCAGAAGAGGGTTGGGTACCATTGACCATTCCCTCTTTGAAGTATTTTCTTTTTTCTGCTTATGTTTCTTTATCCTGTAGTGCTTTCTTTTCACCTAGTTCTCCAGGTATTATTCTAAGCCTTCACTATGTCATCCTTGAGAGGTTCTTTTATTTGGATTTCAGTAATGATGAAGCATGTATGTTACTTGAATCTATGTTTCTGGTCTGAGATCAGCATATATAATCCCAACTGACTGCTTAACATTTACATTCATATCCTACTCACAATGGGCAGTGGTGATGCATGTCTTTAATCCTAGCACTTGGGAGGCAGAGGCAGGGGGATCGCTGAGTTCAAGGCTAACCTAGTCTACAGAGTGTGTTCCCACACAGCCAGAGCTACACAGAAAAACCCTGTGTCAAAACACCAAAATAAGCTGGGCTGTGGTGGCACACGCCTTTCATCCCAGCACTCAGGAGGCAGAGCCAGGCGGATCTCTGTGAGTTCGAGGCCAGCCTGGGCTACCAAGTGAGTTCCAGGAAAGGCACAAAGCTACACAGAGAAACCCTGTCTCGAAAAACCAACCCCCCACCCATAAAAAAAACCCACCAAAATAAATAACTAAAAAGCTATCCTACTCACATCTCAAGTTTAATACATGTAAAACAACTAAAAACTTTTCTTTAAAAGATAGGATCTTAAATATCAAGTAACCCAGTTTGTTCTCCAGCATGCTATATAGCTGAGGCTGTCCTTAACTCCTGATCCTCCTGCACCCATTCTTCAAGTACTGAAAAAACTGAACTCTTGGTGTTGATACCCACCCTACAGTCATTTTCTCTTACATTTTCCTTCTCAGAAAATGGCCTTGTTAGACACTTAGTCATTCATCCAGAAACTTGGGGTTGGGTTATTTCCTACTTGCTCTTGTCACCTTGTTTCTAGCCCATCACCAAAGCTTATCAATCTTCTCCTCTAGATATCTAGAATCCTGCCACTTGTCTGCCATCACCTACCTGCCTCCTCCAAGTCTGTGCTCACCCCACTTTCTAATCCATTCAACGTAGCCTGTAATGATCTAGAAACTGAATCAGATTGTGGCACTGCTTTAATGTCCTCTACAGATGCCGGTGTTCTCATTATAAAATTCAAAATCTGCATCTCTGAGACCTGCCACCCCTGTGAAAGGGTTGTTCGACCCACAGACTAGATGAACCACAGACTAGATGGTGAGCTCCAGAGGACAGGAACCACACTTATTTGTATTCCAGCAGACATACAGTCATGGCAGAGTAGGCACTCGAGGTTTTGCTGCTTCTACCTTCTTTTCATTTACTCTGCTTTACTTGTTCTTCTCATTTACTCCGAGTTCATGTGACTGGTTACATTTCGTGCTTGTGGGCAGAGTGGGTGGCAGGTGGGGAGATGGCAGTGTTAGTGTCTGCCTCATTTGCTCTAAACCTTTTTAAAAATTATTATTACATTATTTTCTGTGTTGGGGCAAGGGGCACATGTGGAGATCAGAGGAACAACCTGTGGGAATTGGTTCTCACCATCTACCTTGTGGGTTCCGAATATCAAACTCAGGTGCTTAGAAGCAAGTGTTCTTACCCACTGAGGTATCCTGCCAACCACACATTTTAAAATAGATTATCTATTCAATCTAGAGCAGAATTAAGCAGAAGGTACAGTGATTATCGCTCCTCCCCATCCTTCATTACTATCAAATCTTACACCAGAGAGTACATTTATTACAATCAAGGAAATTACATTGACACATTATTATCACTGAGCGTGTAGTTAACATTAGGGTGAATTCTTTTTAAAGAAATTATTACAAAATAGATTTCATGACATTATTTTGTGTGCTGGGGTGGTGGTGTCTAAATGTGCGCACCCCGTGGTGAATGTGTGAACGGGGCTAACTTACTGGAGTCCTTCCACTTGGTCATCAGACTTGGCAGTGATTACCTTTACCCTCTGAGCCATTGTGCTGGCAGCCTTTGGGGTGCATTCTTACTGTACATTCTGTGGGTTTAACAAACGTATAATGACGTGTATGCACCATGATACAGAACAACTTTGCTGCCCAGGAAATCGTGTTGTACTGTTTCAGTCTTCCTTGCCTGCTGGCTCCTGGCAACCACTGACCAGCCCTTTTTCTTGAGGTTGATATGATCTGCTGATCTTACTTAAATTTGTTGGTTTTATTTACACAAATTTGTTTTCTTTTAGCTGTAACACATTTTCTAGAATTCTTGTTATTTAACAAATACGTCTTAGGCTATAAATACTTTTCTTGAATCAATCTCACTTTTGCTGTTATCTACAAATTTTGCCCCTTGAAAATTGGCATGCTTTTGAGTCTCTGAAATTTAAGATATTTTCTGTTTTAGCCTTATGTATGATTTAGTTTCTATAAATGTCCTTGAAAACAACGTGTGTTCTCTACTTGATAGATACAGTGTTATCTTTGTCTATTGGATTGAGTTTGTTAATTTGCATTTACTTAGATCTTCCTTATAGTCTAAGGTTGTTTTTTTTGTTTGTTTGTTTGGTTTGGTTAGTATTTGATTATTGGGATTGATACATGTAGATTTACTTCTTGTTTCATTTAAAATTCAGGGCCTGTGAATGCCCGACAAGTGCTGTGGGACTGAGCTACACATTCTGAATCTCACATGTGGATCTGTTTCCACCCTCTTGTTTTGATTTTAAGAATGCCCCTCTTGTTTTTCTCCATTCCTGTCTTTATTTATTTAGTTGTTGTCTTTATTTATTCTTTATCTCCTACATGGTTTTAGAAACTTTACTTTCTATTCTTCTATTGGTTACTTTTTATTCTTTTGAGATGTGGGCCTCACTTTTACCTAGATTGGTCCCCAACTCCTAGACTTGGGTCATGCTCTTTCCTTAGCCTCCTGAGTAGCTGAGATGACAGGCATTTTAAAAATTATATTTACTAGAGTGTGTGTGTACAAATACATACCATAGCGTACATGTAGAAGTCAGGTCAACTTGGAGGATTCAGTTCTCCCTTCCTACCATGTAGCTCCTAGGGATTGAACCAGGTTGTCAGGATGGATGGCAAGTGCCTATACCTGCTGAGCCACCCCATGCCCGCTTACCCCAGCACATTTTTTATTGGTTACTTTTAGATTGTAATTTGCATCCTTAATCTTTTAGCAAACCATGGTACCAAAGTCATTCTGTGTTTTTAACTTCTGACACCCCAGTTCTGACTTGGAGCCTCTTGTGGTTTGTACTTTAGTTCCAGTTTGTTCTGTTTATGCTTTTCTCCAAATTTTTCCCCTTAAAAGTCAGTTCTTTCCTTTTTCTTTTCTTTTTTTTTTTTGTGTTTGTTTTTGTTTGTTTGGGTTTGGTTTTGGTTTTTCGAGACAGGGTTTCTCTGTGTAGTTTTGGAGCCTGTCCTGGATCTCGCTCTGTAGACCAGGCTGGCCTCGAACTCACAGAGATCCGCCTGGTTCTGCCTCCCGAGTGCTGGGACTAAAGGTGTACGCCACCGCCACCCGGCCAATTCTCTGTACTTACCAAGTTTTTGTATTTTTTCCTCACCACTACTTGTGTTCTACTCTCCAGCTTTGTTTTCCTCTTGTTCCCTCAGTGTTCTTCACTGAGTTTTTAGTTTGTAGTAGATTCAGCCATGGTGAGATGAATCGCTTCTTCATAGCTTTCTTTTTCCCTTTTGTGCTTTGTTCATAGCCCTGTGGACCCTGGGTCCCTACATTGACCATTATTTTGTCTTCCTTAATCCCGTTTTTTCTTGTTGGAGAGTGTAGTGTGGTGTGAGCCTGGTTGCTGATCTTTGTAAATCTTTGTTTTTAAATTTTTACTGTTTTGTGCTTGACAATAGAGTTCTACATTTGGACTCTCTTTTATCTATTCCAGTTGAACCCTGTTCTGTCCCATAAGCCTGATTTGTGGTCATTTCCTCTCTTTCAACTAACACTATTTTTTTTCTTGGACAGTTTTTTTCTTGGTTAAGTATGTGTATGTTCAGGTGCATGCTGGGGAGGGGGAGTGTCATCCACAGGAACACTGGCCAGTAAGCCCCAGGGATCCTTCTGACTCTGCCTCCCCACTGATGGGAACTCAAGCATGTGCCACCACACCTGGCATTGGGTCCCCATGCTTTCAAAGCAAGTGCTTGGGGAAAAATAAATTTTTTAATATATATATATACATATATATATATATTTGTTGTTGTTCATTTGTTTTTTTAAGACAGGGTCTCTCTATGTAGCCCTTGCTGTCCTGGAACTCGACTGACTTTGTAGACCAGGCTGGCCTCAAACTCATAGAGATCCGCCTACTTTCTGAGTACTACGATTAAAGGTGTGACTGCTGCCTAGCTAATTCCTTTAATTTTTTAAACTATGAATCATAGGATTTGTTTAAACTTTTTGTTGGGCTCAGAGGTTGAGAGCACTGACTGCTCTTCCAGAGAACCCGGGTTCAATTCCCAACACCCACATGGCAGCTCACAACTGACTATAACTCCAGTTCCAGGAGCACATAAGTGGTGTACAGACATACACACAGACAAAATGATCATAGACACAAAGTAAAATAAAAAATGTTTAAAAAAAGGTTTTTTGGCTGGGCATTGGTGGTGCACACCTTTAATCCCAGCACTTGGGAGGCAGAGGCGGACAGTGACTTTGAGGCCGGCCTGGTCTACAGAGTGAGATCCAGGACAGCCAGGACTGTTTCACAGAGAAACCCTGTCTCACGGGAGAGGGGACGGAGAACCAAAACAAAAAAAAACAAAACAAAACCTTTGTTTGTTATGGAAGTTTCGAGCATACAAAAGGAATGAAAAGACTTTGCTTACCTTTCTTTCAAGTATCCATATTTGGCCATTCCTTTGATACATGCTTTTAAATTCAGATGCATGTTTTTCCTTTTGTCTTGTCCTCTCCTGCATACGAGTCCATTTCCTCTTGTGCTGATTTGCTGTTTTCTTGGCAAGCTCATTTTGTAGGGATTTATTTCTGGAAGACTTGTCTACTTAAGGGTGTTTTGTTTTCTCCTCTGCTGGGGTTCCGCCTGCTTAGCTGCTTCCTTTGGTTTGGCTGGTTGGATTTAAAGTGTGCATTTGTGCCTTAGAAAGAGCCTGACTTTCAGTGGGTGCTGTGTGGTGATGGCCAAGTTCCATGATGCCTCTGACCTGGTGTGTAGGTTTGCCAGGCCCAGTTCATGGGCCGTAGTAGACGTAATCTTTCAAGGTTTCTTCCTTTTATGTAGTTATTTCAGTTCTGATTCTTGACATGCCAGAGACCTGCAACTTGAATTCTAGGGGTTGGGGAAATGATTAAATCCCAGTCCTCACCCCTGTTAAGAACTATAGTTGGGGGGCCCAGGTGTGGTAGGTAGTACACACCTTTAATCCCAGCACTCAAGAGGCAGAAACAAGCAGATCTCTATGAGTTAAGTTTGACCCCCTAGGACCTACGTAGTGGAAGAAGACATGGGTCAAGGCTCACAACCCCCCCCACACAATAAATATATAAAAAGCAATAAATTATTAAAAATAAAATTTAAAAAACTAGTTGGGTGACATTCTTTAGCCCTCAGCTTTATCACTTGCTCCTTTTTCTACTTGTGAATCCCTTTCTTGATTTCATGCTTAGTTAGTTCTGTGTAGGAGGTATAGAGTTAAATTTCATCTAGCATTTCTATAGGTTTAAGAATGGGGGAAGTCTGCCAGGCGGTGGTGGCGCACACCTTTAATCCCAGCACTCAGCAGTGTCTGGTCTGGTCTCTGTGAGTTTGAGGCCAGCCTGGTCTACAGAGCGAGATCCAAAACTACATGGAGAAACTCTGTCTCGAAAAACCAAAAAAAAAAAAAAAAAGAATGGGGGAAGTCTGTAGAGTTCTACACCAGATTATCCTTGATAGTGGTTTTGTTTGCTTTTTTTTTTTAATGTGTTTTTTAACAACTAGGATTTTTTGACCTGCCCTGTGACAACTACTGGCTCTATTTCATTGAGCTGTGTAAGGCAAGCCCTGCCATCGTTCCCATTTGTTGTTTTATTGACAGCTGAGGAAAGAGGGAAGTACTGTATGTGGTCTTACCAGGAGGAGGCTGGGCAGTGAACCCAGGCAAATCTGGCTTGCAGCTCTGTGCTCCCTTCTGAGAGGTATAGTTTCTCAATGGTTTCATCACTTTAAAAATAACTTTGTGGTCTGGAGCTCAGTACAGTGCTTGACTAGTCTTCACAAAGCTTTGGGTTCATTCCCCAGCACCACATAAAATGGGTGTTTGGTGTCTTGATTTCTGCAGAGGCTAGAGAGCTAAAAGTTCAGTATCATCCTCAGCTGCAATACTCCATTCCTAGACTGCTTAAGACCCTGTCTCAATAATCAATCTATAGAATTTCTGTTTTTTTCTCTCAGATTGTAGGAGTCATTTGGGCTCATTTTAGGAAATATGGAAAATACACAAATTTATAAAGAAAAGATACAATCAACTATAGTCATACAACTTAGATATAACTTTAAACATTTGTGGTATATCCTTTGTATTTTAAAGGAAAATGCCTACTATAGGTTTATTATTTTATTCTATATACAGTTTTGTGCTTGACTTTTATTTTATTATTTATTACTTTTATTACTGCAAAATTTTTATTGTTTAAATAAATGCTAAAATGTCATTTTTAATATTTAATTAATAGTGGTACATGTAAGATTTCAAACACAGGACAATGGCTGAGGTGCTTATTTAACATATCAAAGCAGACCTGGCCACCAGGTTCTCCCTTCATCCCTCAATCCCTACCTGTTTACAGGGCCCTCCTGGCTGACATACCTCACCCCCTACCCTGAACTCTCCAGCCCAGGGGGCTGGACTGTTCTTCCCAATATGATTCAGCCGTTTTAGTTGCCTGCTCTCTTTGTACCTTTGGCCTCCTGGCTGCTGCACCTGGTTCCCTCTCTTCCCTCGCCCTCTCCCCACATGGCACACACAGCTCAGTCTGGACATGTCCACTCTGGACTCTCCCAGATGTCCCTGTGTCTACCTCTGCCTGTGGTCTCCTACATGTCTACAGTAAACCTTCTCCACCATACCTAGGAACGATCATGTTCTGTTCTTTTCCTTTTTATTTATTTTTTTCATTTAATACACACTTTTAATTCAGTACTAGGGAGGCTGAGGCAGGTGGATCTCTGTGAGTTCAAGGCTAGGCTGATCTACAGAGCAATCTCTAGGCCGTCCAGGGTTACATAGTGAGATTCTGTCTCAATAAAATAAAATATAATTTTTAGAAATTTGAGACAGGATGTTACTGTAGCCTTTGCTGGCCTCAAACTTAGGATCCTTCTGCCTCTGCCTCCCAAGTACTGGGATTACAGACTTGAATCATCATATCTGTCAAATGTATTTTAAAATATTTGAGAAAGAAAAACGACAAATAGTTTTAAAACATGTGAAGTAAAAGTCAGCAGGACTTTGGGGTGGTTTCTTGATAAGTCTATAACTTTTCAGATTTTTAAAAATCACGATCTGTTTATATTTTTAACAAAAACAGAAACCATATGTATGGTACTTCAACTTTCTTTTTCTCAATACTGTGACTGTCTTTTATGAATGTTCATGAAACTGTTATTTTGTTGTTTATTTTTCGAGACAGGGTTTCTTTATGTAGCCCTGGCTATCCTGGAACTGGCTCTATAGACGCACTGACCTCGAACTCACAGAGATCAGCCTACCTCTGCCTCCTGAGTGCTGGGATTAAAGGCATGTGACACCACTGCCCGGCTATGAAGCTATGTTTATGCATGGCTTCTTGTTTATTTCTTTTGTAGTACTGAAGATTGAACCTAGGTTCTGTTACTTGCTAGGCAAGCTCTGTTTAACCACAAAGCTATTATTTCACCCCTTACTCAGTTTTTATAGTCACTTATCTCAGAATCAAAAAAAGTACAAAACTTCTTATGAACAGGCACTTACAGAAACAATTATAGGAAAATTCAGAGTACAAACTTAGAGTTCAAAAAATTGGCTTGAAGGACCAGAGAGATGGCTCAGTGGTTAAGAACACTTGCTACTCTTGTAAGGAATATGCACCATGTTTGGTGGCTCACAGCCCCCTGTAACTCAAGCTTCTAGATCTGATACCCTCTGTGGGTACCCACATGAATGTGCACATATCGACACAGACACATACACATAAATAAACTAAATACAAAATTATCCTGGGCCTGGTAGCTCATATCTGTCCTCCCAACATTTGGGAGGTTGAAACAGGAAGGCTAAAAGTTCCAGCCAGTTTTGCTACCCAGAACCTGGACCAAATAAATAGATGAGACTTTTTAAAAAACATTTATAAACTGATGCATGATAGATTTTTATTCCCTCTTAAATGTTTACTTCGTATACAATTAAATTGTGTTTTATGAGACTTTGAGAGCCGTGGCTGGACAGGCTCCTGATCTCTTAGCTGTTTGTCCTGTTATGTTACAGTTGGCCTCACAGGCTCTAGCTCTGAGGAAGCTGCAGTGGCCATGTCAGCAGTCTTGTCAGAGCACAAGGAACAGCTCAGAGGTTGCAAAGGGCTATAGTGCTGGGTTCCGCAGAGAGAAGGAGCTGGGCTTTCTTCCTAGACCAGGCCAACTTTGCATTTCACCCCTTGGCATTGGGTCCTCTCATCACCAACTTTCTCCCTCATTTCAGAGAAACATCTCATTTCTGCCAGTCTTCCTGATTGCATGGTGTGATTTTGAATCTAGATGAGAACATAGGATCATGTCCTCTCCTTTCTCCACCCTGCCCCCTTTCTACTGCTTAATCAGAAGTGTCACTTGGCTCTTTTTCCATGCCACCGAGTTTGAATGATCTCTGTTGCTAGTGGGAGGTGGGCAAGCTCTTTCTAGTTCCTGCTAAAGTTACCTGACAGCGGAAGGTGAGCATCTGATAATTATAATTCCAGTGGTTCCAGGGCTAGAGTGATTTAGTTAAGAGCAGTAATCCTGATCTTATCAGGAAGGTTTTGTAGTCCAACAGTGTAGCTTCTAACAGTATCTATTTTGCTTCCTGGGCCTTCTCTCTCCCCTTAGGATTCTCCTGTAATCCTGCCCTGCCCCTTCTGTGTCTCATTGCTTCCTGCAATCAGTTAAAACTAAGAAGAGAGCAGGAGTGTGCTTTTCTTTTCTTCAGACTAAGATCTAGGAAATGGGTTTTTAACATCGCAACACCACCAGCTAGGTCATCAGTAAAGCTGTCACATGCATGGCACATAAAATGCTGAGCCATGGATCTGGACAGAGATAGGTAGTTATGTGTTGCTCATTATAGGGAAAACAAAAACAGCCATATTCAGCCCAAATACTTTAGATAGGGACTATATTTCAGTGCAATTAATTGGTATCCAAGAGCTTGAGATCAGTGCCTTTGAAGCCTGGTGATTTTGCTAATGACTACTTTGAGGGTCAGTTCCTAGGAATTTGCCTAGATGCTTGCCCTTGGGGCTCATATCTATTAGATTATAGAGTAGACAGGAAATGCATTACCGTTTTGTCTTTTCAGAGAATGCTCAAGAATCTCCTAAGAGTTATCGGTTAGCACCAAGGTGTTAAGGAAAGAAAATTTTCTTCCTACCTTTTCCCTTTTTAAGGACAGTTTCTTAGGTGTCAGAATGTAGAAATCCCAAGTGAAGAGTTGGTGGTAGCTTCACTCTTGTACTTAACCCTAGGGAAAAGGGTTAATTTTTGCCTTGAGGAGAAGTGAGGAATGGGAACTAAAATTGCTTTGGACATCTGAGCTGTGCTTTAATAAGATATTCCAGGTGGTCAAGGAGTAATCCTAAAATAGCCTAGATACTTAATTGCTTTTAAAGTCAGGCTCCTGTCTCTGGGGAAGTAGGGCTCTGAGGAATGCAGTGCTGGCTCCTGAAGTCTTAGAGGCGTGGTCTGCTGGGGTTATCCCCCTACCCCCAATCTAAGTGAAAACAAAAGCCAAGCCTTCTGGGTACTGGAGGTATTTGCTAATATTTCACCTTTTTTCCACACTTGGCAATAATAAGCCTTTGGCTTCTGCTTCTGTAACCTGGCTTTCTTCCTAGCTGCGGGATTGGTATTGTCACCCTATCCCCTAGACAGTGGTCTGTTTTCATTAGTGCTCAAAGGCTTCCTGCTTGATCCCCTGCCTGGCTTCTCTCTATTTGCACAGGAACATATTTCTCTCCCTTAAGGGTTCAGTCATCCTCTCTTTCATCCCCGCAGCCCAATCCAGCTGATTCTGAGTTGGCTGCTTCTTAGGAGAGTCATTTCCCCTGGTTCTGCCGTTCCCCTCTCCAACCCAGTTTCTCAGAGTTGGCAAAACCACCCACCCATCACTGTTTATACAAACAATATATTGGCATTGTAAATCACCATGGGGTGGGGGACATTAAAAAATATTTTGTAAATGAAGAGTTAGACTGTTCCTTTGTGTGAAAGACTAGCTGCTGTGAAGATGTTTCTGTGATAGGTTATTCTGTCCTTCCAGTATGATGTAAGTGCTAGCCTTCATTACTGGGTTGAGGGGCAGGGAGCATGCAGTAGGTCTTGACACGTGAGTCAAAAGTTAATGTAGGGGCTAGGGAGATGGCTCAGTGATTTAGAGCACCAGCTGCTCTTGGAGAGGACCTAGCTTAGAGCCACCTAACTCCATTTCCAAGGGATCTACTGCCCTCTTCTGACCTCCAAGGCTCCTGCATACATGTGGTACACATATAAGCACACATATACACATACAAATAAAATAAAATAAATATTTTTTAAAAGTTAATGTAGGGCTAGTCTTGATGGCGTATGTCTTGAATCCCAGCAGTTTGGAGGCGGAGACAGACAGATCTCTATGAGTTCAAGGCCAGCCTGGAACTAGTGAGACCCTGTTTCAAAAAAACAAGAAAAGCTAATGTAGAAAAAAAATTATTGATTAATGAAATCATAGACAGAGGACTGGAGTAGTGGCTTGGCAGTTAATAACACTGGCTGCTCTTCCATAGACCAGGGTTCAATTCCCAGTATCCACATGATGGCTAACAAACATTTGTAACTCCAGTTCCAAGGTTTCTGACACCTTTTTCTGGCCTCCAGGGACATTAGGCACACCAGGTACGCAGACATACAAGTAGGTAAAACACCCATACACATTTGTTTTGTTTTGTTTTGTTTTTAGAGACAGGGTTTCTCCATGTAGTTTTGGTGCCTGTCCTGGATCTCACTCTGTAGACCAGGCTGGCCTCAAACTCACAGAGACCCGCCTGGCTCTGCCTGCTGAGTGCTGGGATTAAAGATGTGCGCCACCGCCACCTGGCACCCATACACATTAAAAAAAACTAAACAAAACTTTAAAAACTCAAATTCAAAACAAGCAAACCTTCTAGACATAAATGGGATTTGTTTTGTCCCCCACACCCACCCCAGCCCCAGTGTTGGGAATTGAACCCAGGAACTAGCATGAGCACTCCCACTAAGCTACATCCTCAGCACAGATCATTTTTTTAAATTGTTATCTCCCTACATGAGAGTCTAAGCTCCACCAAGTCAGAGGCTTTCATCTGTCTTTGGTTTTTTGGGTTTTTTTTTTTCCTCCGCACTTCTTAGAAATTGCAGTATATCCTAGGAGAGCAGAAGTTTGTATATGAATGAATAGAACAGAAAAAAAAAACTGAAAAGTAAAAGACACCTACAACCTCCGCTCCATTAGGTATCTGTATATCCATATGTATAGATTATATTTTCCCAACAAAAGTAGTTTGTTAAAACTCTCCAGAATGTTGATTTCCTCTTACCTTTTTTTCAGTTCAGAAATTTTCTACTGCCTCCCTCCCTCCCCACTGTTCACAGTTCAGAGTTTAAATTTCCTCCTGGTATTCAAGGCATTTCACAGCCTGTTTCCACTTTAGCTATTAGATTTGATGTACTTACATCCTCCTGCCAAAACATGCCTTGTTTGTCCTCTACCCCAGTGTTCACTTGAACTATAAATCTCCCCTCAGTCCATATTCCTCAAGGCCACCTTAACCTCCAGCTCTGAGCCTCAACCTTCTACCTTCCAAGCGTTTCTGATTTGGTATTTGTAGCTTTACTCTGTGTATGTCCAACTTGTTTTTCCAACTCTTTGGTAACCCTCCCGGTGCTGGAGACCACTTTTGTTTTGGAAAGCTGGGGAGCTATTTTCCTCAGCAGCTTGCTCGACCTGGGGTGTGTTCTCAAGGAAATCTGGACTGAATAAATTTATCATCGGATCTTTGCTTCACAAAAGAGAAAAAAGGCCACATGGTCCAACCCTGCCTCATGTGAGATCCCAAACCCCAAGATCCCAGATGGATAGTCGTCCAGAACGAAGCAGCTGCTCACTTCCTAAGAAGGCTTTCTCCATTGCCAGGCAGTTCTGTTAGAAAAAGGCCTTCATCTGTAGACCTGAGAGCTTCCTGGCCAGTTCTGTCAGGCTGAGCTAGTTTTGCTGGGACTGAGGCTAGCTCCTCTTCCATGGGCAGCTCTTTAGATTTTCAAAAAAAAAAAGAATCCATTCATTTTCACTCTGCTTTGTTGATCTTTTAGGACTGAGAAGTTGGAGGTTCAGTGTTTTAATTTGAGTAGCAGTCAGGAAGTTTAAGACTGAGTTGTTTTATTTTGAAACCGTTATATGTACATGGTCTCACGATGCTGGGTGCCACATTCCTCTGGTCCCTTAAATGTAATCTCCTCTCTTTTCCTCCACTTCCCTTTTTCCTGTCCCCCTGGGGGAAAGAGGGTCTTCCTAGAATAGATGGTCTGTTTTGGAGGTAGAGGTAAGGTAAAGGTTTCCCCTCTTTGGTGTCCCCAGATACCTCTCCAGGACAAGTGAGGGCAATTTTTGTTTGGCTGAAATACACAGATGAAGCCAGTGAGAGGATCAAGAATGAAAGACCCTCCCCTTAAGAGCCACTCGGCCGTGATGTAGCCATTCTGTAGACGGGCTTCTCCGTACTGCTTTCTCCTTTTTTTTCCATTCTTAATTGTCCTGTGCAGAATACTTTATGCTGTCCTTTGCAACCCAGGAGGTTGCATGATGTCGCCAAGCAAGCCAGGCAAACCCAGCACTGGTGCTGCCCCTTAGGAGCTCTAAGACCGGGCAAGTGGCTGCTAAGTTCTTTGACCTGTGCTCTCCCCAACTCGAGCCGTTTCTGCATGTAGGAGTAAGTGGGAAACGTGCACCTAAAGTGCACAGCACGCTGTAGCACACAAATACTAGCTTCCTGCTCCCCCCCCCCCCCAGTCTTTCACTACCTTTTTGAAGGAGTTTAGGGGAAAATAGTCTGGTTTCCCTGGTGGACATGAGTTGAATGTGGGTATAACAGCTAAAACTAGTCTTAGGTGGATATTTCGAGACAAACTGTCCGTTTCCTGTGAGCTCCTGGTTCGATCAAAGGTGTTAAAAGGGATTTCTGAAGTAAGAGGAGGCTGTAAATGGCAATAAGTAACCACTGGCTACTGTTGACATCGACTCATATTCCCCGGAACCTCCAGTTCTGGGATGTTTAATACTGCTGCCTGTGCAAGTGGGTTCAAAGCCTATTCCTGGAAGGTTAGACCTATCTGCAGTGACTCTTCAACTTATGGACCCCTCCCTCGTGATCCCCAAAGGTTGAGCCGGCCCCTGGCATGCGTCTTACCCATTCTCCAGCTGCCTCTACTTTCCCCCACTGTTGCATTCTGTCAGCCACACTTGATGTCGAAGAAGAATTATTTTGGGGCTGATAACTTTTTAGTTAGTCATGTCCACACCCTGGTGATAGGTGAGGAAAACTTGAATTGTACAAGTGAGCCATGTATAGCATTCTATCAGGTATAAACAGAAAAAGCTCTATAACCAACCCTCCTAGTACAGGCAGGAGGGGAGACAGGAGGCAGCGAGTCCCAGGGGAGCTGACCATGTCTCCCAGCAGGTATCAGTGCTGTCTCTGTGCTGAGAGCTGGGGATACCCTCAGGATGTTTAAGATTAGAGATGAGCCAGGCGGAGGTGGCGCATGCCTTTAATCCCAGCACTCAGGAGGCAGAGCCAGGCAGATCTTTGTGAGTTCGAAGCCAGCCTGGTCTACAGAGCAAGTTCTAGGACAGCCAGGGCTACACTGAGAAACCAAAAAGAAAAGAAAAGAAATGAACTGTCTTTGCCTTAGAACATTAGAAGGAAGACTCATACACTCAGGCAACTTTTTTTCCTTTCATTCCCAACCCCCAGCTGAGGACCAAACCAAGGGCCTTGAGCTTGCTAGGCCAGCGTTCTACCACTGAGCTAAATCCCCAACCCCTCCTTTCATTTTTAAAAAATAAAAGTTCAGTCTCATTTCTGTCCTGTGGCCAGCGTCCTTCTCTGTGGTCATTGGGTTAGAGATGTTTCTGGCTAAAATCCTGTCCCTTTAGAGTATATTGGCATCCACTTTATAATGTAGTTCTCAATTCTTTGTTCTCCTCCACTTTCTCCACTCCACCCCCTATTGCCGACTCCTCTCTGGACCAAGCACATTATAAGCTGTTCTTTACTTCATGGCAGTACCAATGCTTAGAATCCCTTGCAATGGGGGCAGAACTGGAGAAAGTAGAGGAGACACAGTGGATACCAACCTCTTTCCCACCCCCTCCCCACCCCCAGCATTCTTCTCTTTTCTGTCTGTGGAGCTCTGCTGTCACTTGGGTGTTTATTTTCACACATAGCCCTAAGGTGGCCACACTGGCATGCTTGTTCTCACACCCCTCCCCCACTGCTGAAAGCCCTGCTCATTCAAGGTTGTGGATTAGGTCCTCTCCCTCCAACTGAGAGTGACATAGTTTCTGAGCTTTGGGAATGCCTGCAAGTTACTGTAATTAGCAAATACTCAGTGTTTTCATCTTGGTGACTGATAAAGAATCCTCCTGTGAGCGTCAGCCTCGGATCTCCAGTTGCAGAGTTGGAAATTGAGCTGCCACAGTAAACAGCTGACATAACAGAAGCACAATGATCCCCCATTAAATGTCTTTCAGCCAATAGGAGCTCCCAGGATAATTGACTTTCCAGCAGGAATTACTGGCTCAAACAAAATCATTGGGCATTAGGGCAACCTACTGCACCCTTTGAAAGGGCTTCAAATGTAATGGTCTGGTTTTGCTGACCTAACAGGCATAATTCATCTTGATTATTCATTGTGCTAGTTGCCACCAGATGATACTAGATTTCTGGTGACTATAATTACAATGTGGGGTTGAATTTAACAACAACAGAAAAAAATAAAACAATGCTTCTGCTTGATTATTGGCTTGGAAGGACACTAGTAACTGTGTCTGCCTCTGGACCGTGTGTGTGTGTGTGTGTGTGTGTGTGTGTGTGTGTGTGTGTGTGTGTGTGTGTGTGTGTGTACTGTCCAATCCCTGACCAAGCACTTTCTTCTCCTCCTCCTCCTCCTTCTTCCTCCTTTTTTTTTTTTTTTTTTTTTTTGAGACAGGGTTTCTCCGTGTAGTTTTGTTACCTGTCCTGGAACTCACTTTGTAGACCAGGCTGGCCTTGAACTTACAGAGATTCACCTGCCTCTGCCTCCCGAGTGCCACCGCCCTGCTGACCAAGCACTTTTTTTGCACACATCTTTCACTAGATAATTGGGAAAACAATTTGTCATAGCTTGTTTCATTTCAGCTGACAAGGTGTCACTTCTCTGTCAGACTTACCTCTCTGTGTGCTGTTGCTGCTATGAGGAAGACGTTGATCTCCATCTCAGAGCCAGCTTTGAGTAGGGAAAGCAAAGTGTAGCCTTGAAAATATAACTGAATAGCCAGGTGGTTGTGGCGCACGCCTTTAATCCCAGCACTCGGGAGGCAGAGGCAGGCGGATCTCTGTGAGTTCGAGGCCAGCCTGGGCTACCAAGTGAGTTCCAGGAAAAGGCGCAAAGCTACACAGAGAAACCCTGTCTCGGGGAAAAACCAAAATATATATATATATAAACTGAATAATGGCCTCTTGCTTTCAGGCACAGGGGTGCAGGGTGTGCATATGGGTGCAGAGTAGAATTCTCCCAGGCTATCATTTCATGGTTTTAGAACAAGATTCCTGTGCAGTCAAGAGTGTTCTCCTGAGAAGTCTCTGCTCCTAACCCTCATGCCTTCTCCAGCACTTGCACACTCCGGCTGGCAGGGTGGTGTGCCTACATGTGCCTGTGGTCCAGGAGCGGGGAGGAAGGACAGGATGGCACAGCTCGAGGTATCTATTGCATCCACCAGGACAGAGTGAACAGAAAACTACACCGGGAGATTTCATACTTGCCACTGGCACAGAGGTGGCTGGACTGTCTCTATGGTATATGTGTTTGTGTATCTGTGGAAGAGAGTTTCAGTTCAAATAGCAAGTTGATTATGTACCAGGCAGTGTGGTATCGTGCTGGGGTACAAAGAAGAGATAGTAAGATTGATTTTTTATCAAGCTGGGGTACAAAGAAGAGATAGTAAGATTGATTTTTTATCAAGGACGTTCCTTCTGATGGAGATGACATAATTCCAGAAGACTGAAATTCTGAACTAGCAGCAGACAGAGACTGCTTCTGGTGTTCTTAATGCATCCGGGTGAAGGATGGGTTTCCTATAGAAGAGGTAAAGAGGCCTGCCAGAGGAGTAAGTTACCCAGCTGAATAAAGAATGTAAACACAGGCATCCTTCCCCTTCCCTCCTACTCCACTGAATGGCATTGCTTTGATCTAACCAAAGCTTAGGTTTTGTTTGCTTTGTTTTTTAATTTCCTAATGAATATTAACTTTTGTGCCTAGTCTGCACCTCAGGCCTAGTGTCAGGCTGTGGTGGCCTGCAGTCACTCAGGCATTCTCCTCACTAACCTTAGGGTTTCTGATGGTAAGCTGGATGGAGTGCAGTGTTGGGAGCCGGGCTGAGCTGCAGAGTGGCATCTTTGCAGCCACTGCTCAGGGAGTGTGTCTCAGAATGGCAGTTTGTAGAAAGTCAGCTGGGACGGGCGTTCTTGGGACTCTGGGCTTCTGTGTCATTCTCAGCATTATCAAGCATAAGCGACATCCATCTTTGCCAAGTAAGGGAGGTGGTTCTTTTGAAACCCACCAACCCAGCTACACTCCATATTTTGAAACCACCATCAAAAGCAAAACAGGAAGTCCCTGAAAAGGGCAGTAGAGGGTCCTGAATAGGCTTTTCTAGTGTGAGCCAGAGAGCAGGAATGCTGAGGATGGTCATCTTTCCCTGAATGAAGGTCTTGCTCGTTCACTCATAATTCCCATTCCCCTCTCAATGTTGTGTTTTGTCCTCTTCAGAATGGCGCTTTGGCCTGGAGCGATGATGCTGATGGAGGCCGGGGAAGAGAGATCTCTCGAGATTTTGCCAAGGTCTGTAATGTCTTTGTGATAAAGATATAAACAGTTCTGCAGTGGGCTGTATTGTTCCCCTACACGTACAGATGTGAGTGGCAGATGAGTCACATCTATAGTTACTCAGATGTCTGTAGTATCTCTGGGATGACACCTGCAGTGAGATGGGATGTTTCATTGTGGTTTTTTCTTGGGGTCTGGCCTGCAGCTGTATGAACTGGACGGTGATCCTGAAAGGAAAGAATTTCTGGATGACCTCTTTGTCTTTATGCAGAAGAGGGGTAAGTGTGTTGCCTCTCATTGTCCCAACTAAGTGCTCACTGAGTGACTGCTGTGTTACTATTGCCCGTCCTCCTTCACTCCTCCCTGTCCCGGGTTATTTAAATAATTGACAGCCAGACTGAAGGGAGCAGAAAGGACCTTAGCAAAAGATAGATTTGGCCCTGCCTTAATTTTGTCTCTCTTCTAATTAACTAGTCTCTGGAGACATTTCAAATCCAAATATGTTTTTATTGTGTGTAGCCTTATAGCTGCCTCAGGCTTCATTTAGAAAAGCATGTGGCATGTACTGTTGGTGTAGTTAGTCCCACCTAGACGGAGAAAGGTAAGTGAAGCCATAGGGACCCTTCTGGTGGTTCTGGAGAGTGTAAAATGTCCCATGAAAAGGAAGGGCCAACACAACCTAGTGGATCTCTGACATATTTGGGATGTTCCTGCAAGTTAACTGCTGAGTCTGCCGACATCCATTGATAACCCACTTGGAGGTTCTTTATCTTCCTCTCCCTCCACACTACCCCTAGAGCTGGCTGCACTCTGGACCATGTCGTGACTGACTCTTGAGCCCAGTGACTCAACTTCCTGGCTTTATATCCTGTCACAGCAATGGGTTCACCAGCTAGGTCAGGCCTCAGGAAGCATGGCCAGAACTCCAGCCACCCTGTGAGAAGACCCTCAATAATTTATGTAGCTCCACGTTCATCACCCTCAAGATATAGCCACCACCAGCCACTTCCCTAGAACCCTGCTAATATCTGATCACAGATTCTTTGAGGTCTGTCAGCAACTTTATTAAGATCTGGGAATGGTTTTTTTTCTTTGTTCTAGGCTGAGCTATGATAGCAGCTAAATATTCTTGAATACACAGCTCCTATTCGCTCCCTCTCCCTGCTTCCTTACTCCTCTCCCGGCCCCCTCCTCTCCTTTTTGCTTCTTTTTTTCTGAAGCCTGTGCCTTCGTGGTAGTGAGCACTCACTGCTGGGTTGCTTTAAAAGACAGTAGAAAGGTTAGAGGCTTTGTTCCTGTCCCCAAGCCTATCGGAGCAGTATATGCAGCCCTAATTAGTTTACTCCTCTAACAGTTATCTGGAGCTGGTATGTGTGAGTACAAACCAAAAATACAGCCCTGAAAGATAATGTGACTGGCAGCAGGGAAACTCCCTGTGCCCTGAGAGAGAGAAATCCACTTAATACTTTGGGCTCGCCTTCCAATTACCTTTTAATTATTTACAAGCTCCACAAGCCCAGCTGGTGCAAAGCCAGGCGCTGATCCCGTCTCAGAGGGCTGCCATAGCAATATAGATTTGAATCAGCGGTGGAGCTCCACTGCTTTATTTTTCTACGTTATTGTTTTTCTCTCTTCCCAGAAGGGCTTTCAAAAGAAAATGTAAGCTAGAGCAGCCTAGTCATGGGTGAAGATTGGTAATTGTTTACTCCTTCATGTTTCCTTTGGATTTGTGGCTCCTGGAGGACGGGCAGTCACTTTGTCATCCCTCTATCTCTGCAGCCAGGCAGGTGGTGCTTAGGCTGTTTGCTGTCTGAGCATCTTGTTGGTTCTCCTGACTCAGCTTGCCCTGCAGGTGGCTGAGCTGCCTGGAGCCTGGTGTAGATCTGCTTCATTTCCATAGCAATACTGTAGTTTAGGTCAGTGGTAGGGAGCAATCTTCACGGCCTTGCTGTCCTGGGGCCGACAGCTAGCCATCCAGCATGTTTTTGAGGGATGGCAACTGTTGGGGATGTTGGTCTTCAGCACTTTCGCCAAATATTTCACCATTTGCTGGCATCACCAAGAGAGTAAAGACAACGGAATCCCTTGCTCATGAGTTACTCTAATGTAGATTTTCTTTGCCTTAGCAGCCGTTGACTTTAGGGACTGGATTATCCTTTTTTTGTGGACGTAGACTTGTACACTGTAGGATATCAGCCGTATCCTTGGCCTCTTCCCAGTAAATTTCAATAGCAGTGCTCGGCCATGATACCTAGAAATGTCTCTAGAAGCTAGGTATAGAGCATATACCTGTAATCTCTCCACTTGGGGGGTAGAAATAGGAGGAGGATCAGCGTTCAAGGCCAACCTCAGCTACATGGTGTATTGGAAGCCAGCCTTGGCTACAAGAAATCCTGGAAAGAAATGCTTCTAGATATTGTAAATGGCCTTTGGGGGGAAATTGCCCTCCAGAAAGAGCCACTGCCATGTCATTGGAAAGAGTAAGTAGAAAGTTTTCTCTGCAGGAAAAAAAAACCTCCATGGAAATCATCTTACCTCATTTTAGGGTCGGCTTTTGTCAGGCTCCCCACCCATCTCCTGCTTGAAAGGATGGAACTGAGCTCCCTGAGCTCACATGGCACTGGAGCACAGAGACCGTCTCTGAGACAGGTCCAGAGCCTCCTTCATGGAACACTGTTAGCTACTAGTCTAGGTTAGAGTCGAGGAGTGAGTTGGGAAGCAGGTGTTGTCTGTTCTTACTAGTCACTCTTCAGAGTGGACTGTGTAGGGTGTTGGAAGTGTTGGTCTCCTAAGCTAGGATCTCGGCAGCAGTTGATTCCACCGGACTTACAGACTTATTATACAAGCCTGGATTTTAAAGTCCTGGTGATGCTCCCTCCCCTGGGCTGGGCAGCTTCCATACCGCAAGCACCTCAGAGGAAGTAGACAGGGCTCCGAGGGAGGCAGCACACAGCAGGCCGCCACAAATGACTGCAGCTGCAGGTGATAAAAACAGCCATCATGTGGGAAGGGGCACAGGCTGTAACTGCTGCTTTGTGCTGCCTCCCGCCTGTTAACACATTTGGGTGAATTGACTGCAACAGATGGGCCTTTCAGCCTTTGGCCTTTAGTTTCTAGGCCTAGCCCAGTTACTTGCACCCTGGTGGCCCCTCCCCTCCCAATAGGTCAGTCTGTCAGGAGAGGAGCCTGAGATCACGGTGGGCTGAGCTCCTGCTGGCCTAAGGAAATGAGGCCCTCGGAGACGGAAAAGGCTGTGGATTGTGCAAAGCCAGGCAAACATCCACCCTTTTCCATGGTCTTAAGCAAAAGCCTTCTCTTTGGCCACACCTTCCTTATCTGTAAGATGTTGAAGGTTCACTTAGTATGGAAGCTTCTGTGTTCTACTTCCAGGATTGTTCTGCTAAGCTCCCTACAGGCCACTGCTATCCTTGGGGAGAAACAAGAAAAGCTGTTAGTCGTTCTCTATCAAAATAATTCTATGAAAATACCCAAGGTTCTCTAAGACCAAATGTTTCTTCCCTTTTGCTAAATAACACATTCTTCTTTTGTGGACTGAAGCCAAATTGAGTTACACACAGTATGTTGCATTAAGAGTCTCTTTTCCATGCAGAACATTGTTCTCAGAATGATGTTTAGATTTCAAAGCTCTAGTGTCCTTTTTTTGCTTTATATATATATATGCCAAGGAGTGGGGTGTGTGTGTGTGTGTATGTGTGTGTGTGTGTGTGTGTGTGTTGCTAAAAATAAAGCCAAACAGTAAAGTAAAATACAGTTGTCTGCTAATTTAGCTCACTGTGGGTAGTTTCTGAGCTCTTATTCTCTTATACAATACTCATGTAGTTTTCCAGTGCCCAAGGGGAGGGGCTAATTTGTAAGTCTGATAGCAAAGGCCATGTGTAGGTGGTTGCATTCTCACCTCTGTAAGAAAGAAAAGCTCTTTCCTTGAGAGGAAAAACAGAAGTGTGAGCTCTGGTGGTGGTGGTGGTAGTAATGGTGGTGTGATTTTACAGTTATTTTTAATATTATCCCATACACTTTGCAGAGTATTTTCCATCTATTATGTGATCCTTTGCCACCAAGAGCTCCAGCTCGGTGGGAAAGAGCAAAAGACTTAGCATTTGGTCTCAAGTCCTAGGCCAGTGCGCTTTACTTCTTGCCCTGCCTTTGAAAGACTTGTCCCTAACAACAGCAAACCCATGGCTTACTTTTAGAGACTCAGGCAAGTCTTGTCCCTCCTGTAGTATGGAGTACCCACCACTTCACTGGCCACTGTCTAGTAGAGGATTTGCTCGGAGTAGAATGTTGCATGCAAGGGGAATCATCATCATCTCTAGGTCAGTTGTATCTCTTGGAAGGACAAATGTAACAACTCAGCAATCTGCTATTTGCTGAGGCAGGATGAGGCAGCGGACTCAGAAGAAACCCAGAATACTCTCTAGCAAATTGTCCCTTCTGTCTCTATATTCCCATCCCCACTCTTGACATTTCAGGGTAAGCAACCGCATGGTCACAGGGAAGACATTTTTTGTCAAGACCTTACTCACAGATCTGCCCTCATGCCAGTTCCATCACGGCCACAAACTGGCCTTGGTTTTTCCCCAGTGGATTGTTAGATCTAGTTTTGATGTGCACATACAAAGAATTTACTGTGGGAAAAGAGCTTGGTCTGCCTCAAAGTGCAATTTGAGTGTTTTTCCTTCTGTTGTGTGCTTATCTATCCATCTCAGGCAAGGAAATGTTCCTGACATATATTGCTCTGCCTTTTGGTGGAGGTGGTTTCTTCTGTGCTCTGGTATCTTGCCGTAAATGCTCTGTGCCCTGGACACTCTTTCTAATAGACTTAAGATGTTGTCTGTCAGATGGGATGGGTTTGGAAGCTTTATCTTCAAAGTTCTACAAGTGAGAGCCTGAAATGCAAATCTGTGATAATCTCAGGGTTAGTCTTTGAATTAGAGCCTTTTCTCTCCCCCAGGTGATCCAGCTGCTGCTGCTAAGTACACTGTTTTCCTTCCTCCCATCTCTAATTGTCACTTAATACCCCATACCTTCCCAGCTGTCCGTAATAACGGGAAAGGGAGTCTGTTTTTTCAATGGTACGATTAATTTGAATTCCTCACTTTTATTAACTTCACTCTTCCCCTTCAAAATCCTGCATTGGTGAATTAACACATGGAAAAATTAAATTATTTATAGTATTCTGTCCCCTCTGTTGTAGTGTGAGTCAGCTATAGAAAGCCTGAGCTTTTTGGCCCAATTAAACCATTAGGACAAGGTGAGGATCCGTGAGGTTGTGGCCACAGATGGCAGAAGAAGCAGGTAGCCATGTATGTCCCAGCCTAGCTACTGTCCCTCTCCTCTGAACTTTGGCAAGATGTGATCCACTAACAAACAAACAGGTGGACCACAGCCGACCTCCTTCAAACCCTGTTAACCTTTGAACTCAGCGGTTTGTGCATGCTGAGCTGGCACTCTGCTCTAAAGTAAGAGATGGTATGGTCACAGCCATGACTTTATTATTAATCACAGCAGAATGTAACATCACCTAAAGCAAACCCAAGCTGGAGTATCAAAAAAGGCTCATTTAAAATTAGCTCCCCAGGTTGTAGCGCAGCCAGAATCTTACTCATTTCTGATGGAAGTGTAAATGTGAGTAATAAGTCTTGTCTCAATCAGATAATGTGATACCACACAACATAAGAATGAACTGCTACTGGCACACCCAGGACAATTCTAACAGACCTAATGTGGAGCAAAAGACAGACACAAACCTAATGTGGAGCAAAAGACAGACACAAAAGGTTATACTCTGATTATTACATTATGATTCATTTATATAAAGTTCAAGAAAAAGCACATCAGAATGATGGACACCTCCAACACTGGTGTAGGGTGGGAGGGTGAATGTTATTAGGAGGGAAGGGCTTTGAGGGAAACTAGAAATTTTTCATATTCTAACCTGAGGGTGCTTGTGGAAAATCCTTGACCTACTCAGATTAGTGTACTTCACATGTGTAAGTTACAGATCCATGCTGTGGGCATTTGGAGGCCGAGGGCTTAAGTATATTGGTCATTCTGATAATGGATATTGGCATGTTCTTGCTTTTGCCTTTCCTTGTGGAATACCATAGCACAAACTGCTGCAGACTGCTGGACACTGCTACCCATGCTCCTATTGGAAGATATGTTCTTCATAAAGTAGTCAGAGAAAGAAATCACTAGTTATTTCCCTTCTTGTTCCCAAGGAACAGGCCAAGGATTAATATACAGATGAATGAGTGGTGGGGATGCCAGCCTGCCTGCCTGCCTGTACACATTCCCGGTCTAACTTGGATTTTAACTCCTCTAGACTCCCTGGTTGGCTGTCTTGACAGTCAGGCTATGGGTGTGATTAATGACCCTTTTCAAAGCCAGGAAAAAAGCAGCAAGGATCCCTGGCAGGGCCACACCCTAGGTCCTGGGCCCTCCTCACCCCTGACCAGTAGGCAGAAAACACCCTTTGAATCTTTTGCCCAGATTGTTGCTGGTCTTCACTGGAACAGGCCATTCTCTGTGGTGGAAAGGAAGGGGCTTCCTTCCCCTCAGCATTCCCCTAGACTCCCGTCTTTGTGTCCAGAGCCAGAGGCAGCTGTCTCTTTTGCCTTCCCTACTCCAGCTACATCTGTATCACCTGAGTGATACAGAAGGTACCAGGCCAGGGAGCAGCTTCTGCCCAGCCAGATCTACACTGGAAGCTCCTGATGACACCTCTAGCCTATTAGTACTGTCCAGCAGCATTCCCACCAACAAGGGTTAAAGCCCCAGGAGTCTCAAAGGCTTTGCTTGGGTCCCTTGCCCTCATAAAAGCCTTTTACATCCGTCCCTGGGGCTGCCTTAGGCTCCCTGGCTGAAATCTGATAAGGGCCCTCTTTGTTGCAACTGTCAGTCTCCTTTATTGAGGAGGGAACTAGAGACCAGTGGCATTTCTTGGGGTACAGATAAGGCCCTGGATTCCTGTCAGAGTGAGCATGATTAATTACCCTCAATCCTAGCTTTTGCTTTGATAGCAGTGACTGACAGTCCACAGGCTTCCCTGTCAAGTTCCCCCCCCCCCAGACACCCCCTCCCCCATTAGAGTAGAGATTCTCTCCTGCAGGGCCACCATGGCAGGCGACCCCCAGAGTTCTTTTCCATGGGTGTTTGCTTCCTTGCCGCAGCCCCCTCTCAAGCAGAGACTGCTGGCATAGAGGAAGATCTAACATAGACCAGAGAGCAGCCAGAGACCCTTTCCCTTCTCCAGAAATCTGGGGAAGCAGCCATTGCTTGTGGACATGAACTTCCTAGACCAGATCTTAAGTCTCACAGTAGTCCTTCAAAAGAGAAGAGGCCTAATTAACCTTTCCAGGGTCATATGGCAGCCTTAGTCCCTAATTCAGGCAGGCTCCTAAAACCAAGCCCCCACTTTCAGTGATAATTACAAATACCAGTTTTTATTTTAATTTTTGACTCATTCTTTTTTGGTTTTTCGAGACAGGGTTTCTCTGTGTAGCTTTAGAGCCTGTCCTGGAACTCGCTCTGTAGCTCAGGCTTGCCTTGAACTCACAGAGATCCACCTGCCTCTGCCTCCCGAGTGCTGGGATCACAGGTGTGCACCATCATCGCCCGGCTGACTCATTCATTCTTAAGCCTTTAAAACTGAAAGTCATCCAAACCACATTCTTCATTTCTATCCTACTTTATGTCAGCTTGACACAAGCTAGCTAGAGTCATCAGAGAGGAGAGATCCTCAGTTGAGAAAATACCACCATAAGATGGGGCTATAGGCAAGGCTGTAGGGCATTTTTTAAATTAGTGATTGATGGAAGAGGGCCCACCCCACTGTGGTTGAGGACTCCCCTGGGCTGGTGGTCCTGGGTTCTGTAAGAAAATAGGCTGAGCAAGACAGTAAGCAGCCGTCCTCCAGGGCCCTGTGTCAGCTCCTGTCTCCAGGTTCCTGCCAGGTTTGGGTTCCTGCCTTGGCTTCCCTCAGTGTTCTGTGGTTTAGGATATGTAAACCAAATAAACCCTTTTCTCTCCAAGTTGCTTTTGGTCATGGTGTTTCATCAGAGCAACAGAAACCCTAACCAAGACAGTTTCACAGATGAAATTGTGGCCTGAATCTGCCATCTCCTATGTATACACACTCTGATATTGGCACAGTCCCCCAGCAGACTTCCCTCTGTCTTCATAGTAGCATCTCCTTTGGACAAGGGAAACGGCTTCCAGGTCCATTCAGTACAAAGCAAACTGCCAAGAGACCAGCCTGAGGATTCCAGTTGGTCTCCTCTTTGTCAGGAAAATCAAAGGCAAGGCAGGTTTTTGTGTGGTTTATCTGGATAATGTAAGAAAAGCACATTGTGTTTCTGAGGGAGCTCAGGAGCCAGCCTGCTCTGGGAGCCATGCTAACACTCTTAACAGAGGGCTAGCCTTAAACCAGACAGATAATAGCAGTCCTCCTATGGACTCAGTTCAGGAACCTCTTCTGGAACCCGAGTGTCTGAGCAGTGAAGGGAAACAGAACCTTGGCTTTCTGTGCGCATAGCTGCAGTCTCTGGTTGAGATAGTTGCCAGGGGTCTCTCTCTCCCTGTGGGTGAGCTGAGTGAAGTTCCTGGTGAAGTTACACTTTGACTTCAAACACTGCTCTGGCCTCTCTTACCTTCTCAGGTCTGTGTTCTTCCCTAACCATTCCCAGTCTAATACCTGAGTGTTCTGCAATAGTGTTGCCCTTCATAGACCTCCAGTGGCCAGAGCCCAGCCTAGTGACTGCTTCACATGAACGTGAAAATCCTTTCTGAGGAACCGCTGGCAGAGGCGTTTTGATTACAGTAGAGGCTGTCTGGCTTGTCCCCACACCTCATTTTCAGTCGGAAAACAGGATAAGCCTGGGAGTGGTGGCGCACACCTTTAATCCCAACAGAGGCAGGTGAATCTCTGTGTGTTCAAGGCCAGTCTGGTTTATAGAGTGGATTCTAGGACAGCCAGGGCTACACAAAAACCGTCTCAAACAACAACAACACTGAGAGAGAGAGAGAACACTGGCACCTTCATCTTGCACACCTGGCTTGGCTCCAGATGAATGATGACCATTTCAAAAAGTAGGATGCATTATTTCTTTCGGAAGTTGTATTAGTGTTAAAATAATCCAGAAGAAAGCAGTGCTGTTCAGACATGGTGACCTGAAATGTATCTGGCTCTCCACAGACCTTTTGAAGAACAGTGCATCTCCGGATGGTAACCCCTGCTGTGCTAGTTAAGTGCTCAGCTACAGATGAGCCATGTGTTCTATAACCCAGCCATCTTCTCTGTGCACTTCCCCTCCCCACTCCTCCCACTGATGGAGTAACAGTTGCTTTGCCTTGCCAACACTGCTACCTGCCTCTGCATCCATTCATCTTCTGCTAGTCTTTGTAACTGGGAGCCAGAGCAAAGACCTTGCTCATTCTGAGCTTCTTCAATAATGACTGTGATCCAAATGATCCAGGGCAGGACCTGAGAGGGGACAGCCTGTTCAGGCCCGTCACTATTAGACATTCAAAGCTAGTAATGAGTCTCATTGAGTGGGTCTCATGTTGTCCAAGGCTGGCCTGTGTAGTAGAAAGGGAACTCCTGCCTCCACCTCCCAAGTGCGGGGATTACAGCCATGTACCCCGTCACTCCCAGAAAGAAACATTATTGTTTAATCTGCCTAATAAGCTTATTTAGCCACAATAATATTAGAGCATAAAGGAAAAATAGTCCCTGCTTTTATGCAGCTAACAGTCCTGGGAAACTATTTGAACAGATATGAAACAATGAGAGCGGTTTGCTGAATTTGGAAGGCTGTCACAGAAATCATGAGAGGGAAAGAACCTGTGTGAACTGAAGTAGTTGGAAAGTTGTCCCAGGGCTGGAGAGATGGCTCAGCGGTTAAGAAGAGCACCTGCTACTCTTCCAGAGGGCCCAGGTTCAATTCCCATCACCAACATGACAGCTCACAACTGTCTGTAACTCTCAGTTCCAGGGGATCAGACACCCTCATACAGACACATGCACAAGTAAAACACTAATGCACATAAAAACAAGTCATTAAAAAGAAAGTCTTAAGAAAGTTCTCCCTTGGGGCAGTGGACACTGAGGAACGGACAGCATGGAGACGTAAGTGGAGATAAGTCCTGTCAGAACTGAGGAGGGGTAGTAGAGGTAAAAGTGGGCTTGGCTTGAGGGCAGTGTCGAGAAGGTTCGACTGACTAGAGCGAGAACAGTTGCTGGGAATTGCTGAAAAGAGACCATCTTTATGGGGTATTGGTGAATGTGGATCATATGACCTAGTTGTGTGAGACAGGATAAGCCCTGAGGCTTTGTAGACTTTTAAATAAGCAAGTGAAGGGCTGGAGAGATGGCTCAGTGGTTAAGAGCACTGGCTGCTCTTCCAGAGGACCTGGGTTCACTTCTCAGCACCCACATAGCAGCTCACAACTGTCTGTAACTCCAGTTCCAGGGGATATGACACCCTCACACATGCAGGCAAAACACCAACGAACATAAAATATGCATAAATAAATCATTTAAAAAAATAATAAGCAAGTGAAATACCTAGTAAGAGTAGAAGATGATGGGGGCTAGAGAGATGGCTTAGAGGTTAAGGGCGCTGACTGCTCTTCCTTAGGTCCTGAGTTCAATTCCCAGCAACCACATGGTGGCTCACAACCATCTGTAACAAAGTCTGTTGCCCTCTTGTCATACACACTGTATACATAATAAATAAATAAATCTTTAAAAAAAAAAAAAAAAGAGTAGAAGATGATCTGGCCACAGCATGCAGATCATAGGTGTGAATCCAGGCTGCTGCAGCTGAGCCAATGACCTGACCCAGGTTGGTGGCCCAGGCCAAAAAGGAAAGATACTTGTGAGAGGTACCTCAGAGGAAGAGGCAGTGGAGCCTCCCAACAACCTGTTGCTTACAATACACTTCTTGTTTACTTAGGTAATATTATATCCTTCTGGGGTCTTTGATGTAGTTGAAGACTAAATAACTATAATTTTTCCTTAGTTATGATAAAAGATAAATTAGATATGAAACCTTAGACTCACAAATATAGGACAGATAAAATATTTTCTTTTATTTTGCCAAATACAAACAGACTAGATATTTTAACTATAATTCCTGCTTGATAACTATTCTATTATATGTAATTTTACTATGTTAAAATTAAAACTTTCATTTTTGATTAGACAAAAAAGGAGAAATGCTGTGGTATGTCTTTCTATATGCTATGAATATGTGTCAATAAATAAAGCTATATTGGCCTATGGCAAGGCAGCTTAGAGGCAGGTGGGAAATCCAAACAGATACACAGAGAGAAGAAAGAGGAGAGGGAGACACCAGCCACTGCCAAAAAACCAAAATGCCAGCAGACCAGTGATGCCACAGCCACGTGGCAACTTATAGATTAATAAAAATGGGTTAAGTTATAAGAACTAGCTAGCAAGAAGCCTGCCATAGGCCATACAGTTTGAAATTAATATAAGCCTCTAAATGATTATTTTATAACAACTATGGGACCGGGCAGAACTAGAAAAACTTTCCAGCTACAGAAAGTGGGTGATGAGAATAGCCAGGACCGATCTAGAAGTTCCTTTCTCACTTGTAAGGACTGTGGTATTGCTGGGAGGAAGAAGGCAGAGAGGGTAAGGGAGCCAGGTGAAGGAGGTGAAGGTGAGGCCAGTGTGCACATCTCTGACTTGGAAGTAACAAGTCATCCATGTGAAGATGCCTTGGAAGATTCTGCAGGATAGGCCTACGAAAGAGGGTGGTGCCAGCCCTGACCTGCACCACTCTACCATCTCAGGCATTTTTGTCTTCATGTAGGAATGGGTTCACTGTAGAGAACAGCACAGAAAAACAGTGCTTGACTGGAGCTGTGAGTCTTAGGGGTCGGTCAGGTATCTGGAATTTTCTGTATTAATTTGTGTTGGTTTCCTTTGTCTTTTTATTGATATATTTAGAGACAGTGGTCAGTGGTCTATGTAGCAGACACTAGCCTTGAACTTGAGATTGTCTTGTCACAGGCTTCTCAGAGTTAGAGTCATATGTCTTTTTCCTTGGGTTACTTATGCATTTCTGGTTGTGAGCCTAGTCTTGAATGGCTGAGCCATCTCCAGCCCTTACCTATGCATTTTTAAACCTAACTTCATGACCTTTTGCCACAGGGGTCAGAAAACAGCTGGTCAAGACAAAGGTCTTGAGGCTCAGTAGCCTCCCCATTCACATGAAGAGCCCTGATGCTGCCAGGGTAATAATCCCCCATAGCTGTGTTCACTCTGCTTTCTCCTCAGAAATGGGGACCTGCTAGAGGCATTCCTGAGGAGGATACACAAGACGTCCTCTGACTTCCACATACACAAATACAGATTTTTTTTTAATTTTATTTATTTATTTTGAGACAGTCTTACCATGTAACCCTCAATGGACTATAACTCTCTGTGTAGACCATGCTGGCCTTGAACCCACAGGTCACAGAGATCTAGCCCCTTTTCTCTCCTAGGTGCTAGGGTTACAGACATGGGCCACCATGCCCATATATTTTATGTGTGTGGGTGTTGTACTGGATGTGTCTGTGTACCATATGCATTCAGTTCTCACAGAGGCCAAAAGAGGGCATCGAATCCTCTGGGACTATAATTATAGATGGTTGTGAGCCTCCATGTGGATGTCCAGAATCAAACTCAGGGCCTCTGGAAGAACAGCCAGTGCGCTTGACTGCTGAGCCACTTTTTCAGCCCCTACATAAGATATTTTTTAGGAGTGGGGGAAGCCTCCATTCCAGTCTCCTGTTTGGATTATCCTATGAAACAGCTGATGAGCTGGATGTGTTGTCACGTCCCAGAAGGCCAGCACTTTGGAGACTGAGGCAGGAGGGTATTACATTGAAGCCAGCCTGGTCAACTTAGCTGAACCCTGCCTAAAAAAGAAAAAAATTATTTTTGGTGAAGCTAATGTTCAGCTAAGGGATAAAGGAGCAGCCCTGTAAAGGAGCAACCTCTGTTTGGGCTGGCTTGCCACTATGAGGCAACTCAGTAAGATGGGGGCAGGGAAGGGGTAGGGCAGGAGCAGCAGCCCATGTACAGTAAGAGGAGTTTGCCATCAAAAGGCAACAAGTCTCATTCACTGCCCCGGATGCTGACCCTTCTCTGTGGAATTCTCCCCTCTGACCTCCAGATCATTAATCCCGGGGCTGCCAAATGACAGTCATCCATCACGCCTCCTGACGAGCATCCCAGCCTTCTGTGAAAGGACCTGGGCCCCTCCCTTACTTCTGTCCCCCGGTGCTCATTAGTAGCCCTTCCTGCCTAGTGCCAGGTTTCCTAATCAAGTCCCTGGATCCCTTTCACTTCCCTCTGGGCCAGTGGGCGGAAGCTGCTCTGACCCTCCCTCTTTCAGAGGCCGGGAGGGGGAAGAGTGATTAGTGAGTGGGGAAAGAATTGTTGAGTGGCTTCTATTCCCTGGGAGACCTTTATGTCCAGTAGCCACTTAGATTTGGCGAGTCATAAGAGGAAAAGGAAACATGTTTCTCCAGCCTGTCTCAGGAGAAAAGGCATGTAGGAGCATGTTTTTCAACTGCTCTCAGCACTAGCAGGGATCTAGGCAGGTGGATGGTCGACAGGGCCTGAGCAGAAATTGACTTCAAAGGCTCTAGTAAGTTGCCAAACTCTTAGAAGAGATCGTGCTTCTAACAACAAACAAAACACCCTCTAAATTCATCTAGATCAGAAAGGCTAAGGGATTTGCTTCAGGCCACAGCCCCCTGAGTTGGGCCTGTCCTGCTTATTTTGGAGAGAACTGGCACTGAGTCTAACTGCTGTCCAGGGCATTAGAGTCAGATCACACTTCTGAGATTCACGAGCTTTGTGTCCAGCTCACTGATGGTGTGTACAGATTTGACGCCTTCTTGCTCAGCCTGACTGACATAGCCCTCTCTCTCTTGGACAATCACAGGCACTCCTATCAACCGGATTCCCATAATGGCCAAGCAGATCCTGGACCTGTACATGCTATATAAACTGGTCACGGAGAAGGGGGGCCTGGTGGAGATCATCAACAAGAAAATCTGGAGGGAGATCACCAAAGGCCTGAACCTGCCCACGTCCATCACCAGTGCTGCCTTCACTCTGAGGACCCAGTGAGTGGCCAGGGCTAAGAAGGAAACTGAGCGCATAACAGGCTGTTTAGCCCTAAGTCGAGAAAGGGAAGAAAGGAGTCCAATTCCTGAAACAGTGAGGAGCCTTTGAGATGAGCCCCTCAGACCTGAAAAGCTGTGCTCACTATGGCTATTGTATGCCAATACTTTATTATTCTGTGTGATTTAAACCTCACAATCAGTCCTAGCAAATAGATAGCTTCCCATTTTGTGGATTATAAAAACAGCCCTGGGCTAATCAATTTAGCCAGTGTCACACTGGGCCAGTGGGCCTGAAATCCAGACTTGGGCTTCTGCCCCACTCTTTGCAGACTAGAACCACCCGAGTGGCCCCTCTTAGCCTGCATTCAGTCTCAGGTCAGCCCAGCTCATCGGCTGCTGAGCTGTTTTGTCACCGACTGACTAGTCACAAGAGTTGACAGAGCAGTAAGTCCGAGAGTAGCCACGTAGAACAAAAGCCAAAGCGGAGAGTATTCTTCCAGAACGTTCTAGTTGCTCTGTGAATGAACAGTTGGCATATCTGTCAGGTATCATGCCCTGGCCTTATTGAAAGGGTGGTGGTGCACGCCTTTAATCCCAGCACTCAGGAGGCAGAGGCAGGCAGATCTCTGTAAGTTCAAGGCCAAGTCTGGTCCACAGAGCGAGGTCCAGGACAGTTAGGGTTATACAGAGAAACCCTGTCTCAAAGAAGAAGAAGAAAGATGATAAGGTTTGGGGGCCAGAAAGAAGGCTCAGCGGGTAGATGCTTGCTGCCACACCGACTACCTGTGTTCAGTCCCTAGGACCCAGCCCTCATTATAGAAGAGGACCCCTGTAAGTGGTTCTCATACCAACCCACAGCATGCATGTGCTCATGCCCATAACATATTCACACACATACACACACAATAAGTAAACGTAGAGAGAAAGGTTTATCCGTGAGGATTATCCTAGTAGAAGTAGCTGTAATTAGAATGTCAGTGTTTCGGGGGGAAAGAACGGCTCCTTGGGACAGGTGGCACACACAGAGCAGGGCAGCCCTCTTGGGTCCCATCCAGTGGGAAGAATTGCTGCTGTTTGACCAGCCTGACTAAATCATAAGAAGCCAAGAAGGCGTTGCAAAACACAGGCATCTAAGGGGATTCCAAAGGTGTAGAGGCCAGTGGGAAAGATGTGAGCAAAGGTTCCCTTTGTGACTGATGCTTCAGATTCAAGCAGTGTGTATACCTAAGTAGTGCTAGAGAAGCCTGAAGGAATGCGTCCAGTGAGCCCAGACTTTCTTTCTGTTTCTGCTGTACATCCCACACCCTGGCTCTTGCCTGATCAAGGCTGCTTCCAAAGACACATCATCTAAACTAGGCAGTCTCTGGTACTGTGTTGTAGACTGTCTCCCCTCCCTCTGCAGGTACATGAAGTATCTTTATGCCTATGAGTGTGAGAAGAAAGCCTTGAGCTCCCCAGCTGAACTACAGGCAGCCATTGATGGCAATCGGCGGGAAGGTCGGAGGCCCAGCTATAGCTCCTCCCTCTTTGGCTATTCTCCTGCTGCTGCTGCTGCCGCCGCCGCTGCCGCTGCTAGTGCTGCCACTGCTGGGGCCCCTGCCCTTCTATCGCCCCCCAAGATCCGATTCTCCATCCTTGGGCTTGGCTCCAGCAGTGGTACCAGTGCCAGTAGCCCTCGGATATCCCCAGCATCTACTCTCAGGAAAGGTGAGCAGGGCCTTTGGAGGAGGGAAAGCGAGCCCAGTTTCCCTTTGTCCGGGTGGGCATTGAGCCGGAGGGGTCAGTCATTGCAGATTAGTCTAGCTCCGTCTCCTTCACAGGTGATGGAGTCCCAGTGACTGCAGTGCCTGTGCCAAATCGCCTGGCTGTGCCTGGGACTTTGGCAGGCCAGCAGGCTGGCAACCGGACAGGCACACTGGATCAGCTACGAGAGCGTCTAGAATCAGGGGAGCCCCCTGAGAAGAAGGCATCAAGGTTGTCAGAGGAGGAGCAGCGCCTGGTGCAGCAGGCCTTCCAGCGCAACCTCTTGAGCATGGCGCGGCAGCTCCCCATGAAGATGAGAATCAATGGCAGGGGTAAGCATCAATGTGTAAGTCCATCTTTCCTTCCTAATGCCTTCCGCACCCCAGCTCCACTCAAGGCCCCGAGGCTGGGTGGCTCTAGGCACATCCTGACCTCCTGGCTTAGGAAGCATCCTCTCCAACCATTGTTCCCATTGCCTTCACTGCCCTAGAAAACCCCAGAAGAGTGCCACTGGAGGTTCCATGCCTGCCAAGATCTCACCACCCCGATGTTTTCTAGGTCAGAAGTTGCTTCAGGCAGTGAAGTCCTTGAATCTAACAAGAAGGAAAGTGGCTATTCATGGAGGAGACAGATGTTGTTCTCCTCCAACCCTTCCTAGCCTTTGCTCTATCTAAAGTACAGGCTTTGCATCCGTCCCACCACCTTACCAGATGTAGGCTGCTGAGAAATAGTGGAACCACCGATGGCCTCAGGAATAAGAACAGAAAGTAGGCAATACAAGTTTAGCAGTACATGTGACATCTCCCCCCGCCCCCATTTTGCTAGTTTTCTACCTTCTCTTCCTAAAACACACATTCCATTTCCCTCATTCTTCTCCCTGCTCTCCCTTTCTACGCCATTGTTGCCGTGGCTCTCTGTCAAAGCAAACATGGGTAGTTGTATGCTGAGAAGGGAGGCAGGTGTGAAAGGAGCCATTGAGATTCCCAGGCAGTCCTCCTGGATGATGGGCAGAGGGAACCATTTAGAGGCCAGTGGAAAAGGCAACTCATACGGAAGAATGTTTGACTCTGTGGAAGAAGAAGACAGCATCCATTATGAGCTAGGTTACCACTTACCATGCACAACCTGGGTGGCGGTGGTGGCCCACGCCTTTAATCCCAGCACTCAGCAGGCAGAGCCAGGTGGATCTCTGTGAGTTCGAGGCCAGCCTGGGCTACAGAGTGAGATCCAGGACAGGCACCAAAATTACACAGAGAAACCCTGACTCGAAAAACCAAAAAAAAAAAAGGAAGGCAGGGGTCGGTGAGCCAGGCAGAAGCCCTGTGTGCCAGCTGCCCACAGGGCTGGGAGGGCTAGGGGCTGGAGGCAAAAGCTCCTTCTTCAGATCCTTACAGTTCAGATGTACCAGGGACAGGAGGAGCCCAAGGCTGTTTTCTGGGGCTGATGTATAATAGGTAACTCAGGGTTGGCCTGCTGTCCCTTCACTCTGAAAGTTGGGGAATAACTTAGTAGGAAGTTGGTGAGGCTGGTTCTGCTGTCAGTCCTATGATAAAAGGTAGTCGAGTGTTAGACCACAGACCAGCTTGACTAAGCAGCCCCAGAGGACTGCGGGAAGCTTGACTAGGTCCATTGTTCTCTGATTCACAGAAGACAGAGCAGAGACTTCGGCTGCAGCACTGAACCTGACTACCAGCGGTATTGGGAGCATCAATATGTCTGTGGATATTGATGGCACCACCTATACAGGTAGGCCCCTGGAACTGTGGGGGACCCATGCTGGCTGCCAGTCACAGTCCCAGCTTGCTCTGTCTGGTTCCCTCGGATACCTTGGGCTCTGTGTGTGTGTGTGTGTGTGTGTGCGCGCGCGTGTGCGTGTGCGTGTGTGTGTGTCCTTTTTCACTGACTCAAGATTCCTAAGATACAGAGATCCTGGACTGTAGGTGCATAGACTGATAGGATGACCAGTCTTCTATAGTGACAGGAACCCTTCCAGTCAGTGGCTGGTTAGTTGACGCTATAATTTAGTATGAGGGTTTATTTGTCAACATCCCTATGCACACATTTCAGCATACATTATGAGCTAGGTCACCACTTACCATGCACAATCTTCTAGAGAACAAGACTCATTTCCCTGACTGCAAAAGACTCATTAAAGGGCTTTTTTTTTGGTAGGTATGTGCTTTGGCGGGGGTGGTTGAGACAGGGGTAGTTGAGACAGGGTTTCTCTGTGTAGCCCTGGCTGTCCCTGGAGCTCGCTCTGTAGAAGAGGCTGGTCTCAAACTTGGAGATTCTCCTGCTTCTGCATCCTGAGTGCTAGGATTAAAAGCTTGTGCCACCATGTCTTTTTTTTTAGAAAGTCTTTTATTTTGTAATGTATGAGTGTTTCATCTGTTTGCATGTATATCTGTCTGCATGTATATCTGTGCACTGTGTGGATGCTGGGAATCCAACCCAAGTCCTCTAGGAGAGCAGCCGCTGCTCTTAACTACTGATCCATCACTCCAACCCCATCTCCTGTCTTTTTTAAATAAACCAAGGACTAGGGCACCAGCATAGCTAGCTCTAGTAGCATATATCTGCAGTTCCATCGCTCAGGAGGCTAAGGCAGTCACGTCGTGAGTTCAAGGCCAGACTACTACAGGATGAGACCCTGTCAAAAATAAATAAAACATCCCAGCAGTGAATCTGAGTGCTGCAGAAGCAGCCTTGACCCCTAGGGGCATTGCCATTTTTCACTTCGATCTCCTTAACCTAATTGCCTGCAGTATTTTGGTGGGTAGTTGGGTTTGTATCTGTAACTAACAGATCTTTCAAAGGTGTTCAACAGAGTTCACATAGGCAACAGACCCCAACCCCGAATCTCTGCCTATTCCATTTGTTTAGGGACAGGCTTGGGTGCAAGCTCAGGCTGGTGACATCTGCCTGTTTTCATCAGGGCATGAGGTGTGCCAGCTGCCTGGTGAACATCCGCTCACAGACCAGTAAGACCTTGGCATTCTAACCAGAGTATTTCCCTAGAAATAGCCCTGGCCCAGGGAAACATGGGTTCATAGAAGCAGCCATGCCACTGTGGCTTGCCAGTCTCTTGTGTCGTCCTGGTGCCCTGTGCCTACTCATGATGTGGCTTGTGACATCTGGGCCTGGTTTGCGTCCTGAAGAGAACAGGAACTGGGCGTTCTGGCTAGATCTCAATGCCCTCTTGTCATCTTCCTGAGAGGAAGAAGTGGGTAACTTTCTCCTTTGCCCTCAGAATAGGGAGGGTCAGGAGTTGGGGCTCCCAACACTCGGACAACGGACCACTCCCCTGTCTTGGCCCTGTCTGCCCCAGGTTTTCTCAGTCAGGATGGGTGTCCAGGAACGTAAGGGTGGTTCTGAGACTCCAGGCCACCATCCTCCATTAGCTCCCTTCTACATGCTGCTTCTCACACTAATGCTTGCTGCTGCTGCTAAGCCAGCTCCTCTGCAGGCCTCCTAGGACTTGAGTATCCTCATCCTCTGACCTCCCAGAGAGCATCCTGAGTTCCAGATGTCTTGGTGTCCTTCTTCTGCTTAAAACTTCAGGGCATCCAAGTGAGTTCCTATAGCTATACAAGGCCCCGCCCACCTCCTTTACTCTACTGTTGCCTGAACCATTCACACCTCCCCCAGCCCCAATGGAGTAGCCTTTCTTGTTGCTATGTCTTGGCTTCCCTGACCGCCATCTCTTCCGTTTGCTGCTTTCTCTCTCTGAGCAGTCTAGACCCACACTTTCCACTAAGCCCTTTCTGGGCTGCGCTTCTGCTCCTCTCCAGACTTTCAAGATGTCCTACAGCAGCTCCATCAGCCCAGGACAGTTATGTCATTCCAGCAGAGAGACTCATTACATGCCTGACCTTCAGCAGTGTGTGAGCCTTTGACGACAGTTGTCTGGGCTTCCGCTGACATCTGGTGTGGTAGGAGAATGGAGCACACAGGGTCAGGCCAGCGATCATCCCTTGTTTAATTGAACTGAGCCACAGTCTCTTCCTGAGCCCATATTGCTTTTCCTCCCACCCCAGGTGTGCTGTTTGCCCAGAAACCAGTGGTCCACCTCATTGCAGGCTCTGCTCCTCAGAGCATCGGCGGTGGCGGTGGCAGCGGCGGTGGTGGCGGCAGCGGCAGCAGCAGCAACAGCTCTCACTGTTCACCAAGTCCTACCTCATCCCGGGGCACCCCCAGTGCAGAGCCCTCCACCAGCTGGTCCCTTTGATAGCAGCACCCAGCACCCACTCCCTATCTCCTGCAGAGAGTAAGGGAGATCGATGCACAGAATTTACCTCATCTCATGGAGCCCACATCAGACACCATCTGGCCAGATGTTGAATTTGGAAGTGTCCATCTGTCCAGGCTCCATTCAGGTTCTGCTGTACTCTGGGGACAAGGAGAGACTTGGGGGGGTGGGGGGAGGCAGGGCAGAGCGTTGTCCAATCAGGGATTGTCCTGGAGAACTGGGTGGGGCATCTGGGCATCCAGCTTCCCTAGCGTTCCCAACCACCTCCCATCCCAGAGCAATGTATCGACAATCTCTCAGGCGCCACGGGGCTGGAGGCTTTCCATTTCCTTCCCTTAATTTATTTCCCTTCGGCTGCCTTCTGCCTTCACCCCAGGATCAGCCCAGTCCCCCAGTGTTTAAATCCCATTTGGGGCTCTAGGAGTCTGTGCTGAGCATGGGATGGGGATGGGCTTTCCCCGTCCTCCTTGCTTACTGCTTTATTCTTTGGGCATGAGTCTCTCAACCCAGGTCTTAACTTCAGTCCTCAGGGCCCTGGAGTACTACTCCCTTTCTTGTTCTAAGAAAAGAAGTGTGAGGACAGGCTCCAGGTTCAGGGACTCTGCACATGAAAAGGAGGAAGAGCTCATGGTGCCCGGGCCCTGGTACCCACCCAACAAGACTCCACTTAATCCCCGAACCTCAGCTCCCTGCCTGCCCATGTTGGCCAGCTCTCCCAAGACACCACTTGTCCCTGGCCCCTACCGTCGTCTCTTGGGGCCATTTCCGCCCCACCAGCCCCAGACACGCTGATGTCAGGCTCACTGAAATACCTCAGATTTGTAATTGTTGATAGTTGAGTCTTCAAGAAGTATTTGCATCTCTGTAATCTTTTTTATATGTGTTTTGCTGACTTTAATTTTTTAATTTTTATTGTTGCTGTTGTAGCACCAAAGAAATGAAAGCAGATCACCCCAGCCAGGTGCGGTTTGCAGCCAGCCTCCCTCCAACCTGCCCATGCTCTAGCCGGAGGTGGAGCAGGCGGGGTGACTCAGGGATCACCACAGCAGGAGGATGGGATGGAGGGGCCCATGCTTGCTGGTGGATCCTGAAACCACACTGGTTCTTTCTGCCCCTACCCCAGCTGACAATAAGGCAGGGTATCTCTCTGCCTCAGGAGCCCTCACCTTGGGGCATAGGCAAATGGCTCTGGGGCCTGCCTGAGACTGAGCCCCAGGGTGCTAAGAGGATGCTAAGAGAGCTCTGTCTCCCCTTAGCATATAGCTGGAACAGGCCACTGTGTAGAGAAAGGCTCCACTCTCACCCCAGTGTCCTCTACTCTGTTACACAAAGCATCTCCCACTGGGACTACTCAGGTTGTGCAGTGGAGACCACAGCATGGCCCAGCAGTCCTGTCTAGGACAAGAAAGGGAAACCAAAAGCTTGTACACAAATATACCTCAGCCTGGCAAGCGCCACACTGCTGACTTGTGACTCCTCTCCCTGTCCCAGGACACACACTCAGTAACTCACACACTTAGCTCCTGTACTGGAGTCTCACCCTCTTAGGGCCTCAGAAGACACCTGGGGTCCGGTGCTGTGAGAAGTCTGTTTGGCCAGGGTGTCTCAGGGTTTAGTCATGAAGGATAGACCCTTCTTATCCAGGGGAGACGGGGACAGCGCAGGTCTTTCTGACCATCGACTCCTTTCTCTTTCCCCAGGCAGCTGTCCACTTGTCCCTCTCCATGCCCCCCTCACTGCCCTCAAGCCAGCAACAGGCTCCTAGCCAGAAAATGCAAGAGCTGGGTGCCCATGTGTGCCCAGCGTTAGGGCTCTGGCCCAGATGGAGCTCCCCTGCAGGCGTAGTCCTGAAGGCCTTGTGGCAGGATGGCGGCCCTCCTCTCCGTGTCTTGTGTGTATTCTAACCAGAAAAAAAAATGTGATAGCACATGGTAGCCTAGGCAGTGAATAAATACCTCAAGACGTCCTCTCACAGCACGTGTCTGTACATGTCGTGGTTATTTTCTGTCTTACATGTTCTTGAATGTTTATATTTCAATAAAGCTCTACCTCTTCACATGATGAGGTCTGGGTGTCTTTCACTGACTTACACTTGACAAGATCCTTCAGAGTGAAAAGGGACTTCATGAACTGTGTCTTAGGTCCCTCGCTCCTCCTGAACCTATAAAATAATCACTCAGAAACTTATATTAATTAAGCTGCTGGGCCATTAGCTCAGACCTACCACTAACTAGCTCTTACTCTTGACTCAGCCCATTTCTGTCCATCTATGTCGCCACGTGTTCTGTTGCTTTACCTGTTGCCTTTACATGTTGCTCCCTGGATGGCGCTGGCGTCTCTCCCACTCCGCCTTCCTGTTCACCCAGTTCCCCTCTCTGCTAGCCTCACCTATCCTTCCTGCCTGGCTACCGGCCAATCAGTGTTTATTTATAAATCAGTCCTAGCAACACATTTTTATAGCATACAGGACATCCCACAGCAAGGGCACGGACTAGAAGGGTGACCTAGACCCAGATGTCAGGCTGAGTGTAGGTCTTCACTGCCAGGCTGAGCAGTGTTACAGCATGGGAGGAGGAAGTGTACGGGGGCGGGGCCTGCATGGGCTGCTAATGCCCCCTCCATCCAGGACCACAAGCAGCTCACTGTGCACATCCCCCTCTCACTGCCACTCAGAGCTACTGGAATATTAGCAGATGCATGCTCCTCATTAGCCAGGGAGGTGTACCATCACTGTGCACAAGGATCTTGGGTTTCAAGCTATCGTAAGATGCATAGCCAGATCCTGTCCCCTGAAAAAAGAAAAACCACCAGCAAGGTGGCTCAGCAGGTAAGGTGCTTGCTGCCAAGCCTGATGAGTTAGATCTCTGGAACCCATGCGGTGGAAGGGGGAGACACCCCTGCAACCTGTCCTCTGACCTCTGTGGTGATATACTGTGTACCCTAATAAAATCTGCCTAAAGATCAGAGAACAGGACAAACTGCTAGATTCAACATAGATGCCAGGCAGTGGTGGCACACACCTTTAATCCTAGCACTCGGAGGCAGAGATCCATCTGGATCATTGTGAGTTCAAAGCCACCCTGGACCTACATGAGATTGACTCAGTCTATGAGAGAAACAGCCAGGCAGTGGTGGCGCATGCCTTTAATGCCAAAAAAGTAATATGGCAGGGTGAGAAAGGTAGATGAGACCTTTGGAAACAGGAACTAAAGCCTTTTCTTCAACTGAGGAACCCCTTTCAGCTAGAGGCCTATCGGCTGAGGCTCTTTCGGGTTGAGGAGCTGGTGAGGTAAGAGGTGGCTGGTGGCTATGGCTTGCTCTGCTTCTCTTATCTTTCAGCTTTCACCTCAATATCTTGTACTGGTTTTTTTTTATTTAAAGACCACTTAGCAATTCATGTTACAGACCTCCACATAAATGTTTTAAAAGGAGTGAGGGCCTGATGTAATGGTGCACGCCTGTAACCCCAGGGCCTGCCCCACAGCTGACACCTAGTGTGATCTGGCAGGAGAGTGCCACTCACAAAGTTGTCTAACCTTTGTACATGCGCTGTCACATGTGCACACAGACACCACATAAAATGTATTTATTTATGGAAGCAGGGTTTCTCTGTGTAGCCCAGGCTGTCCTGGAACTCACTCTGTAGACCAGGCTGGCCTCAGGCTCAGAGATCCAATCCACCTGCCTCTGCCTTTTCAGTGCTGGGATTAAAGGTGTGCGCCACCACCATCCAGCCAATTTTTAATTTTTAAATAAGATGGGTCAGTTTGGCCATAGTGGCACACCTTTAATCCCAACATTTAAGAAGTAGAGGCCAAGACGGGCAGTGGTGGCGCACGCCTTTGATCCCAGCACTCGGGAGGCAGAGCCAGGCAGATCTCTGTGAGTTCGAGGCCAGCTTGGTCTACAAAGCGAGTTCCAGGAAAGGCTCCAAAACTACAGAGAAACCTTGTCTTGAAAAGAAAATGAAGAAGGAGGAAGAGGCGGAGGAGGAAGAAGAAGAGGAGGCCAGCTGGGGCTATAATGGTGAGGTCATGTATTAGAACAGCAACAATAACAAAAACGATGGATCAAAGTCATCCTTGTCTACTGTATTAGGTTCTCCAAAGGAAGAAAACTGGTGGAATGAATATACATGTATGTATGTATGTATGTATGTATGTATGTATGTATGTATGTATATGGAAGTTATTACAGTGGCATACTGGCTGTCATCTGAGTAGCTCAATGGTTCTCAACCTATGGGTCAAGACCTCCTTGGGGTCAAAAGACCCTTTCATGGGGGTTGCCTAAGACCATCGGAAAACAGATATTTACATTATGATTCATAACAGTAACAAGATTACAGTTATGAAGTAGCAAAATAATTTTATGGTTGAAGCATTGAGAAGATTGAGAACCACTGGAGTAGTCGAACAGTGGTCAAGGATCTGGTAGTTGTTCAGTCCATGAGACTGAATGTTATAGCAGTCCCAATCTGGTGCTAGAGTCTCAGGGAAGCCCTAGAGAGCTGTCTGTTTTCAGTCCATGTTGCAATCCTGAGGAAATAAGTTCTAGCCCCAGTGAAGGAAAGGCTCAGGAACAGGATAGATGAACTTGCCCGTGAGAGTGAGGACAAGCAGGTAAGAAGCAAAGCTTCCTTCTTCCATGTCTTTTCTGTGCACTGCCACCAGGAGAGGTAGCCCGGATTTAGGGTGGGTCTTTCCGCTTCAATCCAACAAGAAAAATCCCTCACAGATGTGCCCAGTTGCTTGGGTTTCAGTTAGTTCCAGATATAGTCAAGTTGACAGCCAAGATTAACCATGACAGCTACCTAGGGAGTTCCAGGCCTGTCTGGGCTACATGAAACCCTATTTAAAGGGGGGAAAGTGAGCAGCACTTTAATCACTGGTCACCAGTTATGTGTGTCACACCTAGAGCTTTCTGTGACACATGAAGAAGAAGCTAACCTCTGGCTGGAGGGCAGAGAGGTCAAGAGTGGCACTGGGTCAGAGGTGTTGGAGACTGTCTTCATAGCCATTCTTTTGCTGTGAAGAGACACAATAACCCAGACAACCTGTAAGAGAAAGCATTTAATTCTGGTCTTGCCTACAGTTGCAGAGTGTTGGTCCATTATCACGCTGGGAGGCAGACAGGCATGGTGTTGGAGCAGTAGCTGAGAGCTTTACATCCTGATCCACAGGCAGCAGGCAGAGAGAGTGAGAGAGACAGACATACAGACACTGAGCCTGGTGTGGGCCCACTCCCCAGTGACACACCTGCTCCACAAGACCACACCTCCCAGTCCATCATCCAAATAGTTCATCAGCTGGGAACTAAGTATGCAAATGCATAATCATCCTCAGGGGGCCATTCTCATTCAAACCACCAGAGATGGAGATAGATGAATAGAGGCTCCTTCTCACTCAAGGTGAAGAGTCTGAGGACCACACCAGGCCACTGCAGTTCCTTCTGTTTCAGGATGCCAGAGGGAACAGAAGCCTTCAGAAAAGGCAGAAAATTTCAAACCTAACAACATCTCAGCCATTGCCACACACACAAAAATGTTCTTCAAACCATAAAATCAAAAGACAAACAGGAGGGCTGGAGAGATGGCTCAGCTATTGGGAGTACCTTCTGCTGTCTCAGAGGACCTGGATTTGATTCCTAAACCCTGCAGGGTAGCTCACGCCATCTGCAATTCCAGTTCTAGGTGATCCAGTGCCCTCTTCTGGCCTCCAAGAGCACCAGGCACATGTGTAGCACACATGCACACAAAATACTCATACACAGGGAAAAAAAAAAAACACAATAAAGCCAGACACGATGGCACATACCTTTAATCCCAATACTCTGGAAGTAGGCAGATATCTATGAAATAGAGGCCGGCCTGGTCTACATAGCAAGTTCCAGGCCAGCCATTCTACATAGTGAGACCCTGTTTCCAAAGACAAGCAAGGACAAATGGGGGAAGGTACTTGCAAAGGAGTAGTAGTGAGATGGACTGTTGACTGCTTCTTCATCACTGAGACAAAAGCCAAAAAGCAGGAAAATGGGGCATAGAGACTCAGGCTCCCCAGCACTTGGGAGGTGGAGACAGGACTATCCGAAGTTCAAGGACAGCATTGGCTACATAAGGAGTCAGAGACTCCTTGGGCTGCATGGGACTGAGTCTCAAGAAAAAGGAGGCAGGAGCCACAGACAAGTGTGTTTCAGAAGATGAAGAGAGAGCTGGGGATGTAGTCCAGTGGTGGAACTTATGCCTGGCATTCAGAAGCCCCTGGGTTCAGTCGGTCCCCAACACTGCAAAGACAAAGTAGCTCAGAAGACAAATACAGCCCAACCTCACTAAGCACCAAAGTGCACACCACTGGCACAGCTCTGAGAATGCACAGCAATACCAGGCCCTGACGAGTGTGAGTGATGGGGACTCCCTGCTGCCGGGGACATGGTCTGACAGATTTGGAAACCAGTTGCTGAGTAAATGGAATGTACACTTGCCCCAGGGCTGTGAAAATTCAATTCTGGGTGTGTGCCCTGGAGATGAGCGCTGATGGAAATGTGTGGTGATGTATTGTGTACCCTAATAAACTTGCCTGGAGAGAGAAGGACAGAGCCAGCCACTAGATTAGACATAGAGGCCAGACAGTGATGGCACACACCCTTAATCCTGTCACTGGGAGGCAGAGATCCTCTGGATCTCTGTGAGTTCAAGGCTACACTGGAAACAGAGCCAGGCAGTGGTGGCACACACCTTTAATGAGGTTGGCTGTGGCTTGCTCTGCTTCTCTGATCTTTCAGCTTTCACCCCAATATCTGGCTCTGGGTTTTTTATTAAAAGACCATCGAAAATTCGAACAACAATAATGGGCAGCCATTGAACCTGGTGTGAGCTGGGGTTTCTTCTCAGGCTTTTACATTAACTCCTTTAATTTCTGTGGTGGTTTGAAGAGAATGACCCCATAAGCTCAGTATTTTGAATACTCAATCCCCAACTGGTAAAAATGTTTGGGAAGGATTAGGAGGTGTGGCCTTGTTGGAGGAGGTGTAACCCTGGGGGTGGGCTTGGAGCTTTCAAAAGCCCACACTGTCCCAGTTAGCACTCACTCCCCCTATCCCCCTCCCTCCCCCTCTCCCCCTTCCCCCTTCCCCCTCCCTGTCCCCCTCCCTCCCCCTCTCCCCCTCTTCCCCTCTCTCCTTTATGGTGGTATTCTATTTGTACTGAAATGTGATTTTAATTGTATGTTAATAAATAAAGTTGCCCAGGAGTCAGAGCTATTAGAGCCATAGAAAGAGCGTGGCGGTGGTGGCGCTCACCTTTAATCCCATAGATCTCTGTGTGTTCAAGGATACAGCCAGCATTGGAGACATACGCCTTTAAGACCTAGAGGGCTGTACTTACAGGCAGTGACAAGGCAGTCATGTGTTTGGGTTTACAACCAATGAGAAGGCAGAACAGAAAGACTATTTAAAGACATACACACAGAAAATAGGTCTCTTTCGGGGAGCTAGGAGCACTGCGGGGGGAAGGGTAAGATTTTAGCTCTGAGCTCTGACCTCTTGGCTTTCTCTTTTACATTGGTTCTGTGTTTCTTATTTAATAAGACGGTTGGTTACATCTACACTCCCCCTCTCCCCTTCTCTCTCCCTCTCTCTCCTTCTCTTTCTTTTCTTTGAGACAGGGTTTTTCTGTGTAGCTTTGTGCCTTTCCTGGAACTCACTCTGTAGCCCAGGCTGGCCTCAAACTCACAGAGATCCACCTGCCTCTGCCTCCCAAGTGCTGGGATTAAAGGCGTGCGCCACCACCGCCTGGCAGCTCTCTTTTTTCCAACTCCTTGTACATCAGATATAAGCCTTCAGCTACTGCTCCAGCACCATGCTTGCCTGCTGACTGCCACATCCCCCACTATGATGAGCATGGACTCCAGCCCTCTGGAACCATAAGCCCCAATAAAATAAGTTGTCTTGGCCATGGTGTCTCTTCCTAGCAATAGAAAGGTAACTAATACCATCCTCTACCTATTTGAAGTAAGATTAAGCATTTTTACCCATTTTACAGATGAAGAAATAGTCGGGGGGGGGGGGGGGGGGAGGTTGAACACGTAGGCCACACAGTGAGCAGGGCCTGGATCGTCCAGAACCCCCAGCCCCAGCCCTCTGTGCACGTTGCTCATGGCCTGCAGTCTGTGAGGCACTTGCTGCTCATGGTACACATGAAATCCTGAGTAGAAATGTGCCCGAGGAGCCAAAGAGGGGGGATTGGACTCCAAAGTGGTTGCCCTTTTGAGAAGAGAAAGGGCCCTGAGTGGAGGGAGGCAGAGGATTCAGGGGGTTTGTAACGGGTGTCTCTATACCCTGCTGTGCCCATCCAGGTGTAGCAGGAATCTTAAAATGTTCTTATTAATAAGATCAAACCTGAGCCAGGCATTGGGGTGAACACTGGAAGATCAGAGAAGCAGAACAAGCCACAGCTAACCTCACCTCGCCAGTTCCTCAGCTGATCCTGTTTCCTCAGACTGGAAGCCTCTGAGTCCTCATCCAGAATGGATCTCAGCTGAACTGCTTCCTGAAAACCTGAAAGCTTAACCAGCCTCTAGTTCCTGGTCTTCATGCCTTATATACCTTTCTGCTTTCTGCCCTCACTTCCTGGGATTAAAGGCGTGTGTCACCATGTGTGGCTGTTTCCAATGTGGCCTTAAACTCACAGAGATCCAGAGGGATTTCTGCCTCTGGAATGCTAGGATTGAAGGTGTGAGTGCCACCATTTTCTAGCCTCTGTATCTAGTGGCTGTTCTGTTCTCTGACCCCAGATAAGTTTATTAGGGTGCACAATATTTTGGGGAACACAATACCACCACATCCGGGGACCACCTTGCAGCCCTAGCATCCTGAAGCCTTTCTTGCTGTCTCTGGCTGGCCACTTCTCTTCTGTTGGACTTCCCCAGAGCCAATGGAAGCCAAACGTGGATGCCTGACTACCATGCACAAAGACCCCAAATAGACTGTATCCCACCTCTGGAAGAGACCCGTTGCACTCTGTGAGGAAGAGGCCACCCTTGGAAGGAAAGGGGAAGTGGAGCTGAGGGGCTTGGCAGGGGGTTAGAATCAGAGCTGGAGAGAAGGAACTGGTACACAATGGTCAGAATAGAAAGGGTAGAGTGTGGTTGTTGAGCTTGGGGACATTGAAGTACAAACCCAGGCGGTGGCTAAGCTAGATGAAGGACAAGGGGAGCCGGGCACAGTGGCATATGTCTGCAGTGTCAGCAGTTCAAGGGCTGGTGCAGGAGGATCATTTAAGCCCAGGAATTTGAGACCAGCCCAGGCTACAAAGTAAGTCCCCATCTTCAAAGACCAGAAGGCCAAGATGGGGAGGGGTGGGCAGTTTCAACCAGCAAGTGGCCTTCCCCACACTGGAGTCACAGACAAACAGGGGCTGAGGTTGTGAAAAAGCGAGAGACTCAGGGGTAGAGGGTGAGTTGACTCGGAGGGAGGGAATTAGTTGTATGCAGCATGGACAAGAGTAGCAAAGAGGAGAGGGTTGATTCTGGGCCCCTCACATATACGGAGAAGCCCAGACACAGCCGGCCCCACATTGGCCTCTGGAAGGGCCCAGAACCTGGGATGTTTTGTCTATGAATGGTACCCCTCTCCTGCTAATGATCACCCCCAAAGGAATAACTAATGTCTTCTCCATGAGATGCCCTTGGCCAAGCTGAAATCTCCCCATCGAATCCACTTGCTGAGAAGCAATCTGCTCTCACCAAATTCCAGCTCTCTCCGTGGAGTGAAGCAGTTCAGTTGACAGATTCCCAATGTCTGTCCTCACTGCATCCAGCCATTCAGGAAGGGGTCCACAGATCCAGGTAGACTCTGTGTAGAGGAGCTCCTGGAGCAATTCTAAAAGCTGGGCCAGAGGCTCAGGAGACTCAGCAGGATGCAGACAGTACCATGGCCAACTCTTCCAGGAATGCCGGTTAATAGATGAGAGTGGGTTATCCGGAGGAGAGCACATTGGCAGGGTGGGGAGGGGTGTCCAGGAAAAGAATGGCCAGTGTCTCAGGGTGTAATGAAACACCATGACCAAAAGCGAATTGGGGAGGCAGAGGTTTATTTGTGTTACACTTGCATATTACAGTTCCTCATCAAAGCAAGTCAGGGCAGGAACCTGGAGCCAGGAGCTGACGCAGAGGCCAACGCTGCTCACTGGCTTGTTCCTCTTGGCGTTCCAGCCTGCCTGCTTTCTTATAAGACCCAGGACCACCAGCCTTGGGATGGCACCGCCCACCATGGGCTGGGCCCTCCCCATCAATCACTAATTAAGAAAATGCTACAGGCCTGCCTACAGCCCAATCTTCTGGAGACACAGTTGAGGCCCCTCCCCTCTGGTGACTGTACCTGGGTCAAGGTGACATAAAACCAGCCAGCATAACGGGCCCTTTGTCGGCCTGACCACAAACTCATCACTGCTAAGGCACAGTTTTTCCTTTCTGGTTCAACCCCAAGAGCACACATTAATATGAACATGAGGATATAAAATATTCACAGTCTTACAAGTCCCACAGTCTTTACAAATTCAAACACTTTAAAATTCAGTCTATTTAAAAATCCAAAGTGTCTTTTAAAAAGCTAAAATCTGGAAGGGCGGTGGTGATACACACCTTTAATCCCAGCACTCGAGAGTCAGAGGCAGGTGAATCTCTGTGAGTTTGAGGACAGGCTAGTCTACTGAGTGAGTTCCAAGACAGCCAGGGCTACATAGAGAAATCCTGTGCCCCCCCCCCAAAATCTAAACTCTCTTTAAAAATTCAATCTTTCAGTGCAAAGCTACACAAAGAAACCCTGTGTCAAAAAAAAAAATTCCATCTTTCTTGGGGCTGGAGAGAGGGGTCAGCGGTTAAAAGCACTGGCTATTCTTCCAAAGGACCCAGGTTCAATTCTCAGCACCCACATAGCAGCTCACAGATGTCTGTAACTCCAGTTCAATGGGATCCAACACCCTCACACAAACATATATGCAGGTAAAATACCAATGCACATAAATAAAAACAAATATATCACTAAAAACCAATCTCTCAATTGTGGGCTCTAATAAATCAAAAATAAATATTTTTACTTCAAGAGGGAAGAACCAGGGCACAGTAACAATCAGATCAAAGCAAAACCAAGCCCCAACTGTGTAAATGACTCTGTGTCTAATGTCTGGGATCTACTCATATCTTCTGGACTCCTCCAAGAGGCCTGGGTCACTTCTCCGGCTCTGCCCTCTGCAGCACACACAGCTTGTCTTCTAGGCCTAAGTTGGCTCCACTCTGCCACTGCTGCTGTTCTTGGTGGCTGTCCCATAGTTCTGACATCTCCACAATGCTGGGGTCTCTGCTGCAGCTGGGTAGCACTTTCGCCAATAGCCCCTCCTGGGTTCTCTTCGTGGTGCCAAGCCTCAACTTCTCTGCATGACCACTTCAGTTCTAGGCTTTCAACTGGCATTGAGGCTGCACCTTCACCAGTGGCCTCTCCTGACCTGTGCCAAGCCTCAGCTGCTCTCCATGACCCCTTCATGCCTTCAAAACCAGCACCACCTGGGTGACTCTTACACTAGCCAGTACCAGCAGGAGGTACAAACTTGGCCACCTGTGGAACACAGCTTCTGTGTGGGGACTCTCAGGAGACACTTCCCAGAACTGATGCTGGTCTCTTGTTATGTTTTTTGCTTGTTTGGTTTGTTTTTTTGTAGGTTTTTTTTTTTGTTTGTTTGTTTGTTTTTTGAGACAGAGTTTCCCTGTGTAGTCCTGGCTGTCCTGGAACTCACTCTGTAGACCAGGCTAGCCTCAAACTCAGAGATCCACCTGCCTCTGCCTCCTGAGTGCTGGGATTAAAGGTGTGCGCCACCACCTCTGGCTGCTGGTCTCTTTTTAACCGATAATTTCCCAGCTCCAGCTAACCCCCATCAATTGTCTCAGTAAACAAAAGATTTCACCATGGTGCTGGTCTCTTGTTAGTCTGTCTTTATCCCCAGCTGAGCAGGCGCCCCAGATTCTTCACACAAACAGTCCCATAGCGTCTTTGCTTCCCTCTGAAACTTCACAAGCCAGGTCTCATCATCCGCACTGCTCCCAACACTATTGTCCATGCTCCTACTGAACATCCCACGGAGCTCTCAGCACTCAGTGGCTTTTCTAGCCCACACATTCCAAAGTCCTCCCACAGTCCTCCCAAAACATAGGCAGGTCTGTTACAGCCTTCCCCCACTACCCTGGTACCAGTTTCTGCCCTAGTCAAGGTTACTATTGCTGTGATGAAACACTATAGCCAAGAGCAACTTGGGGAGGAAAGGGTTTATTTGGCTTCCACTTCCACAACACTGTTCACCGTTGGTTGGAAGAAGTCAGGACAGGCACTCAAAAAGGGCAAGAACCTGAAGGCAGGAGCTGATGCAGAAGCCATGGAGGAGTGTTTGCCATTGACTTGTCCCAGGCAGATCTCTGTGAGTTCGAGGCCAGCCTGGTCTACAGAGCGAGATCCAGGACAGGCTCCAAAACTACACAGAGAAACCCTGTCTCAAAAAAAGAAAAAAAGAAAAAATAAATAAAATAAAAAAAGAAAAGAAAAAGAAAGAGAGACAGACAGACAGAAAATGTTCTACACACCTGCCTGCACCCCGGTCTTATGAAGACATTCCTCCATTGAGGTCCCCTACTTTCTGATGACAAGACTCTGTGTCATGTTGACATAAAACTAGCCAGCACATCCAGATAAACTGAGGGAGATGCAAATCCCAAACTGGTCTTGCCTGTGGCTGAGCCAGATGAGAACAAACGCCTTTCTGAGACAGGCTAGGAGACCAAGGGCTTAGCTGTTGGGCTGTGTGGCCTGGGGCAAGTTACCTACTCTTCTAGCAGTCTTGCTGCCTGAAAGGGGGATTGTGCCGCTGGCTGAGGCATCAGTAAATAGTGACTTACTGAATGATCTAGAGCCAGTACTCAAGGGCTTCCCTAGCAGGGCACAGGGTCCTGGGGGCTCTCGAAGGGCAGCAGACACCTGAAGCCCTATGAGGATCTTGGCACGCCAAACCCCTCCACTGGTCAGTCTGTTCCCAGCTCTTCTAGCCACAGGCTTCACCAGGAAAGGGGCACACACATGGCCCGGTCCACCAAGGATCAGGAATCTTTTTTTTCTTGTAGTATGATTTTTATTTTTATTTTATTTTATTTTTTGGTTTTTCGAGACAGGGTTTCTCTGTGTAGCTTTGCGCAATTTTTATTTTTTTATTATTATTATATTTATTTTTTTCTATTATCAGCTTGATACAGTGCAAATTCTTATCCTAATAGTGAAATGTTTCACTGAGGCTTGCCCAGTGATTGAGTAAAACCAAAACTTAGTATAAGCCACAGTCATCCTAGGGTCCCCCCTGCTATGTAGCCTCCCTGGTTCTGTGGGTTGCAGTCTGATTGTTCTTTGCTTTATATCTAGAATCCACTTAGGTGTGAGTACATACCACGTTTGTCCTTCTGGGTTTGGGTTACCTCACTCAGGATGATATTTTCTAGTTCCATCCATTTGCCTGCAAATTTCATGCTGTCATTGTTTTTCTCTGCTAAGTGGTACTCCATTATGTATATGTGCCACATTTTCTTAATCCATTCTTCAGTTGACGGGCATCTAGGTTGTTTCCAGGTTCTGGCTATTATGAATAGTGCTGCTATGAACATAGCTGAGCATCTATCTTTGTGGTATGATTGAACATTCCTTGGGTATATGCCCAAGCATCAGGAATCTTAGCAGTTATATCAATGAAGACATTTTAAGTCCCGTGTCAGACAGGGGACAAGGACGAGGCTTTACCAGAGACCATGACTATAGCTACCTATCACACCATAGCCATAGAGCTTGTTCCCCCCAGGAGTCCTTGCTCCTCCCCATACCAGGTCCACCTACCCCCTCGAAGTGCGCTGGGCTGACCTGGGTCTCTGGAGCTGCCAGAACACAGCTGTGCCAGTCCCGAGTGCTCAGGGACAGTTTCACAGTGCCTGGGCTTGTCCCCTGGCTCTCCGTTGTCTTCAGGTGCTCTCCTGGCCCCCAGGGCTGGGACTGGAACAGATGAGCAGAGGCTGACACCAAGAGAGACCGAGAGACACACAAATACGTAGGCATGGGGCAGAAAGGGGAGGCAGCTGATGGACCCGAGAACCAGCAAAGGCCAGCTGGAAATTCTCTTAGAACCTTTTCTTCCCCTCCAGTTTGTGGCGAGAGACCAGGGCACAGGGCAGATCTGCATTTGGGCTATTCAGGGAGGCAGGCACTGCTCTCACCCTTTAGTGGGTCCCTAGAGACTCCCCTCAGGGGCTCCAATGAGACCCTGAAGCCCTTAGTGTTGAGAACAGCATCAGCCCTACTCCCTCAGGACAGTTCTAAGTTCCAGAACGCCTGATGTGGTGGTTTGAAAGAAAATGGCCCGCAAAGGGAGTGGCACTATTAGGAGGTGTGGCCTAGTTGGAAAAAGCATGTCACTATAGAGGTGGGCTTTGAGGTCCATATATGCTCGAGCCATGCCCAGTGAGAGAATTTACTTCCTGTTGCCTTTGGATCAAGATGTAAAGATTCTCAGCTCCAGTACCCTGTCTGCCTACATGCTGCCATGATGATAATGGACTAAACCTCTGAACTGTAAGCCAGCTCTAATTAAATATTTTCCTTCATAAGAGTTGTCTTGGGGGCTGGAGAGATGGCTCAGTGGTTAAGAGCACTGGCTGCTCTTCCAGAGGTTCTGAGTTCAATTCCCAGCAATCACATGGTAGCTCACAACCATCTGTAATGAGATCTGCTGCCCTCTTCTGGTATGAAGGCATACATGCAGGCAGAATACTATATACATAATAAATAAATAAATCTTTAAAAAAAAAAGTTGCCTTGGTCAGCTGGGTGGTGGTGGTGCATGCTTTTGATCCCAGCACTCAGCAGGCAGAAGCAGGTGGATCTCTGTGAGTTTGAGGCCAGCCTGGTCTCCAGAGTGAGTTCTAGGACAGGCTCCAAAGCTACCCAGAGAAACCCTGTCTTGAAAAACAACAAAAAACAAAATAAGAGTTGTCTTGTCATGGTGTCTCTTCAAGCTATAGGGACCCTAACTAAGACACCTGGAGTCACTTAAATCCCTTTGGGGGCACAGACCACGTTTCTAAAGTCCCCGAGAGAAGCTAAGACAAAGGACAGGAGCCCCGTTCCATAGAGCCTCCTCCACTCAGTGTCTCAAAGATGGGGACCTCAGCGAGAGTAGAACTGTCTGAGCACAAGTAGGGCACTGTCACCACTCAGTGGGTGTCACATCAGCAGCCGCTGCTGGCCTTCCACGCCGTATTTCTGAGTTTGGTAAGAGGTGCCGAGGAAGCCTTCCGCACTGCACAGGATAAACAGACTGTGACTAAAGACCACGAGGGCGCAGTGGGTCACTCGGACTTCCTGGCCTCAGTCTAACAAGATCCCAGCTCCAGGAAGAAACTGGGGGGACCAGGAAGATCGCACTGACCTGTGGCATCCTCAGCCCTGTACTATGGGGCTGACATTGTCCTCGTTTCACAGACAAGGAAATGGGTTTGGGGAAGGCATGTCTGGTTCCTACTCACTGAGTGCTCAGTGCTGCAGTGAGCCGAGGCTTCTGGGCTTGGAGGACACTCTTCTCCCAACCACCACCCAGGCCCAGACCCCCCAACAGCCAGAGTCCTGGCCATAGCCCCTCCTCACCTTCCCTGAATCTCCTGGCTAGGGGGATCAGGAGGGACATCTGATCCAGGTCATGCATCTCCCCAACTTCACCTCCCTCTTGAAGGCTCATGTCTCCAGAAGGCCCCTGCCTACCTGCTACAGATTCTAGGGTGTTGGAGTCCCCCACAGGAGTCCTCACTTGTCCACCAGACCCTGTTCTAGAAGAGGAACCAGCTGGCTATGCTGGCTGTGTGTGGGAGGAGAGACAGCTGATATACCGCCCTGGCCCAAGCCCTGAGGGTGGGGGCCTTGACTGATCCAGTGTGGGGAAGGGAAAGGAGATGGGCAGCTACACACCAGGGATTAGGCCTGGGGAAGCCTGGGGAAGCCTGGGGGGGGGGGGTCTGGCAGAGACAGAGTTGGAGGTGGCTGCTGAATATCTGGTCCTGCACGGCCTCCAGAGCTCACACGAAACCTACAACCTGGAGCCTCTTCCTTCTATCATGTCCTAGACCCTTTCCATCCCAGCCCATTGCTACATCTGCTCTCAGTCCATCTCCTGCAGGGAGGTCTGGAACAGAGAGAGGCAGAATCAGCTCTTGCTTGATCTGGTCCTTCCTCAAAGCCCAAGTCACTGGCAAGACTCAGGGATCCACCCTCACAGGGGTCCACCCTCACAGGGATCCACCCTCACAGGGGTCCACCCTCACAGGGGTCCACCCTCACAGGGGTCCATCCTCACAGGGGTCCACCCTCACAGGGGTCCATCCTCACAGGGGTCCACCCTCACAGGGATCCACCCTCACAGGGATCCACCCTCACAGGGGTCCACCCTCACAGGGGTCCACCCTCACAGGGATCCTCCTAGAGCTGTGGATGCACCTAGAGAAGAGGCCTCACTGGCACTGGACACAGGGTTGATGGTGAGCACTGGCAGAGAGAGTTAAATGGCTTATTCTCCCTCCACACTGCACACACAACTGAAGATCTGGAACATTCCTCCCAAACTCTCTGTGCTTCACTCACGGCTTCCCTTTTATAACCACCGATGCATTCATGGGCCAAATATTGCTAGCAATCCACGGAGTCTGCTTAAAGGGCAAAGGAATTTATTAGAGAAGGGAAATTCACTATCCAGAACAGAGGAATTATTGCAGGGTCCTGGAAGGCTGAGGCACAGTCCCACGCTGTTCTTTCACCTGGTCTGTCTTCAGTGTCCAAAACCACAGGGAGAGAAGAGAGAGAGTACCGCATATGTGCATCCCAGGTCTTAAGGGTCCCCAGGCAGCCACGCCCCAGCAGCAGGTACTTCAAGGTCACAGGCAGGTGTAACAGTTACCTGCTACCTCACTAGGGGCGGTGCTTCAAGGTCACAGCTAGAACAGCTACCCACTACAATGCATGCTTCGTGCTGCCCAGGGGTCGCTGAAGTCAGTCCAGGGTAGTACTGTTCTGCATGCCCAGGTCCTCCCATCTCCCCCTACAGGCTCCCTCTGGCACCCCCTGCTTCATGTGGGGTCCTCCTTGCCAAGCTGTGAATTGCCTGGCCCTTCCAGGGCTCCCGAGGAGCTGTGAGCACAGAGCAGCCTGGCTCTGGGTCTGGAAAGGATATGTGGTCCCCTGAGGAGATCCCATTCACTTTGTAGCCCTTTCCAAGCTGCTCTGTGCCCTGCCTCCAGCCTGGATCCTACCTCTACTTCTGCTGTTGTTAGGCCCAGCTCCTCCAGTTCCTAGAAACAAGGGCCCAGTGTGGCCTTGAGGACTCCATCCCCAGGACAGAGGGAGACCAGAGCTGTGTCCTGTACATGGAAGGTCCAACCCCTAGGCCCTACCCCAGCCTGGTGTTTGGGAGAGCGTGTTCAGACTACCTGGGGCCAGCTCCCATCTGTGAAGATGATTGTGGCAGCCTACTACAGCCCACCCCACTGACCTCTGCCATGGCCTCTGCGGGAGCCTGCCCCACCCCACCCTGAGCTCTGCCCATGGCCTCTGCTGGAGCCTGCCCCCCTCCAGCTCTGCCCATGGCCTCTGTGGGAGCCTGCCCCATCCCACCCTGAGCTCTGCCCATGGCCTCTGCTGGAGCCTGCCCCCCTCCAGCTCTGCCCATGGCCTCTGCGGGAGCCTGCTCCCCACCCCCAGGAGCTCTGCCCTGGGGCCGAGCTTGCAGACTCTAGCTCCTCTAGAGGCCTCAACTCCTGCAGCCTCTGGGTGCTGGGACACAGAGCAGCTAATGGGGTGTGGCCTGTCCCGTCTCCACTCCATTCTGACCATCACTAGGTCCAACCACAGCCAGTGGCCCACTCTACTGAGACTAGACCCTGCTCTTTGGAGTCATGGAGACCACTGGGTCTCTGAGTGCCCCAGCTCTTCAGAGTCCCTTGAACACTGTTCCTAGTGGACCCACAGTGGGTATCTGAGCCTTGGAGACAGCATGGGGACCGGCCAGCAATAGAGCTGGGACCAGGAGTTTATAGAATTCCTGTTGTCTGGTGGACCCAAGGAAGAGTCCACCGTGGTTACCACAGGCTGAGGGAGTGGGGTACACCTAGTGCCTGCATGAGAAAAACACCTGTGTGACCCCCAAAGTGAAACCAAACTGGGGTCCACCTTCCACTGGACTCTCTGGGACTTTCACAGGTCTGCCTCTGGGAAGGGGCAGGTACTAAGGACACTGGAGCTCCTGGGCTGTTGCAGGAGACGCTGTCTTTCCTTCTAGTTGGCTGAATTGTCCAGGTTCTCACGTCCTTGTCCTTGGGTGTGGGTTCAGGATACGGTGACCAGGGGACCAGTTCTCAGTCTTAGCAGCTGACACTAGGTTCTGGTCCCAGCAGTGGCCCTGCCCTCACATTCATAGTTACCATACTTCTGCCCATGTTTGGAGTCCACTTTTGGAATAGAATAGCTACTGCGGCCCCTGAAGCTCTATACTCTTGGGTCTGAAAGTCTAGGAACTACAGGTGCCTGGACAGGGAGTTTGAGACCCATTATACAGAAGGAAGAGCTGAGGCCTCATGAGGAAAAGAGTGCTAGTGACTGGCAGTGCCTGTACCTCCCACTGTTTTTCAAGAGCTTTGGGGGTCCTCAGGAAGGGTTCGGGGAGGGTCCTGATCTCATGTGGGGTCATGGTCCTGATCTCATGTGGGGTCATCCACCTGATGCCCTAGGTCCTTTCAATCCCAGCCGTCATCTGATTGTTGTCTTTCCCCAGGCCCTGTGTCTTGCTTCTGTTGCTGGCCAGGGAAAGCCTGTGAGGGGCACCTCATCTCAGGCCCACGCATCCCCCTTGAGGCTGGGCAGGGGCCCACTGCCAACACCACCACTCCGCAGCCTGGCGGTGCCTGCCCTCATGGCTCAGGCTGCGGAGGAGGTAGGCCTCCTGAGCGGTGCCCACCACCCTCTGAGCACGGGGCCTCTTCCTGTGTGATCTTCCCGGGGTCATGTGAGGAGACAGAAGAGCTGGTTCCCGAGCTCCTTAAGTCACACCCACCCACCCACCGAGCAAGTAGCAGGAAGCAAGGTGGGGGTGTTGTGGGCTGAGCTGTGTCCCCTAAAAAAGAATTCTTGCAGTCTCCTGCACCTCAAAATATGACCATTTTTGGAGATAACCAGGTTGAAAGGAGGCCTCTGAACTAGGTCCTAATCCCATGTGACTGTGATCTTTACAGGAGGCGGCAGGGAAATTCAGAGGCAGGTATGGCCTGGGAGCACATGGGTGTGGGGCAGGGAGCCGGAGAACAGGAATGGCAGAGGCTGCAAGATCCAGCAGAGCCCACAGCTAGGAACCCAGGGCATCGAGCTTGCGGCAGGGTCTCCCACTGAAATTCCAGCCTGCAGAACTGATTAATCTGAGGCTGAGGTGCTCAGCTGTGGCTAGGTAGCAAACTAAAATAGGGGGAGTGTAGAGGACCAGCCCCTACACACAACACACACACACACACACACACACACACACACACACACACACACACACACACACACACATTTACCCCAGGAATCTTGAGGATTGAGGGATAAGAGACTTAGTTAGAAATAAGGAGTGGAGAGAAACAGAGAGAAAACACAGCATAAACTCGGGTGGGCCTGAATCCTTATTCACCAGCCCAGAGCTTTATGCCAAAGGGCTTTTTATAACAATGCCAAGGGGTGGAGCAAAGACCTCCCCCTTGCTAGTTACAGTCACCTGGTACACAGGCCCATGGTCCAATCAACCTCTTATGCAGTCCTGCTGGGTACAGCCACTAGGAAACCTAGTGGCTCCAACAGGGGAGCAAGGATCAGACCCCCACGTGGCAGCTTCTGGACCCCAGATGATCCTGACTTCAAAGGGAACTTTCTCTTCTTGTGTGGCCCCTCTTGCAGCCCCAGGAAGCATGTGATAATTAGATTCATGTGTAACCACGTGATGATGATAAGGAGAGTCCTCCATTTGTACAGCTGAGGCCCAGAGAAATACAAGTGACTTGCCCAAGGTCACACAGGGAATATGGAGCCAGGATTTCAGACCCCCCATTCACACTCTCCTTCTCTGCCGTAAACACTCCTGGAATTAAGGACAGCTAGGAATGAAAGTGGAAGACAAAACTTGTTGGAAGATTTGGGCCCTGAGTGCTGGGCCTTTGCCAATCAGATGGCATAGCCTGGCCAACTGCTAGCCCACCCAGCCCCTGGCCCAACTGCTAGCCCACCCAGCCCCTGGCCCAACTGCTAGCCCACCCAGCCCCTGGCCAACTGCTAGCCCACCCAGCCAAGCCTTTGCCTGGTAGAATACTGTGGTAAGTTTGGTCCATAGTCTGTGAACCACATGCCACAGGGCTCTATGAACTGCTGTGCACATTCTATGCCACATCCTTTGGACATGTTCAGAACCGGGACAGTTCGTAGGTGGTCCTTGGCCAGCCACTTCTCCCATCCCTTCCAGCCACATCAGCAGGTCAGCCTAAGCGGAGGCTGTGGCCTCTGTGTGGACCCCATCCCTGCCTTACAGCACTGGATCACCAGGCCTCCCTTGCTGGTATCTGGGTCCTGCTCTGTGTGCACACTGCTGGAAGAAAGCTCCTATGTGATGTGTCCATGGGAGTGTGCACGCACACCTCAGTGCGGGTCTGTGCACGCCTGCATTTGCCCCAAGAGACCAAAAGGAAAAGGCTGCCGGGAGGAGGCAGCAGCTGGGTTGGGACTGGAGTTGGGGGTGGGGGCGGGGATGTCAGGGCCTAAGGCGACTGAGCCCTTGATCTGGCTCCTGTCCCACATCCCACAGTAACCCCCTCACCAACTCTGCTTGTCATCTGGGACAGGCATTACTTCTCTCTTCCCACCTTTACGTGGGTTCCAGCGATGGAACTCACGTTGCCAGGCTTGTCCAAGTGCTGTCCCTCCTGAGCCATCTCATCAGATGCTGAGCAGCGGGTATCCAGGAGACGAAACGTTCCATCTTGGAGAGACCCTCATGAAGACTCAGGAAGTAGGCCTGGAGAGATGGCTCATCTGTTAAGGGTGCTGGCTGCTCTTCCAGAGGTCCTGAGTTCAATTCCCAGCAACCACATGGTGGCTCACAACCGTCCATAATGAGATCTGGTGCCCTCTTCTGGCATGCAGGCAGAACACTGTATACATTATTTAAAAAAAAAAAAAAGAATCCGGAAGTAAACAACTCAAAAAGCTTCAGGAAGTCCCTGAAACAAATGTGCTCGGACCCCTCTCCCCAAGCTTATATATGCAGTAAGGACTGCTGAAGGACACCCTCAGACTGGCCCTTGGAAGAGACATTCCCCAAACTCTCAGTTGAGTAACCTGTGAGCTGTGCAATGAGATGCAGGTTTCCAGCTTTCAAGAGCCATGACCAGGGCTGGGGTGGGTTTCCGGTGACACAGATGCCTTTGAGTCGCCTCTGCTCTTGAGAATCTCCCCTCACTCATATACCTGAAAGGACCCCAGTAAACTCGATGCTTTCCCTAAACTGGACTTGGGTGGTGTCTTAGTTAAGGCTTCCATAGCTGCAATGAAACAAGAGGGGAGGGAAGGGTTTATTTGGCTTACACTTCCGCATTGCTGTGCATCCCTTAGGGAGTCAGGGCAGGGACTCAAACAGGGCAGGATCCTGGAGGCAGGAGCTGAGGCAGAGGCCATGGAGGGGAGCTGCTTACTGGCTTGCTTCCCAAGGCTTGCTCAGCCTGCTTTCTTATAGAACCAGGACCAGCAGCCCAGGGATGGCACCCCCTACCATGAGCTGGGCCCTCCCCCATTGGTCACTAATTGAGAAAATGCCTTACAGCTGGCTCTCATGAAGGCATTTCACTGAGGCTCCTTCCTCTCTGATGACTGACTCTAACCTGTGTCAAGTTGACAAACAAAACCAGCCAATACAGGTGGAATCCTTACTGGGTCCTCAGTTCCCTATCTTGAGTGAGCAGATGTTTGCTGTGCGTCTGCTGGAACTGCTTCATAACCCAGCCTGGGGCGGAGATCATTTACAAACCCCCACCCCACCTCCTCTCCTCTGGCCTTTATACACACTGCTTGCTCTTCCCAAAGTGCCCTGTGTTCCAGCTTTCCTCCTGGAAAATGCCCACTCAGCTCTCAGGGAGGGGTCAGAGGTTCAGAATCCCCTTCTGCAGTCCAAAGTTTCTCTGGTCCCACCCAGCCCTGCAGCCGCTCAGACCCAAGTAAACACACAGAGGCTTATATTACTTACAAACTTATGGCCATGGCCTATAGCTCCAGCTTCTTGCTAGCTAGCTCTTATAACTAAACTCAGCCCATTTCTATTAATATATATGTCGCCACGTGTTCTGTGGCTTGTCCTGTATGCCATTACATGCTGCTCCCTGGACAGCAGGATGACATTGCCTCTGCCTTTCTTCTCTCTGTATATCTGCTTGGATTTCTCACTTGCCTCTAAGCTGCCTTGCCATAGGCCAATACAGCTTTATTTATCAACCAATCATAGCAATACATACTCACAGCATACAGAAAGACATCCCACAGCACCCTTCTTTGGAGAGGCCCTTGCTATCTATTGCCCTGCTCCTGGTTTGTCTCTCCTCGCTGGCACACTAAATTGTAGTCACTTATTTCTTGACCTGTATGCCCTCAAGCCATACACTTTGTGTGTGTGTGTGTGTGTGTGTGTGTGTGTGTGTGTGTGTGTATGTATCCCACACACACCTAGTACCAGTAGTCAGCTCCTTCCTCATGATGCAACCTGGGAGGTGATTCCTGCTCCTCTAGCTCTCTCCTGAGGGACACTGATACCTCCCAGAAACTGGGGTATGTTGATAGAATTGAGGCATTCTGGACTCAGTGTGGGCCTTAGGTCACTCCGCCCATCCCTTTATTCTTTCAGAAATCGATGTACTCACTGTCTTGTTAGCTGGGCAGTAAGGTCTCCTTCATGTCTTCCTGCACACCCCGAAGCCCTCTGTCCTGACCCTCTAGTTCTCACACATCCTGAATGGAACAGCTGTCTGTCTTCTTTCTCAGCCCTCCTCCCCTGCCTCTGGGTGCAGCCATGAGTAATGGAGATAGGACTTCCCATCTCCTCAGTTCTTTGAGACAAGATCTCCTGTAGCCCAGGCTGGCCTCAAACTCATTGTGTAGTTGAGGATAACCTTGAACTCCTGACCCTCTGCCTCCACCTTCTAAGTACGAGGATTACAGGAGTCTGACATCATGCCCAACTGAGATAAAGCTTCTTAAAACTAAAATTTTCCCCAAGTGCCCCATAAAAGAGCCAAGATGTGACCAACAGGAACACAGATACACAAGAAAGGCGTTGGACTTGGGCCCTATGACTCAGGGTTATGACCATTCTTACCAGCCAGTGACTGGCCAAGCTCTTGCCAATGGAGCCATCTCACTCTGTGAGATCAGGGAACCCCTCCCAGCCCAACCTGCACAGGCCTCCAGGTCACAGTGAGCAGCAGAGCAGCCAGCAGCACTGACTTCTCCTCCCCAAGCAGCTGGGTACACTCTGTCTTCACGGCCTGAGCGTGGTCCTCCTCTAACACCCGGCTCTCCCTGCAGCTGCTGCAGCTGCTCCAAGAGGCCCTTCTGTGGCTCTGGCCCAGCTCTTTTGAGTCTCTTGTTTACTTAAGAACCCAGAACACCCAGAGTGGAGGCTCAACCTCTGCAGGGGTTGTGGGGCCCAGGCTAGGCCTGAAGGGTTTGCCCATGTAGTCCCCTCCTCCCTGAACCCTCAAACTGCTCTTTCTTGCTTGGGAACCTTTTTTTTTTTTTTTAATTTGTTATGTACACAGTGCTTTGCCTGCATGTATGCCTGTGCACCAGAAGAGGGCACCAGATCTCATTATGGATGGCTGTGAGCTACCACATGGTTGCTAGAAATTGAGCTCAGGACCACTGAGCCATCTCTCCAGTCCAAAGTAACGTGTTCTTAGCCACAGAGCCATCTTGTGTGTGTGTGTGTGTGTGTGTGTGTGTGTGTGTGTGTGTGTGTGTGTGTGTGTGTGTGTGTGTGTGTGTGTGTCCAAAGTAACGTGTTCTTAGCCACAGAGCCATCTTGTGTGTGTGTGTGTGTGTGTGTGTGTGTGTGTGTGTGTGTGTGTGGTTTTTTGAGACAGGGTTTCTCTGTGTAGCCCTGGCTGTCCTGGAACTTGATCTGTAGACCAGGCTGGCCTTGAATTCACAGAGATCTGCCTGCCTTGGAAACACTTTCTTAGTCACTGTTCTATTGCTGAAAGAGATACCATGACCAAGGCAACTCTTAGGAAAGAAAGCATTAATTGGAGGCTGGCTTACAGTTTTAGGGCAGAGGGCATGGCGGCAGGCAGGCATGGTGCTGGAGAAGTAGCTGAGAGCTGCATCCTGATCTGCAGGCAGAGAGAGAGGACAGGAGAGGAGGGGAGGGGAGGGAGGGAGGGAGGGAGAGAAGGAGGGAAGGAGAGAGAGAGGACGAGGGAGGAAGGGAGGAAGAGAGAGGACAGGAGGGAGGGAGGAAAGAGAAAGAGGGAGGGAAGGAGGGAGGGAGGAGAGGAAAGCATAGCTTAGGCCTGGTGAGCTTTTAAACCCTCAAAGCCCCCCCCCCCCCAGTGACACACTTCCTCTAACAAGGCCACACCTTCCCCAACAAGGTTTACACCTCCCAATCCTTCTAATTCTTTCAAACCACACCTCTCACTCCCTGGTGAGGAAGCATTCAAATATATGAGCTTTTGGGGGTCATTCTCATTCAGACCACCACACCAAACCTTCCAGGTGGTGAGTTCCCACCATCCCAGCTGTAGAGACATTTCCATAGACCAACTTCCACTCTAGACCTGCACTGGGTTACCAAGCAGCAAAGTGGGCCGGCTATGGGAACTGCTGGGTAGATGAACTCCTCAAGTCACACTGTGTGGAGACCTGTTCTAGTTGGTCTCTCCTGGTCACTCTCTTTCCCACCTGTTCTCAGTAGCCCTTGACCAGACTCAGAAGCCCCCAGGAATAGTGCCAGGCCCTCCTCTTTCTGCCCCCCAGGTGCTGGGGCCCACTCTCTACCCTGATTTCTCCTACCAGGGGTCTTAACCCACCTGGGCAAGCATCAGATGGTGCTTTTGCACAGAGGCACAGAGGCCATTCTAAAGCCAAGGCAGAGGTCTCCGCCACCCCCAGGGAGACTCTGCCTGGGCTCTGAGGCATCTGGGCCTTGTCATCATTACAGCTCTGCTCCTGGATCTGCTATGGATACACAGTGCGGGATCCTGGGCCTCCTCCCATACAAGGGGTACTTTGTGGCTGGGGCCTCCCCACAACTTGAATTGTGCACCTAGGCAAGCTCTTCCCTACAGTCTGGTCTCAGTTTCTCTATCTGCCCAGGGGAAATTGGACTGAATGGTGAAAAGTTGAGAAGGGAGTCCCTCTGCTTGGGTAAAAGCCTACTGATGGCACTCCTTCCTTGAGTCCTGCTTCAAGATGGAAGACCAGAGAATAAAGTACAGGGCAGAGTTGAAACTGTAACCGAGCTGAGGGCAGAGCTTTGCCATACATCCACTTGGGAGGGGCTCTGGTGTCATCCATACCCTAGGTCTCTAGGCTAGATTCCGGGCCAGGGGGCTGTCCACACATCTGGTCCAAAGGCTGCTGTGTCTTTCACACCACTGTCTGCAGCAGAAAGACAAAGGGGCTGTCGGCCTGTCCTCTACCTCCGCCTCCATCTCTTCCCCACCCTCCCTTGTTTTTCTGGCCTCCGTCTCTTCTGCTCCTGTTGTCCCTGGGGTCCCTGCAGCAGCAGGTGCCTCTCCTGCTCCTGGTGGGCCAGAAAGCATTCATTCCATCAGGGAAGAATGCTGAGGGCAGCAGACCTGTAGGGCAGCTGGCAGTGCTGGCTCATCCTCCCGACCCCACCAGGCAGGACAGAGGCTGCAGCCTCTGATAAAGCCCATTCCCACCCAGGGGCCCAGCTGATGGCTGTACACAAGGGAGCGTGGCTCATCGCTCAGGGTGGGGAGAAAGCTGGGCTGCTCAGCTGTTATCTATTCCTGCAGGGCTTCAGACTGGCGCTCTCCACCCCCAGCCGATCCGACACGCACAGCACCTCTCCCTTGTAGCTGAAGATGGCTCCAGAGCTCCAGACAGCAGTAAGAGGACTGGGACTCTGTTGTGGAATGCTAGAGAGCAGGGCGGCTAAGGAAATGGGTCGTCACCTGGGTCCTGAGGGTCACCCAGCCCAGGGAGAGAGCAGTAGACCCAGGAAGGCCATCACTAGGCTGAGACACTTAGTCATTAAAAACTCGGGCATCTTGGGAATCTAAGTGGCTCTACTTGTACCCTTGCATAGAGCAGAGATGGTGCAACCTTATCAGGAAGCTTCAGCCTACAAAGTCACCTCCCCATCTCGGGTCATGGTGATGGCCACTTTATCTGATTATATAAGGAAGCTCTTGTGTGTGCTGAGCACAGAAATCCGAGCCTTTCTGTCTCCAGTCAGTGAGGGCCCCTAGTCTCACCCAGCATATGCCTCCTAAGTACAAGCACAGCTCCAGGAACAGCCATGAGAGAGGGCTGTTCAACAGGGCCTCCCTGCTGGCTCTTCCATTCCCCCGTCTTCAGACTCCCTGACTCTTAGAACATGAATCCAGGTGGAGGCAGAAGCACACTCAGCACACTGGAGCTTTCATCCTGGTACAGATGAATCTAGACTTCCTTGGGGCTGCAGGTGGGCAGAGGACCTGGGGGAGAAGATGGGAGACTCATTTTCTGTTTGAGCATTGGCTCACAGCAGGCCTGGCTTAAGCCCAGCTTGTGCTCACACTTCTGCAGGAGTTGGGCTTGCTCCAACAGGGCCCCTGGCACCGCTCACAGGTGGCTGGCCAGCCTGGTCTACTGCTGCCTGTTCTCTGCCAGTCCTACCCAAAGCTCCTTTGATAGCCTCCTGTCCCACTCTGGGACTCTGTCTGAGCACCTGCCAGGATGAGAGGAGCCATGCTGTGCCCTGGATCCCAAGAGGCTGGTGCTTACCTGAGCCCTTCAGTGGGGCTCAGTGGGTGGACACAGAACAGTGGCCACAGGTGGCAGGGTTCCCAGAGGCAGCTGGCAGGGCTGGGTATGTGGTCCACAGACACTATGCAATAAGCCCTACAGTTTTGGGATATGGAGCAGTCCTGGCACCTAAGGACTGGGCTGAGATGCAGAACGAGGGTCCATCCCATGCCTCACCCCTGGTCCAGGCTCCCTCGATGATTTGATTGACACTTCACATAAACATCAGCCTCAACTCGTCCAGTTCTTCGTTCTAGGCTTCCCTGAGCTATGGGTGCTGACTTTGGGTAGCCTTCCTTAACCAACAAGACCCTGTTTGATCCTTACAAGAGCCAGTTTGGGAGGGGAACTGAAGGTGAAAACAGGGTGCTGGATGTCTCAGGTCATGCTGGCACTCCCAGAAAGCCTGGAATGTGCACTCAGTGCTGTCTGGATCAAGAGCCTGCTTTCCCCAACTCTGCCACTGCCCCGTGATCTTCCTCCAAGTACCGAATCTGGAAACTGTAGGGCTCAGGTGGACATTTGCAAGTTACTACTTTATGACGTGGGGAGGGAGCCAGAAGTCTTCATCTCCTCTCTGGCTTCAGCTCTTGCCCTCCATGCCCTCCACTTTGGTGAGGGGACTCACGGGCTAGTTCAGCTGGCACCACCTTTTCTCACCACTGGCTTCTTCACCTCCAAGGTGGTGGACCAAGTCCTCCTGGCATTTCCTCCACTCACAGGATGTCAGAGGACTCTGTGGCCCTCCCATTCCCAGGCTCCAGGTCTGCCGCCCCAGCTTTAGAAAAGGCCGAGAGGATATTTCCATTTGAGCAGATGGTGCCCAGGCCCCTCTCCTCCCCCACCTTTCACAGCTCTGCTACACCTCACATTCCTAGAACTGTCCCTCTTGGGTTGGCACCGCCTGCCAGCAGGCCCCTCCCCCTCCCAGCAGATTGCCTCCCTCCACTCCAGGCCCATTCCCAAAGCCCTTCTCGTTTGTCCTCCTACATCAGCACCACCCAAGGCCACTCTAAGACAGACCATGAGGACGGGTCCCGTGCCCTGGCACAGCACCCACAGCTCCACTCTAACTGGGCCTGGTAGAAGGGAGGCTTCCAGTTAGGCTGCCCATTGTCCTCCTGAGAAGCAGGGCTGTGTTGAACAAGCCAAACTGCTGGGTGTGAGGAACCAAGGGAGGGTGGGATCACAGCACAGAGAAGGGGAATCTGACCTCTCTTAGGATGCCTTCCAGGGAGGTGACCTGTGGGAGCCCACCAAGATTCCAACTTGTGGTTTGACTCGAGGTCAGAGAGGCAGAGTTTATGTTGTTCTCCAAGGCTGCATGGTTGGGTGCAAAGGCATGGTCACCAGGTGTCTTCTACTTCAAGGCCTAATCACAAGATGCTTTGCCGTGGGGCGTGGTTACCAGGTGTTTTGAAGGGTCTACACTTGGTTGTACATTGTGCTTTGATCTTGAGAGAGGGAAGTCTTTTACCTCTCCCCTTGCTGGTGTATAAAAAGCCCATTAGAAATAAACTCGAGGCTGCTGGGCCCTCCCAAAGCTATCCTGTCTCTTTTTAATTAGTCTACTTCTATATTTCCTACTTTGCATTTCCCAGCTCCTCAATCCCCCTTTCAAGGGACCCTTTGACAGGTCAGAGCTGAAGCCCAACACTAGACCTCCACAGTGACCTTGTGGCTGAGGCTCAAATGTGCATCAATTCATTCCAGGCAAGACAAAGCTGGATGTGGCAGAGGAGAATGCAAGGGCAGCTAGATGAGGGAGCACCAGGCCCAAGAACCTAGGAGGTTGAAAAAAGGTGCCGTCGGGGTTGAGTAAAAGTACAAGGGCATCTCCTTGGTGCCCTGGAGTCATGCCGCAGACCAGTCACACGGAAAAGGCTTATGGACAAAGGGCAGAGGCTGGGAAGTGTGGTGCCTAGGGGCAGCGGGGAGCAGCAGGCCTCTTCTGGGGGTGGTCTGGTCTGAGTTCCCTCTCTGCAGAGTGGTGTGTATTTATTGGGGAGGAGTGAGTCCACCCAACTTTACTTCAGGACCAATTCTTTCCTTCTGACAGGTGTGAGTTCTTTGAAGAGAGACAAGAAAACAAAGCTCTAACAGGAGACCCTCAAGGAGGAAGGCCAAACTGCAGCCCCTGGAGAGGACCCGGCTAGGAGACAGTTCCAGTCTAAGTCAGCGAAGGTACTTGCTGGGGTCGGGGTGGGGAGCTTCGGGCAGACGTCTGGATTTTCCCTGTTAGGAGGGCAGACAGGAAGACTGCCTAAGTTACCCCATTCCTGACGCCCCGGGGTAGGGCAGGAGACAGAAGCTTTTTAAGGATGTTCGCCATTAAACTGGGGGATACTGGTTTCCCATAGCCGTGGAAACGTGGGCGGGCAGATATTGGGAGGTGATGACACCACAGAAACCTGTTAAGGTATGAAATTCTGTCAGTGGCCCCGAGCCTCAGGTGGGAGCTGCATCTTCGGACAGCAGGATTTTTCAGTATCCTTGGCTCCTGGGGCGGGATCAGGGCAGCTGTTGGATGTCTGCGTGGTTGGAAGATGACTATGGGGCCAGTTTGAGGCTTCGTTAGCAAACATAATCACCCAGCTTTTTTACTCAGCCTCTGTTTACTTGGGTGGTGATGAAGATGTCGGGCCCCTACGTCAGAGCCAGAGGCTAAGGTCTCTAGAGACAGTTTCAGCACGGGAGGGAGGCTGGGGGTGGTGGTGGGTGGCGACAGGACCTGGTGGGCGCGCATTTCATCCTGCACGGGGGAGCAGGGCACACGGGAAACCCTGGCCGTCCTGGCTGAGTCAGCGAGATCCTGAAGGGAAGGGACGCCCCACCCTGGCCGGCTGCTCCAGCCTCACGGGCCTCGCGTGGCGTGGGGCAATTAGGTGCCGCACCCGCCCGCTTGGCTGCGCGACGCGCGGGGGCGGGGACGCCGTCAAAGCGAGGCCTTCCTAAAGGACCGCGCGACCTGTTTTCTGGGGAAATAGGACCTCATGATCCTGCCACGACCAAGCGTGGGGCAGTAGGGTGGGAGGGGTCTGATCTGGGTGGCCTCACGCCCGAGGCCGCAGCAGCAAAAAAAAAGGCTGGCCGAGTGACTCGAGCGGCAGAGCTGGAGCGCGGCCCGGCGCGGGGCTTTTGTGTGGCGCGGGTTTCCTAGCCCAGCCACCGTGCTGATTGGCAGCGAGACGCTCTGAGGCGTTCAAGGGAAGAGGACGTCCTCTCCGTCAGACCCCGCCGCCGAGGATCGCGGGGATCTTCCCGGAGACTGCACGGCAAGCTCGAGCGGGCTGGGGCGTGGCGCCAAGACTTTCAAAAAACCCGCACAAGCCGAGAGCAGAATGTGTCGTTTGCTTCTCGCGCGCAAGCGGAGTCGCGCCCGCCTTCCTCTGACCGGGCGCACCGACCGCTTTCGTCTCTAGCGCCCTCCCGGGCCCCGGGCGAACAATGCCGGTCCTCTCCGCGCGCAGGAAGAGGCTAGCGGGCACGGCCGGGCCGCCGCGGCGGAGTGGACCCAGCCTGGCGGTGCGGTGGGTTCCTCCTTTCGGTCCAGAGCCGGCCTCCGGCCGCACTCGCGGCCGCGCACCGATGCGGCCACGGGGGCCTACGTGCACTACAGCACGGCGAGGGCTGGGCCGCGGCCCGAGGCTGCTCCCGGGACCCCCCGGAAGAGACCTCCACCGCTGCGGTCCCGACCCCAGAGGGGCAGGCAGGTCCCCCAGAGCCTGCGAGTTGGGGGCTAGAGCGGCCAGGCCTCTGGGCCGGGTCGAGTCCCGGCCGCCGACGGCTGCGTCACGCGAAGGGGCGGTGCTGCCACGGGCGGAGGCCGGAGCCGGAAGCGGAAGAGGCGCTCGGAGTGGGGAGTGGGGCCTAGCCGCAGCCGGAGCCTGGGAGACGGTGAGTGTGGGCCCGAGCCCGCGGCCGGGCGGCTTGGGTGAGTCGGTAGGGGCGGGCAAGCCGGTCCGCGTACCTCAGCTCGCGGTCGGGTCTCGGCGTTTGCCTTTTTCTCTCCTTGGCCCACGTCAGGCCGCGGTCCCGACCTCTCACCCCTGACCCGCCGCTTCTCTCCCGGAGGGCGGTCACTGTAGACCCCTTTTCTGGATCCCGCGGTGTTGGAGGCGGAGCCCTAGCGGCCTCCGGGGCGGCTGGGAGGTTCCACCTTGGGGCCCCGCGCCGGCCGGCCGGCCGGGGTCGCGTCCGACCTAGGCTAACCTGGAAAAGCTTTGCCTGCCCCGGGCTCGAGGCTTAGCCCGCAGACCTCCGCCGCGCGCCGCCTGGAGTTTGATTCTGGCCCAGGCTGGCCTTCCCTCTGGTCGCCGGGTCTTCCCTTGGCGGTTACGGGGAGCGGGGCTCGGAGGTCCCCGGGATCCGGGCGGAAGGAAGGGACACGAGTGCGGGCCTCCGGCCCCCTCGGTGTTTTGTTATGATGGAACCGCTCCATCCCGGAGAGTGGGCCAGACTAAGCCGGGAGTACCAATGTCCAGGCTGCTCCTCGGTCCGGCCGGGAGCCTCTATGCTTTAGTTCCGGGTGCGGGTGCCCTGATGCTTGGGTGGGAATTGCTTGAGTCTGGCCCCCGTCAAGGCGGAGTTGGCGGCCTTCCAGCTTCCCTCCTCCGTGCCCTTGAAAAGGAGGAGCGTTTTGCCCGGTGGCAGCCGCAGCTTGCGAAGTGGCAGGTTTGAGGTTGCAGTGGTGGGACACTGTCAGCCAAAAATAACCATGGGTCGTTGGGGTGGCAGGAATCCGGGAGGGCAGCCGCTGACCTGGCTGGCTGTTCTTCTTGTCAGCCCGGTTCTCCAGCCAGGAACAGAAAATGAGAAGCCAGCTAGGCCTGTGCTCAGAAGAAAGCTGGCATCCTTAGCTTGGTTTCGTTGGTCACATTGCCTTTTTCTTCATTGTGCAGAGCCTTCCAAAGCATAATTGTGGCCCTTAAGTTTTAAAAAGCTTCTCTGCTGAGGTCTCAGGCAATCAGAGGGAATTTAGGAGAAATGGGCCCCCAAAGCCCTGGCTGGGATGATGACGTGGGACACCTGGTATTTCCCATATTTCACCTGGCCAGGATGAGTTGCAAGGGAGGTGATCTCCATTACTACCCTGTACGTGGTACTCGGTGACCATCACGCTTGGCCTTCTTTGCCAGTCTGGGAGGTGGTCTGTTCATTTTCTAGGCATGGCAACCAAGGTCTAAAGTGACTTTGTGTAAATAAGGCCACAGGGCCAGTAAGTGGCAGCACTGGGATTGAGTTCAGGTTTCTGCCAAAACTTCCTGTTGGGTCTCTTGGAAAGGATTATAAATTAAGGCGTTCATCATAACCCTGAGTGTTACCCGGAACCTCCTCAGGGTTGATGAAAGGCTGTCTTCTTGTGGCCCAAACCTGTGCTAGGCTTTTGACTTTATAGGGCAGACATACTTAATTCTTACAGAACCTGGAAGAGATTGTTCCCTTGTTTCAAGAGGTGCTGAAGTTCAGAGTGGTTTAATAACTTGCCCAAAGGCAAACAGTGAAGTGGTAGGGCCATGGATTAGGTTGGCATTGGACTCTGAAGCTGTGACTTTCCACTCAAATAGACATGTGGTCATAAGAATTTTCTAGGTCCCAGAAAGAAAGCTTTGGCCTGGTGTACATTAGACCACATCATCACATCCTTCAGATAGGTCTTTGTCTGCCTGGTGAGGATGGGCAGGACCACACTTGCCTGGTGGGAAGATATGTGCCCTGGCTAGTAGGATGTCTTTTGGGTCAATTAGTGAGACTTGAGATACTGCTTTCAGGCCATAGATTGAGCACCCGCCATAAGATAATTGGGAAAAAACAAAAACAGAAACATTCAGATGATTGTGAAAACAACAAATCTACTGATTTTATGTAGTGTTTATCTCCAAGGGTTTCTGGGTGGCCCAGACTTTTCAGATGGAGGGTTGCTAGTGGGGAGATAGAAGGCAGTGCCTTACTTAGGGTCCCCAGAGACTCCCAGAGGTTTAGATGAATTGGCCTCCTTATCCTGCTCCGATACTGATTTTTGGATTATGCTGGTGAGATGGAGCAGCCTGGTTAGAGTTGTTTAAAAGGTGCTTGGCCAGGCAAGCCTGGGACTGTGCAAGACTAGAGAGGTTGGGGTGAGCAATCGCCGCTTTGGAAAGCAAACAAGCAGTTGGTCTCTTGCCTGGCCATCTGGTGGAGAAAATGTGAAGGGGCAGGATATGAGGAGAACCGGTACCAGCCTCCTGGAGCCGGCTTCCTCAACTGGTTGCTGATGCATTTTAGGAGTCTCCGGTATTGGATATGAGTCCTCAGTGACTAGGGCTAGTGAGTGGGAAGCCCTACTTCTTTCTGCTCCTAAGTGTGGACCTGCAGCCACCTCTTCTTGGCACCTCCAGAGATAGGCACAGGAAACAGTGCTGATCAGGGAGCTTAGATGGGGTGGCTGTGATGCTGTTGGTGAAAGGTGAAACATCTGGTATGGACTGTAGTTGGTCCGAGGGCCACTAAGATGTGCCTCAGACAGGCAGCTTAGATTCTCTGAGGATTGTGGCACCTTCCTGGGCTGAGACTGGATGGACCAGTAAGGACCCATGCCCACTTGGCTAGACCCTGGTAGGTAGGGAATATTGATGAGACATTGTCTTTGCTCAAGGGTCAATGTTCTCATTTCTACTGTGGCTCCTCAATGACTTAGAGCTTTCAATTTCTTTGAGTTGAGTCCAGTTCAGTGCTTTAGCCAGACAGCTTTCAGTTTCTGAAACCAGTACGCTGGCTCCATGCCACCTGTTCATTAGCTTCAGGCTCCTAGAACATTTAGGTTATAGGATCCCATAGGCAGGAAGACATTGAGCAAAGAAGCTCTTCTTCCCTCCGTCACATCTCTGTGGCAGTCTCAGCATCCCCCTAAGAGATCTACTTCTGTCTGGGCCCTGACTTGCTCAGTTCAAGGCCATACTGGGGGCACCTGTTTGTTTATTCTCCGTCCACTGTTCTGTCATTGTGACCTCAGAGTTCTTCTTGACTTCATAAACCCCTAGTGGGGGGAGGAAGGGCTGCCCCTAAATAGAACAATGGGCCTCTTCTTCAGGAGCACCCTGTGGCTGGAAGCAGTGAGCTGTGTGGTGAGCAGGGCTTTCTCTTTCTTGTGGCCTAGATGCATCACTGTAAGCGATACCGTTCCCCAGAGCCAGACCCATACCTGAGTTACCGCTGGAAGAGGAGGCGGTCTTACAGTCGGGAGCATGAAGGCCGACTGCGTTACCCATCCCGAAGGGAGCCTCCTCCAAGGAGGTCACGGTCCAGAAGGTGAGTGGGGGCTGGGCTGGAAGGAAATGGTCTTTCATCCGCTAGATGAACAAAATAGCCCAGAGGCTCTGGTGGCTTTAGGGTCCTTTAGATGACTGCCTCTGCCCAGCTGCCCCGTGGGTCCTTGCCGTGACCGAGGTCCTTGTCTATCCTTCCATTTTCTGTCCTCAGCAGAAGCTGCTTTCCTTGTCCCCCTTTCTTTCTCTGTCACAAAGTGACCCTTCTTCTCCCTCTGTATTTTCTAGGCCAGTACCCCACCTGTGAGTCTTCCTCAGTGGGAAGTAGGAACATTGTCCTAGCCTTAGAAAGACTGGTCCTAAGTCCTGAGTCCCCAGACCAAAGTAACAGTTGTACCAGGCTAGTCAGCTCTCTCTGTTGGCGGCTTTTCCCTGTGCTCACCTTCTTCTTCTGTTTCCTCCCTCTCATTGGTACTGGAGGGACACTCATTACCTAGGGCTCTACAGAGTAAGCGTGGTACCTGTGTCCCTTCTCCTCTCCTCTTCACTTCCCTCAGTTTGGATGCTTCAGCTCTAACAGGCTTTCCTTGAGAGCCTTTGCAGGGGCCCTGCCAAAGGCCTCTTGCCTGCTGGCAGGAACCTGGCTGTAGGGCCCTTCTTGACTCATGTCCCCACCTCCTGTTGGCAGCCATGACCGCCTACCCTACCAGCGGAGATACCGGGAACACCGTGACAGCGATACATATCGGTGTGAAGAGCGGAGCCCATCCTTTGGAGAGGACTGCTATGGGTCTTCACGGTCTCGACACCGGAGACGGTCACGAGAGAGGGGGCCATACCGTACCCGCAAGCATGCTCACCACTGTCACAAACGCCGTACCAGGTCTTGTAGCAGCGCCTCCTCGGTGAGTGGTGGCCAGAGTGTGCTAACAGGGGCCTAGAGGCCCCATCTCTTTCTAGCCTTCTCTCAGGCTGGCCGGTCTGGGTGAGTACTGGTAGCCCTGTGCACACACACCATTGTGTGTGCACACACATATGCGTGTGTATGTGTGCGTGTGTGTTTGGTACAGGGCTGAGCAAGGATGTTATGCCCTCCATCTTCTGGCCCCTTACCAGTGGCAAACTGTAGGGGCTCTGGCTCCGGCGCTGGCTGGTTTCCAGCCTGTCTGTGTCTACCCACTGTTCCAGACATGGGCTACATGGGACACATGTCTGGGACACACTTCTCAGGGATCATACTAAGATTGCTGGTCTGGGCTTTATACAGCCTGGTCTTTTTCATATCAGGTCTTATCCCTTTCAACCCCACCTCCTCCACCCCCACATAGCTAAATGTTCTGGTGAGTGTGGACTTGCCCACCTCTGCCACCTCACCTTCATAGTCCTCCTCTCCCGGAGGACCAGAGTCTGTATTACCCAATGAAAAAGGGATGCTTTACCAGTCAGATTTTTTCTTTTTTAAATGCTGGAAGTCCAACCCAGAGCCCATACATGCTAGGCAAGTACTCTACCACTGAGCTGTGTCACACCTGGTCCCCACACTTCCTCTTGGTTTTTGAAAATCTTATGTATTCCAGTTGGCCTAAAACTCCTGATCCTTTTGCCTCTACTTCCTGAGTGCTAGGCACACTGCCTGGCTTTCTAGCCCTTTCTCTTTTTTTGACATGGATCTTGAATTTCTGTGTTGAGCCTTCTAAGTTGCTGGTCTGTAAGAGCACATCACTTTGCCCTGTCAGTCAGCTCAGATTGGGAGCTTCCAATCTGACCTCCAGCCAGGCTCTCTTCTGCCTTGTTCCTTGATAGGTGGGGTACTTGTGGCAAGGAGAGGCAGCTCTCTGTGTGATGGGGCCCCAGGCCTCACCTTGTTGCAGACCACTTACAAACAGGTTGGCCAGCATTCTAGGGTGGTGAGTTGAACAGACAAGAGCCCACGCTGTACTCAGTCCCACGGAAAAGGAAAGTCACTTGTGTGTTTCTGAGGTCATGTGCTGTCTTCTCTTCTCCCCATCTGTTCTCCCCATGTCCTCTTGCTGGCCAAGAGGCCTCTGAATAGCAATGGTGGGTTCAGTGGAGGTATCTTCTCTGCCCAGTGCTCTGACTTGAGTGGCGTGGGTTGAGGTTGACTTGCAGGGGAAGCATGGCCTGTGGCCTCACAGTGCCACATGCTGCCACTGGATGGCAGTGTAAGTCGGTTGCTCTGCTTATTTTGGTGCCCTGTTGTTGTGGGATGGGTCCTAAGGCCAGGTCAGGAGCTGGCTTGGGGCCTGAAGGTCGGCTGTCCCGGAGGATCTCAGCCAGGCTCATTTCCTGCGGAGACTGGTGCAGGAGGACTGCTGGCAGAAGGCTGTGTCTGGTAGTTGTTAGTCTGGCCAAGGACGTCATGTGGGGCAGGTAGTAGCTGGATGCTATGTGGCAGCTGTTGAGCATGTTGTGAGGCTGTGGGTGAACAGAGGCAGGCAAGGACAGTCTGAGCATACTGCTGTTGGCTGAAACCAGGATAGCCCCTCTGACCAGTCCAGAAGGTCGGACCCAGGTGGAGCCAGCCGCCTTTTTGCGCCGTTCACTCGCACTGCGTCTTCAGCTCTGGCCAAAGTCATGGGAGGGTCAGGGCGGGGGAGACTCAGAAGAGGAGGGAGTCAGGGCTGTGGCTGTCCTTGGGGCCTGGCCCCTCTGTGTCAAGAGGCTGGACATCTTTCTGAGCATTTGTGGCACTCTTCTTAGAGATAATGTCCGAGTTTTCTTACATACCTGTAGCTGTTTTTGCTTTTCTGTTTTGAAGTCAGTTTGTGTCTTGACGTGTCCCTTGCAATATCCCTATCGTTATATATGCTGTGTGCCTTATGAAATGCTGGGATCTGGAAAATCCAACCAACCAACCCACCGGCTCCTCACCGTCTCCACCTCTGCCTTTGACTGACACCTCAATCTGTCAATCGGAACCGCCTACCATGCGATTGGTCGGATGGCGTTTCGGGGGGCGGTGCATGCAGAGAAGCCAACAGAGCAGTAAGCGCAGCAGCCGGAGTGTGGAAGATGACAAGGAGGGCCACCTGGTGTGCCGGATCGGCGATTGGCTCCAAGAGCGATGTACAGCCACCTTTCGTAAAACTTTACCTCTCTACTTTCTACCCCCCTTGTTAGATGAGACCTCTCCTGCGTGGAGGGGCCTCTAGTGCGCGTGGCGCCTTAGTGGGGCCACCAGTAATTGCCTGAATGACACAGACACTAGCAACTTCTGTTTTTAAGAGTGTAGCAGTGAGCAAGAACCTTTGTTGTTTTTGAGGATTTGAATGCTGTGAACTTGCAGGAGCTGCCAGACTCCCACCCTCCAGACTCTCACGCCCAGCTTCTTCTCTCTCACAGATGAGATCGTGGGGAACTTGGGTGAAGGCACCTTTGGCAAGGTGGTGGAGTGCTTGGACCATGCCAGGTGAGCATGCTGGGGCAGCACAGCCAACTCTGGGTGTGAGCATCCTTGGGAGAGCTAGTTTGAGGCGCATGAGGGTACAACTCTGTTGGGAGGGTGGCACCACCACTGGTGACATGTTGGGTTTTGCTGATCTCATGATATAAGGATGTGGACAGGATATCCCTGTTCAATAACTTCTGGTTAGTGTGTACCTCTGCCCTTTCTGAGCTGTGACACTGATAATAGGACAGGGCCAAAGCCTGACTTCCGTGGCCTGGAGCTGCATCCCATGAGCTTTTTGAGATTTTTGGCCAGGCATCATCCTTTTTTCTGGTTTCTTGGGCAGAGAAAAGGACAAGATAAAGGTTCTGGGAACCTTTAAGGAGTCCAGTGCAAGCCTGTGAGGGCAGTGGAGGTGGAGTTCAGCTCTGCCAGCAGCCCTGGATAAAGTTACACCTGTGTTCAAGATAAGACCACTATGGGGGGACCTTGTTTCAGAAGTCAAAAGTAATGGCCTCTCTTCCCTCTTGGCCAGGTTGAGAATGCTGCTGGCCTGGCCTGATACTACCTTTGCCCCTCTGTGTCTACCTGAGAGGTCCAAGCTGAGGGAAATGAGACTCTGACCTTCTCATGTAGCAGCTGCCGCCCATCCCAGGGTGGCTAGGGTCTTGAATAGTCCATGTTGAGTGTGTCCAGACTGGGGAGGCAGTGCCTCTCTGTCATCTGCTGAGGCCAAATCACTCCCTCCAGTCCTGACAGTGGAACACTTACCCTTACCATATGTCAGACTAGAGTCCTTGCTTGTTTCCCTGTAGCTGCAGGTGAGAGGCAACCTTCTGGGAGCCAGGTGTGTTCCTGCCTGAATAACCTCTAATTGCTTTAGTGCATTCTAAAGAGTGCTGGTGTCCTCATGTGAGCCATGCCAGTCACTGTTTCAGAGACGGAACATGAACATCCTCTGTGGTTGCCCAAGTTACACCTCAGCCATTGATGACTGAGCTGGGCCTGCTCTTGGTTCTCTCACATTAAGTGGGCTCCTTAGAAAGGACCATTGAACCCAAAGTCAGCCATTCCTTCAGCCCTGAGATGAAGTGCTACTGTGACTGAGAAGCTTCCTTCTGCTCCCAGTTTCCATTCAAATACCGTTTCATCCACCATGACCCAAAAATGAGTGTAGGGGTACATATCCACTGTCCTGTGACCAGATGTAGACAAGAAAGAGCCAAGAACTGTAACACAGGAAGACAGCTACAATGTGTGGCTGTCCCTCTTTGAAGCTGGGGGTGGGAAATGAGCCTCTGAAGTCACTAAAAGACAGACATAACCTCTTAGGAACCTTCAAGGAATTCAAAGGGAGTCATTGCAGGGCCAGTGGAGGTGGAATTCAGCTCTGCCAGCAGCCTGGCAGGGGTTTCTTTTGGAATAAGTTACATCTGTGTTAAAGATAAGACCACTGTGGGGTGAGCCACCTTGTTTCAGAAGTAATGGCCTCTCCTCAGCCTGCACTGTGCAGGAAACAAGAAAAATGGATGAGGGCTGGCAAAGCCGGGCATTCTGAAATTCTGAAGTTCTCTTTGCCCGTGGGCCTATGAACTTGTTCCCAGCATCAAGGCCAGCCCCTTGAGGCACCAGAGGCTACATCCTGGTGGGACAGGGCCACCTCATTTCAGGTCTCCACTGGCACCTGAATACTAGCTCTCATTGACAAGTCTTGGCAACCTAGCCTGGCCTGTTCCCTTGTCTGCTCCCATCTGCAAATGGCCTGCTAGAGTGGGAGTGGAGTATGAAGGGCAGAGCAGCAACAGTGGAGCGCTGACAGCACACTGGGAAAGAGCTCCTGGCCTTCTGTAGCTGGTGGCCAGTGCTGAGGCGGGCAGGCAGATAGTGGGGGAAGGACCTAGATTAGAGCGCAGGCTTCCAGCGAAGAAGTTAAGCCTCACTGTTGCCCACAGGTCAAAAGTATATGGTTGAGCTCTGGGTAGGGCAGCTTGGCCTGTGAGGTGCGTTATCAAATAAGCTCCCAGGGACTGGGGTTGGTCCAAGATTGGCCTCAACTCCTCTGCCTGGATTCTCCCTGGGGAGTTGGAAGTTTCTGAGGTCCTAAAGGTATATGACAGCATGGAAGCCAAGAACATTCATACAGATGCCAGGGGATCTTCTACGGTGTTGCTTTCAGCCAGCTGGACCTCCAGTACAAACACTGTCTCAGGACCTATGGTTTATGTAGTAGTGTTATGAGTTGCTGGGTTTCAGGAAAGGGGAGAGAGCGGGGCTGATGAAAGCCTTTACTTCTTTCCCCATCTACAGAGGGAAGTCACAGGTTGCCCTGAAGATCATCCGTAATGTGGGCAAGTACCGGGAGGCTGCCCGTCTAGAAATTAATGTTCTCAAGAAAATCAAGGAGAAGGACAAAGAGAATAAGTTGTGAGTGTCTGCAAGGAGTGGGAGGGGATCCCTCAGTGGGGTAGCATCCTCTAGTTCCAGCTGCCTGGACCCCCGGGGACTTCTCAGTGTCCTACAGGAGTTTGGTACTGCTTTCTCACAACACTCAGTCAGGGGAGTGTGATGGGTTCTTTCTGGAAAGAACTCTTGGACTTCAGGCTCTACCCTGTCTGGCTTTGTGTTCTGAAGTAGTCCCAGTCCTCAAATTTTTTTTATTTTTTTATTTTTTAAATTAATTTATTATGTATACAGTGTTCTGCCTGTAGATATGCCTGCTGGCCAGAAGAGGGCATCATATCTCATTACAGATGGCTGTGAGCCATCATGTGGTGGCTGGGAATTGAACTCAGGACCTCTGGAAGAGCTGCCAGTGCTCTTAACTTCTGGGCCATTTCTCTAGCTCACTAGCCCTGCATTTATGAGTTGGGGACCGCTCAGATTTGTGACTTGTTTGGACACTTAAAGAGAGCTTTTCTTTGGTAGTTAGATACCAGTCAACCTCTCAAGCACTTCACTGTGCTACACTCAACAGAGAGGATGTACCTAGCCAGGCCCTCAAGAAGCTCAGCAGTACCTGGAGGCCTGTGCTATACTGGCGTAATTCTATCTCAGTAACTGTGGCAGGGCTGCTTACCGTCCCAGCCATGGGTGAGCTCCCTCCACACAACAGGAAGTACAGTTCTCGCTCAGACCTCATCTGTGTGATAGTGGATTGAGACATGGGCTCTGGCTCTGAGGCCTGCATTGTATCTTGGTATGCAAAACAATGGTCTTATCCTGGGAGTCAGGTGAGGCAGTGCTTGAACTCCACCTGTCCTTTTCTTCTAGCCTGTGTGTCCTGATGTCTGACTGGTTCAACTTCCATGGTCATATGTGCATCGCCTTTGAGCTCCTGGGCAAGAACACCTTTGAGTTCCTGAAGGAGAACAACTTCCAGCCTTACCCCCTACCACATGTCCGGCACATGGCCTACCAACTCTGCCATGCCCTTAGATGTAAGTGCCCATTGTTGGTTGGAGCATGGAGTATCTTGCCCTCAAAACACAATCACCTAGTGGTCTTGCCACCCTCCATTTCCTCTAGCACAGTGTTGATTGTTCTGCAAGGTCTCTTGGGCCTAGGGGCCTTGGCTGAAAGGTCCTTCTGTCTTCAGGTAGGAGTCTCAGTGTGAGGATGATGCAGGGACTGCATGTGCCAGCCTCTTCCCCAAGTGCTTAGGAAGAAAACAGGAAAGTACTCTAGAAGTTGCCTAGCTACTGACTCTACCTTCACCTTCACAGAAAAGAGGAAAAGGTAGAAGGTGGACCTGATAGGCTCTCAGGTCCTGCTACCCAAACTCTGTCACTCACCTATCCACCAACCTTGAATAGCAGCTTTGAGGGAAGCATTGCTCAGTGCACTGTAGGACTTACGTAGAAAGACAACTTGGAAAGTGACAAGTGAAAGGCCTAGAGCTAAGATGTGCGGAGCCTGAGTAGGTGATGGGGAAAAAGAACCAAGGGGCACAGTTCTGCAAAGGTTTAGGCTGTGTTGACTCAGTCTAGTGGAGAGGGAATGGAAGTATGGCTCAGAGAGGGTCATGGAGTTGTGAGGATCTTACAGGCCAAATGGGAACATGGAGGTTGAAAAGAAATTAGTAGAAAGCGCCAGTGAAAGAGATTGGGTGCAGGCTTTCCTGCTCAGGGATGGCTTCATAGGCATATGATCCAACAGTCACACCTTTGGTACAGTGAGCCTTGTTATATAGCCAGTGTCACTAATGCTGCAGCTTCAGTGAGATGGGAAGGCTCTGCCTCTGTAGAGAGTGGTAGAGGGATTTTTTGATAGAAAGCATTTCTTCCCTTCCTGTTAAGACTTATGAGGAAGCCTTTCAAAGCTCTTAAGCTGAGAAGGGCTAGAGCCAGCTCCCTGCTGAGGTTGTGTGTGAGCAGTTCTGGCTAAGAGCTGGTGGGCAAGCCTAGGGTCTCAATATGTGCTTATTCATCCCCTAGTTCTACATGAGAACCAGCTGACCCACACAGACTTGAAGCCAGAGAACATCTTGTTTGTGAATTCTGAGTTTGAAACCCTCTACAATGAGCACAAGGTAGAGCACTGACTGGGTGGGCAAGAGTGTGGCCCTGCTCCAAGGTAGGTCACCTACCTGGGCAGACTGACCTAGCTGGCCTGCCTTGCCTTCAGAGCTGCGAGGAGAAGTCAGTGAAGAACACCAGCATCCGAGTGGCAGATTTTGGCAGTGCCACATTTGACCACGAACATCATACCACCATTGTGGCCACCCGTCACTATCGCCCACCTGAGGTGATCCTTGGTGAGTGGCTTCATAGCCTCCAATATATTGTTTACACTGGGCAGTTGTCAAAATAAATAGCTGGATCTGGTGGCACACACCTGTAATACAAGTCCTTAGAAGGCAGAAAAGATTAGTTTAAGGCCAGCCTTGGGCTACACAAGACCGTCTCAAAGTGAGGACTTTGACCCATCAGACTGCCACCCAGAACTGGACAATACCTGAGACTTGGTCTTAGTCAAAAACAGCCTTGTTAGTGGGGCTTGGGCAAGAGCTGTGCCAGTGAGAGTGGCAGCTTCCTGGGAATGCGGGGTGCTGGATCTCATTATCTTACCATCTTGGCTTACAGAGCTGGGCTGGGCACAGCCCTGTGATGTCTGGAGTATTGGCTGCATTCTCTTCGAGTACTACCGTGGCTTTACACTCTTCCAGGTATAGTACCATGTGAAAATAGACTTTTTTAAACAATTTATTTATCTTTATTTTATGTGCATTGGTGTATGCATGTATGTCTGTGTGAGGGTGTCAGATCTTAGAGTTACAGTTGTTAGCTGCCATGTGGGTGCTGGGAATTGAACCCAGGTCCTCTGGTAGAGCAGTTGGTGCTCTTAACCACTGAGCCATCACTCCAGCCCCCAAAATAGATTCTTAAGGGTTATAGTTGCCCAGGGAAGGAATCAGTTGAAGAGTCTAAAGCAGGTAGGGAGGATTTCATCAAGGTTAAGACTGGGTACAAAGATCTGTCTGGGCAAGAGCATATCATGGGCATCCTGTGGCATGAAGAACCAACCTGGTGTGCTATCAGTGAGCCAGGTCTACCTATGGGGCCAGAGAGCAGGAGCCTGGCCCTGGTTCCAGGGCTGTGGGCTGCCACCAGGTTAGGTTGAGACAGTTTTCCTTTCTTAGAGCAGGGAGAGCTCTTGGCCTATCTTTCCTCACCCTTTATTCTTCCAAAGTGGGCCAAGGTTGGGCCTAATTCCTACTTGCTCTGTCCCTGGTCTTCTGCAGACCCATGAAAACAGAGAACACTTGGTTATGATGGAGAAGATCCTAGGGCCCATCCCATCACACATGATCCACCGTACCAGGTAAGAAGTCTCCATGGCTCTGGGTCAGCTGGGTACCAGAGATACAGCCTTTGCCAAGTATTCTGTGGTTCCCCGAGCTCCTCATAGCCTTTCCTGTATGTCCCTTGAACCAGTCTGGTGAAAGCTGTTGCCCCTACTGCCCTTTGTAGGGTCAGGCCCAGGCCTCCTTTTTTGCCCTGTTGCACCAGAAGACTGCCAGGAACCACTTTTTCCTACCTCCCACGTGAGCCCAGACCCTGAGGGCTCCCACTCCTTGACTCCCCTTTCTCCTCGACTTTCCAGGAAGCAGAAGTATTTCTACAAAGGGGGCCTGGTTTGGGATGAGAACAGCTCTGATGGGCGGTATGTGAAGGAGAACTGCAAACCTCTGAAGGTCAGTTTCTGGCTCCCCTAGCTCAGCTCATGCCAAGGAGACCCCAGGCATTGGGCAAACAAGCAGCAGAGGCAGGACGGGCAGCCAGCAGCTGCCTGATCATCCCAGTTCTCTGTGAGGCAGCCCCCGAGACCACTGGGGACTCGCAGTGAGGCTTTCTGCAAGCTGCCCGAGGGGCCCTTAGCCATGCCACTTCCCACACGGGGCTGAGAATGTAATGGGGAAACACACCACAAGAGCCAGCTGTCAGACTGCTGCTTCCTGTCCCTCTCTCCCCTCTGAATTTTGGGAAGAACTAGGCAGGACTGAGGCAAGGGGGAGGGAAAACCTAGAGTGGCCAGGAAGGAGGCCTGTCAACTGTTATTTGGCACCTGGACAAGTGCATTTCGCAGAGGTGATTTCTACCCACCCATCAGAACTTTGCATGTGGGGTAGAAGCACCAACCCAGCAAGATCCCACCCGGTAGCCTAAGTTCTGAGCATGAAAGGAAAGGAGCTGTTCTGTCCTGGAGGGCAGAAGTAGTTCTCCAAGGAGGTATCATTGCCTCCTCGACCCATCCCAGCAAGGCATCCCAGAGGCAAGGGGACTGCGGTGGCTTCCCACAACCCTGCCGTCACACTGAGGCACCTTGTGTCCTTGAGCAGAGTTACATGCTCCAGGACTCCCTGGAGCATGTGCAGCTGTTTGACCTGATGAGGAGGATGTTAGAGTTCGACCCTGCTCAGCGCATCACACTGGCAGAAGCCTTGCTGCATCCCTTCTTTGCTGGCCTGACCCCTGAGGAGCGGTCCTTCCACAGCAGCCGTAACCCCAGCAGATGACAGGTGCAGGCCAGCACACGAGGAGTTGGAGAGCTGGACTGGGCTGCTGGCCCCTTTTCTCCAGCCTCTCCCACTGGCCTCAGAGCCAGAGCCACCAATGAACAGTGCAATGTGAAGGAAGGCAGGAGCCTGCAAGGGACGGGGGGGATGTGGTGCCCAGCTGCCAGAAAGCACAGATTGGACCCAAGCTATTTATATGTTGTAAAGTTATAATAAAGTGTTTCTTACTGTTTGTAACCCCCTGGTACCAGTGTGTCCATCTCCAGGCTCCTTGCCTTCTCCCTTTTCTGACTGACCTTATTAATAAAGTCTTTCTTAGCAGCTCAGCTTGTGGAAAGCTAAGTGTGGATTGGACCAGACACAGAAAGACAAGCCAAGAGGAAGCCAGAAGCTGCGACATCCTCTAGGGCAGCAATTCTCAACTCGGGGGTCCAGTGACCCTTTCACAGAGGTCACCTAAACACAGATATTTATGATTCATCAGTAGCAAACTATTATGAAGTAGCAATGAAAATAATTTTATGGTTGGGGCTTGCCACAATACAAGGAACCGTATTAAAGGGTCAGCATTTGGAAAGTTGATAACCACTGCTCAGGTTATGTAGAACAGTTTTGGCACCAGGATAGGGATAAGGTAGCACACTTGCCAGACCTAGAAGGCTCTTACATCTTTCAGTCCTAAGGGTACACATAGCGTACTATAGCCAGTCAAGAAGAATCTGGTTTGCCTTAGCCATTGTGTCACTATGCACATATCCAACAGTCATGGTGATTGCGGAAATCACCTCTTCATACTCTACAAAGCAGTTCAGATAGCACAGAACTCGCACTTTATTGTGGTGCTGGCTTTGGGTTTCCCAAGAGCTGCACGAGTTACTGTTAGATCTGACCACCTGACTGAAACCAGCCATTAGGCAGAACTTCCAAAAAGAGCTGCAGGTAGGAGTAACACAGTTTCAATAACTCAAGCGGGGGGTTTAGGTCAAGGGCAGGGAGAAGAGGGGGAGGAGTCTTAAAGTATCACCTCTAGGGTCACCAGAACTTCCTGATGCTAGCTAGCCATCTTCAGGACTAGGGTTCTACCTCATTTTATAGTAGCCTGTGTCTAGTAACCTGTAGTGGCTGCCTACTGTGCCAACTGTAACCCTGTGTTCAGAGAAGAGGCCCAGCTGGAAAGTTAGTCTTGAAGCGTGCAGCTGAGGCTCCCAGTCCTCTGGCCTCTTTCCTGCAGCTGGAGAGAGAAGATGGAAGAAAAGGAAAGGCTATCATCTGTTGGGGCCATGTTCCTATAAGAGATAGCCTGAAATCTACGGTACCAGGGTTTCTACCCTGTACCCAAACTTAACGAGCCCATCTGCCTGTCCACCAACCAGTGATGGGCAGAGCAGAAAAAAGCCTGCAGGGGGAGAGCTTCAAAGTACAAATCCTTTGTAAAAGTCTCCAGTCTAAGGCTCCAGGCATGGTCCTATCCTACTAGTCTGTAGGACCCAAGTCCAGGAAGATCCTTAGGATAATACCCTAATACCCTAGCCCACCAACAGGGTCATCCGGAACCGGGCTCATTTTTGGCATGTTTGAGACAGGCCACTAGTCCCAAGTCTGCACACTCCTGGGAAGGGCAACTATAAAGGGATAAAAAGCCCAGACATAAGAACTGGAGTGACACCATGGCATAAGGAGGGGCATGTAACCTGTCCCAGGGTAACTGCAGAGGACCATTTCCAGAGACAGGCAGAAAGGGAAACAAGGAATATTATTTATGGGCAAGGAGGTAGGAAGTGATGGCCTAGGACAGAAGCACCAAGAAGCCACCTCTGGCTCAGCACCAAACTCCCCCAGGGTCTCCCCAATACTGAAAAGCTGCACGGCGAAGTCTGGCCCATAACTAGGAGGTGGGACCTGTAGCTTGACAGGCACAAAACCTATGTTAAAGATGACAGCAAAGCAGCCAGCCCAGAATCTCACCACAGTCGTCACCCCAATCACTCCCCAGGAAAAGTTCCAACATAAAAACCAGGATATCTCAGGAGGACCCAAAGCTTCCAAACACACACGGGTGGCACTGGGGAGAGTAGAGACGCACTCTCAGGATCTAAAGAGAGCACAGATCTGCCTTCTGGAAAGCTGCTGTGCAGCCTGATCTACATGATTAGAGGAAGGGTGAACTGGCGGGCTGCAGGCCAGAGGAAGCATGGGAAAGACAAAGCCTTCTGAAATAATGTGGGTGGAGGCCCCAATAGGCCCTGGCCCATGCCCAGTGGCTATAAACCTGAACCAGTCTTAGAGCTGCCTATGTCTGTAAACAAAGCCCCACTTGAATGGAGGCATGGTAGGATAGAAAGATGCCTGGAGCCACTGGGCTACTCCTGACATGCACACCAGTGGGAAAGCCTTCCCTGATTAAGGGAAGGTGGCAGGCAAATTTTAATTTTAAGTATGTTCTGTTCTCTCACAGAAGAAACAAACCCAAAAGATAATCTACAAGGTCCACAAAGCTTCACATCCTTAAGGCGTCCGTTGTTGGGTTTGGCGGCAGGAGTGCAGGGGAACACAGGGCCCAGCTGCCCAGAGCCCCTCTAGGCAGAGTGCAGGGGAATGACAAACTTGCAGCCAAAGGGTGAGTGGTAGTTGATGCCGACCTCCTGGAAGACCTGCTGGGGAATGCCAATGTCACACAAATAGACTCGGCCCGCGTGCTCCCCCAGTGGCAGAGGCAGGCCCAGTGCCAGGGACCATTTGGCATCGATGCCTTGTTCAACTTCATGCACAGGAGGGTCTATACTGAGCACTGGTGCCCGGTTCTGGTTGGCCCAGGCCACAGCTGCCTTGTACCAGGGCTGATCCCGCAGGAAGGCATTCTCCGGGCAATCCAGGCAGTTGATAACCAGGTCCACAGGGCTGGTAGGGAGATCTGTAGATGGAAAGAATACATGAGAAAGTTTCTGAAGCAGGCCAGACCAGGGCTTCGGTGGCTCTATGAACATCTGGTTTTCTAGTTAGTACCACTCTAATGCCTCTCCAAAGGCCAGCCTTCTAAAGGGCATAAGCCCCTACCTCCTCTGCCTTGCAGACAGGGCTTTATATCTGACTAACCTCATGATGTTTGTTACAAGTTCTGGGAAAGCAGAATCAGCCTTTTCAGGGGTGCTCTCGGGGTCCATTGTCTGGCTGGCAATAGGTGTTTCTACTCAAAAGGCTGGCCTGCCCCTCTCTGGGAATTCCTCATGTAAATGGGTCCTCTACTCAGCCCAAACTTAGGAACAGGGGAAAAAACGATCTCTGTTATCCTTTTTAAAGGGCTTCTCTAACAGCCAGTGAGATAGTTCAATGCTTGGTAAAAGCACTTGCTGCCAAGCCCAATAACCTGAGTTTGATCCCCAGGACCCACATGGTGGAAGGAGAGAACTGACTCCTTACTTAAGTTATCCTCTAGACCTCCACTCACATGCCATAGCATGTGCACACCTACAAACTTAAGTAAAATGTAATTAAAAAAAAAAAAGACTCCTCTGCTCTTGATTAGCCTATAGACTTGTAACAGTATAAGAACAGGAAGTCTCAGCATGTATGCCAATCTTGGATTAACCTAAGAAATCAACCTGACAGGAGCAGAGACAAGCCTAAACTGCAGGGTCATTATCTGCAGGCCAGCCTCCTGAAGCATCTGCCATAGGAAGCTTTTCAGCTAGCTAGAAGGAGGACTGCCTGGAACTTGACACTACGTTCGAGATTGCGATCCATTCCCAGCATTCATCCTAGCACTCAGCCTACAGTTAACATTGCTCAATTAGAGATCCACAGCTTCCCGACTTACAATGCATCCGTATAAAGTTCCTGTGGGCCATGAATGGCTCAAGAGATTAAGAATGGACCCCTTTATGTGTACACAGGAGCTTGTGGTTCTGGTCTAGGTTCCTCCTGACTTGTCATGTGTCCTCTGGCAAGGTCTTTCCTTCTTGGACCATCTTTGGTCCAACTCTTACCCCATCCTCACTTAAATCTCACTACAGTCTGACATTGTTCCTACACCAAAACTGTGCTCACTAAGTGTGCCAGGTCTCCGCACTGCTGAATCTAATTCTCAGTCTTCCTGTGTTAACTCAGAGCTCTTTCTTCCACCTGGCTTTCAGATACACAGGCCACTGCACCTCCTTCTCCCCCCTGACCGCTCCTGCCCTTCTTGACTTCAGAATTAAATAACTCAGTCCTCTGCCCTTCTTGCCTTTTCCTGGCTAATCTCAGCTTCCATACCCCCTCATTACCTAAACTCCAGGCTGGATCCTTCCTTTTACTCCAGAACCACAAAATTTCCTGCATAAGCAGCATCAGTTCCAACCTCTGAATGCTCAATGAACATCTAACCTGAGGTGTTTTCTCTGTCAAGTCCCACTTCAGAGGCAGTTACTCAGGCCAAAAAATTTAGAGCGTTCTCTCTCTCTCTCTCTCTCTCTCTCTCTCTCTCTCTCTCTCTCTCTCTCTCTCTCTCTCTCTCTCTCCTCCCTCTCTCTCTCTCTCTCTCTCTCTCTCTCTCTCTCTCTCTCTCTCTCATCTATTATTTTAAGTGTCTGTATGAATGTGAATGACATATGTGGAGGCCAGAAAAGGGTGTCAGATACCCTAGAGCTGGAGCTACAGGGTTTTTGAGCTGCCATGTGGTGCTGGGAATTGAGTCCAGGCCCTCAGCAAGCAGAGCAATTGCTTTTAACCAAAGAGCCATTTCTCCAACCCATCATTTTTTTGTGTTTTTGTTCGTTTGTTTGTTTTTTCCTTTTTCTAATGTTACTGACAAGCTCAGGTTGGTCTCTAAACTGAGATCTCTGCCAGCTCGGCCTTCTGAGCTGCTCACTGGAGTCATTCTATATCTTCTCTTGCTTCTTTCTAGTAAGCAGATGCTAACCTCACAAACAATTCAGAAGCTAACCACTTTCCACCACCTCTACCATAGGTTGGGTCTCAACTATCAGCTACCCCTAATTCTCACAAGACCAACTTAGCCGGGCGGTGGTAGTGCATGCCTTTAATCCCTGCACTCGGGAGGCAGAGCCAGGCGAATCTCTGTGAGTTCAAGGCCAGCCTGGTCTACAAAGTGAGTACCAGGAAAGGCGCAAAACTACACAGAGAAACCCTGTCTTGAAAAACCAAAAAAAAAAAAAAAAAAAACCAAGACCAGCTTAGAACTCTTCTGTACCCCAATCACCCGCTCAAAGCCCAGATGCTTGTCTAGGAGCTGAGCTAGATAAGAAGCAGGTTTGAGCCTATGGGTTGAGGGTAGCCTGATCTACAGAGTCAGCCATGGATATATGGTGAGATTCTGTCTACTAAGAAACATGACTCCCCATCCCACCTGGAGTCAAAGCTCAAACCCTTGTGGTGACCTCTAAGATCCTTCATGACCCAACTCAGAAACACTCTGCTCCAAGTCTTCTAGAACACTGTCCCTCCAGCTGCATTTTACTCTGTAACATTTAATACTAGCTGACCTAATGCTACTTACTTGTCTGTTCATCTCTCCTAACCACATTGTGCATCACATCATGGGTAACTTATTTTATTTCTTTGAGACAGGGTCTTACTATGTACCCCTGAAACTTGATATGTAGACCAGGATGGCCTTGAGATCAAAGAGATCCGCCTGTCTCTGCCCTCCAAGTACTGGGAATAAAGCCATGCACCACCACACTCAGCTGGGAAAATGGATTAAAAAAATCATTACCACATTTATTCCCATAAATGGGAAAAAGTACCTGTCCCATAAATATTTATGGAATGAGTTAGTGGGTATCCAGATCTCTCTGAGTGGCAGGAAAAAGGTGGGGCATGGGCTATTTCCTCTAGGTAATTTAAAGACCCCTTAGAAGCAGAAATTCTGTGTGCATGTGTAAATACATACACATGTATTTCCCCCAGATAGATTCTCACTATGTAGTCCTGACTGGCCTTAAACTCAAGAACCTTCTGTCCCCATGCCCTGAGGGCTGAGATTTTAGGTGTGGGTCACCACCATATAGAACTAATGCAGAAAATTCTATCCATGTGATGCCTTTCTACTTGGCACCACCAGATGGCACCACCAGACTGTCATACTACCAAGGAAGCAGGAAACCTTGGTCAATACTTAGAGGGCACTTTTTTTTTTTTTTTTAAATGAACCTAGGTCTTTACACAGAAAGCAAATATTCTACCCTTGAGCTACACTCCAATGCTGATGCTCACCTTTTAGGCTAGACACTTGTTGACCTTGGGTCTTGCTGAAGAGAGACAGTTCATTGGTGATAGATTCCAGCATCTTGACAAAGTTGGGCAGGAAGAGGATGACTTGCACATCATGGTTGGCTAGGTGCCTCCCACAACTGATACCCTGAGCTCCCTTCACATGGGGCCCACACAGCAGGGCTACTGTAGGCCTCTGGTGGACATTCTTAGGATTCAACCTAGAACACAAAGTAAAGAAGCGGTCACTGGACACAGACTGGTCAATCCCTTAAGTCCCCATCACAGAAACAGGTCACTGTTGCTCTCAGGGGCATCCCACTCTCTTATTGCTGACCAAGTCCTAGGCCCCAGAGAAACCCAAGCCCACTACGACTCTGCCAGGCCTGCAGCATGGCCCTCACTGCTTGTTCTTCCCACTAGGAGTTCACCTAGAAGAAGCAGCATACAACCCTGTTTGCCAGAACTATGTTCTGACCCAAGAACATCTTCATGTGAACTTCTTCATGTGAACTTCTTCATGTGAACTTCTTCATGTGAACATCTTCATGTGAACTTCTTCATGTGAACTTCTTCATGTGAACTTCTTCATGTGAACTTCTTCATGTGAACTTCTTCATGTGAACCGCTAGGTTCAAACCTCCATGGGGAAGAACTGCTCCATCTCTGACCCCCAGACCCCCAAGGTCACTTGGTTCCAACAAGGCCAGGCTCTCTACTCTTCCCTGCAGTTGTAACCATGTCCTCTGGTCAAACAACCCTTCACTTTTCAAACTCGGCAACCTTTCCTCTGAGTTCCAGATGAAGGATCTCACTTCTGACTCACGCCAGCTGCTCTCCTTTTCTCCACCCTTATTGTCCTTGATTATTTGCCAATCCAAGTTTGCCAATCTGAGGTGTCAATAATCTGGTGAGGGCAATGCTGGGGATAACTCCTGGTATTTCCTAGGGAGCTGTGTGAGCAAATGACTGAAAAGCAATAAGCAACGCATAGGCATTCTCAGCTGAGATTAGGCACCAGGGAAGGCCCTGCCTTGGAGGAAGCAGTCACTTGTGCTCCTGACAGTCAAAGCTGTCAAAGTGCCTCTGGTTTCTGAAAGCCAATGCTAAGGAGGTTTAGATCAGCCATGGAGGGGCCACATCACAGGCGGAGAGGCAGAAGGGAGGCAAACTGCAAGACTTAGGGGTGGGGCAGCGCCAATCACCACCCCCCAGGGAGGAAGACGACAGGTATTGTCAGGACAAAAGGAACTTCAGGACTTCCCTTCCCAAACACACTGGGAAAACTTAGTACCAGTCTCTACAGACACCAAGCTAGTCCCTACCCCATTATTTCTGCCTCTAGAGCAGTGGTTCTCAGTATGTGGGTGGCGGGCGGCTCCTTCACAGTTAACAACCCTTTCACAGGGGTCGCTGTATATCAGCTATTTACAGTATGATTCATAACAGCAGCAAAATCACAGTTATGAAATGACAATGAAGTAATTTTATGTTGGGGCTCAGCACACCATGAGGAACTGTACTGAAGGGCTGCAGCATTAGGAAGGTTGAGAACCCCTGCTCTAGAAGAAACACACTACTTCTCCCTGACTCAGACAGACACTGCAGAGTGCTGGCGTCTGACTCCCAAGGCTGCTTCCCCAATGGGCCCTTCCTCACCCACATCAAAGGAGATCGGTGTCTAGCACCCACAGCCCCTCTGCAGAGTGGAGATCTGGCTCCCAGTACACCGGCAGTGTTACTTGGGTGATCCTTCCAACTCTGAGCCATAGTTTGCTCCTCTTAAATCACGGGGCTGTAATATTTCCCTTCAATGTGAAGCTCCGAGGAGCACATAAAAAATTCTGTTGTGCAAAAAGGAACTTGGCACACACACAGAACATGGACAGAAAACAGTGCCTGACTCCCAAAGGCCTATTAACACGGCTACAAAGGACAGAGACTAAGGATCTTCTGAGGACCCAGACTAAGAAAAACAGTCCCCACTCTAGTGGCTATTCTGAGAGCCGATGTGCAGCAAGCTTTCCCTCCTGGGGGAGGCTCCTTCCCTCTTCATGCACAGGAGCATCAGGGACCCTGCACAGCAAAGAACAGGCCCAAGCAAAGCACAGAGAGGAACAAATACTCCAATCTCTACAAAGCAAGAGGTAGGGGTCAGAGTGAAATCTATCCATCCTGGATCAAACTTGCTTTCATTAAGACTGCTTTCGATCCAGGAGACATTGTCCAAGCAAGCACAGCTGGAGAAGTCCTGGACACTTTTTCTCCGCTTCCTCACCCCAGCAGCTCACTGTACTTCCTGAAGACTTTCCGCTACTAGAGGGCATGAGCAGTGCGGGGTTGTCACTGGGCAGCTCAGCACACTGCTCTGTTCCTAACCTAACCTTGGGCAGGCAGGAACGAGCTCCTCTGCCAGGTTCTTAGGGTCTTTCTAGACGGTTCAGATATGGCGCTCAAAACTGAAGTGCTTCCTAGTGAAAGGCTAAGTGTCGAAGGCCAGGTCTCTGTAAGGCTTTTCAAAGTCAGGCCTGACAATTAGCAGGGAGCTCAAGCCCAGCCAGCTATCGTCAGGAAAGGAGGAGGAGGAGGAGGAGGAGGAGGAGGAGGGACTTCCAGGAGATGGAAAGAGAAAGGCAAACGAAGACATCTGGTGCATAAGGGAGGTTCACATGAGATGAGCAGTGACTGCCTGGCAACAGTCCCTGTGTGCATGTGAGGTGTTGTGGGCTGGCCAGGCAGGACATCATCCCCCACATTCAGCACTGCCGTCTAGAGCCTCTTACCTGTTGGGTCCTCCGAGGAGAGTCAGGGCCATCTGACTGGCGCACACCCCCGTCATCTCAAGCCTCCGCTCCAAGGTCAGCCCATGCTTCTCAGCCACAGATAACAGCTTTTTATGTAGCTCATATGAAACACTTGGAACCACCAGGCCAGAGTCTGTAGTTAAAAGAGGCAAGGAGCAAGGGAAAATTACTATAAGAAACCAGGTTTAAAAAAAAAAAAATAATGGGCATTCTATGCAGATTCTGTAAATGCCAACTTTTTTCTTTCTTTTTTCTTTTTTTGGAGGTAGGGTCTCTCATGTAGCCCAGGCTTAAACTTACTATGTAGCCAAAGATGACTTTGAACTCCAAATCCTGTTTCCACCTCCTAAATGCTGGAATTACAAGTGAGCATCGCCACACCCAATTTATTCAGTATTGAAAATTGAATGCTGGAGGCCACTTAGAATATACAGCAGATGACAGCTAACAGTCAACAAGTCACCCACCAGACAAGTAACTCTCCGATGGGGAGCCACACTAGGCCAAGTCCATGGGGTCACTGGCTGTGGAAACCGTTGTTTCTGTCTGTAACTGTCTCGTGTGCCGCCACAACTCCTCCCTAAAAAGAAGGCTGCGGGATCTTTCCACAGGCCACTGGTGGTACGTTTTACATTTCTGGGTCATAATTATGTCTGTGATTTGTCAGAAGGATGACTTCTTCTTACACTGTGTAATTTTGGTGAATAAAATATACTTTCTCAGCCAGGCCTTTATTCTTTGGCCTCAAGACAATTATAGACCTCAGAGAAAATCCAAAGTAGACTAGTTGCCCCTGGAGATGAATTGCTCAATGAATGACATGTTCCCAGGTGTCTATGGTGAAACCAAGGTCAGGCATGAAAAAACCAACTGAACCCAGAACTTTGTGCATGCTCGGCAAAAACTCTACCAAATGAGCAATATCCTAGGTCAAATGGTATCTTTTTAAGACCAAGCCTTGCAAGGCACGGTGAAGCACGCACCTTTAATCTCAGCATTCCCGAGGCAGAGGCAGTCGGATCTCTGTGAGAAAGCCTAAGGTGTTTGCTGGGAGTGAATAGGATCAATGTATGGATGTATGAAATTATTTTTTTTTTTTTTTTTTTTTTTTTGGTTTTTCGAGACAGGGTTTCTCTGTGTAGCTTTGCGCCTTTCCTGGAGCTCACTTGGTAGCCCAGGCTGGCCTCGAACTCACAGAGATCCGCCTGGCTCTGCCTCCCGAGTGCTGGGATTAAAGGCGTGCGCCACCAACGCCCGGCGGATGTATGAAATTATTAAAGAATAAATGAAATCATTAAATCAGAAGACAAATACTACTATAATGAAAAGGTCAGGAGGACAATATCTTACCAAATGACCTAACACAGCCTGGTGACAGGATATATTCATATAAGAACCTCATAATGTGATGCCTTAAGAAAGACAAGGCTCGGGCTGGAGAGATGGCTCAGAGGTTAAGAGCACTGACTGCTCTTCCAGAGGTCTTGAGTTCAATTCCCAGCAACAACATGGTGGCTCACAACCATCTGTAATGAGATCTGGTGCCCTCTTCTGGCCTGCAGGCATACATGCAGGCAGAACACTGTATACATAATAAATGAATAAATGAATAATAAATAAATAATTTAAAAAAAAAAAAGAAGTGGCTTTAAAAAAAAAAAAGACAAGGCCCTACTCAAATACCGAAGAACATGTTTAGCATGAATCAAATAAAAATTAAGTAACAGTCTACAAAACACTGATCTTGACTATTCACAAGTCACAAAAGGTAACAAATATTAGCCAAGAATGGTGGGACATGCCTTTAATCCTAGCATTCAGGAGGTAGAGACAAGCAGATCTCAGGGCCAGCCTGGTCTACATAATAAGTTCCAGGCCAGCTGGAGCTACAGTGAGACCCTATCTCAAAAAAACAAAATGAGATAACAAACTTTATGGAAATTGGTCTATACTGAAAGAAGCAAGAGGGACATGACAAGTGGCTGTAATAGGCAGAGGTGAACTAAAAATACAGCTATATAAACACTAAGCTGGGCCATGGTGGTGGATGACTCTAGTGTCAGCATTCAGGAAGCAGAGGTAGGTGGACCTCTAAGTTTCAGGCCAGCCTGGCCTATCTAAGAAACCATCAAAACAAAAAGCATTACTGGAGGGGTGGGATGGCTCAGAGGGTAAAAAGCCTGGCAACCAGAGTTCAACCCCTGGAATCCACAGGTAGGTTGTCAGAGAGTCCGTAAGGTTGGCCTCTGACCACTACATGCCCACTGTGGCAAGCACCACCCACCCACACATTAAAGGTGTGCACCACCATACCCTCTTATTATTTTTAAATAATAATTTAAAAATAAGTCCTGAAGGCCATGCCAATAATCACAGCTTCAGGAGGCTGAGGCAGGATAATGGAGAGTTCTAGGCAAACCAAGGATACATAGTGAAATCCTGTCTCAAAAAGACAAAACAACAATGAAAAATAAAAGATTATTTATAATCTGCAAAAAAAGAACATTTGCAAAACATTACAAACAACTGCAAAGCCTTGTATATGTAATATATTTTAAATAATGTTTTTGTACCAACTTAGAATTTCCTGAGAGCAATCTCATAGTCTGATTGTATAGAGCAATAAATATCCCACAGAATATATGTACTTGGGGGTGTAAGTACAATGGTTAAGTGCAGCTAAATTCTAAATGATCTAGGACTGTGCTGTGTACACATACATAAACAAACAGTAACCGGGATGTTTTGAATGAAGGATGCATGGTTTGTCACTATACTATTCTAGTAGTTTTTCAGAATCTTCAAATATTTTCAATATGGACTTTGTACTGGTGCACACCTGCACAACACACACACATACATAGTTTGAAAGAAAAAGAAAAATACAATTAAGTGCTTCAAAATATGATCATTAAGTGTTTGCAAAGTAACAAAGCACTAAGTCAGGGGCAGGATAAATAGTAGAGTGAGAAAAACAACCATCAGACCCTATTTCCATCATCAGAAAGCAACACATACGCAAGAATCAAAGAGAAGAATACACTGCATCCTAAACTGTGTGTCACCTGAGCAGAGTGCCAACTAGGAAGTTCAACTCTGCCTGAAAAGGCAGCAGGACTATAGTCCCAAGAGAGGAGGGGTTCCAGATGGAGAGGCATCCAAGACAAAACTCCAGAGACCAGAATGGGCAATGCACATGCAGTTAAGACACCATCTTTCCCTCAAAGACTGTCAGCTGAGGAGAAGGGGCAGAGCCACATATCAGAAGGCTTTTCAAACCCAAACTGTTGTGTAAAACAGATGAAGGCAGACAAAAAGTGAGAACAGAGAGGCCAAACACAACTATCTCAAGGGCTATCTGGGGATTTATGAGGCAGCATAAGAAACTAAAAGGTCATGAAAACTTCAAGGGACCCTTGAAAGAAGAAACCAGTTTGGAGGCAGAACGAATACTCTGAGTAAAGGGAATGCTCTACTAGGGCTGCCCCAGAAGACACCAGCACTGCCTGCTGTTCCATTACGAAAGGTAGGCTGAGTTCTCTGCACCAGGGAAGATGGAAAGATGACCCCAAAGTTTCAGGCCGAACACCTAAAGAATGGCTATTCCAATCAAATACCTGGGAATGACAAGGAGTCAGGGTGCATCTGGGCAAGAACAACTTGGCTTTGGTGTGCTACCTTTAAAGAAGATGGTAGATACTCTAAAATCAAACTTTTTCACTCTGGGTGAACAACCATGGCACTGAATGAACAAGAAGGGATAGATGAGCCATGCAGTCACATTGATAGGGATCATCCCATAATCAAACTGGGGATATCAGTTCCTCCAGCCTTTAGCTTGAGTTCAGACTCTTTAAAATTGTGGCAACAAGCTGCATGAGCCCCTTCTCAGTGGAACGATAACCACAAGCTGTCTTACTGTACAGGCCCAGAAATGCTGACGGTTCCCAATCCTAGTAACTCTTTGTACTCTGGAAATGGAGGATCGGCTAGGACTTGAGGTTCCCAATCAATCAAATGGCCATCAAGGCAGTCTGCCTGCAGAGACTTGATTTCAGAAACTAGGTTCATTACTTCTACTCACAAGGAAATGAGCACCTTGGCACAGGAGCACAGGGTTACCAGTTCACGTGTTCTAGTCATAACACATTGAATTCAACTCCTGGGGCTGGAGAGATGGCTCAGAGGTTAAGAGCACCGACTGCTCTTCCAAAGGTCCTGAGTTCAATTCCCAGCAACCACATGGTGGCTCACAACCATCTGTAATGAGATCTGGTGCCCTCTTCTGTGTACATAATAAATAAATAAATCTTTAAAAAAGAAGCAGCACATGAATTCAACTCCTGTTGTCTCTTCTGAGGCTGTCCCTTGGACTGTGCTCTCTATAAACCCTGTTTTAGCCTATGATGGGAAGATGATGACTCACACTAGTCATCAATTCCTTCCTAGTTTATCAATAAGCATCCTCTTCTTCTCAGTCTAGAAAACCCTGCCCATGAGCGTCTGTTCTGCTCATTACTAAATGAAAATCATCTGTAGGAGAAGCTGCTCAGTGAAATAACTATTGCTCTATTTCTAGCACAACAAAGGGGCTTTATTTCTAACCACGGTTAGGGAAAACAAGAAAAACCAGGTCGCGGAAGGCTGCTGGGCTTCTTGTCCCCTTACTGCCAAGCTCTAGTAGAATGCCACTTATCACTACACAGCACAAGCTGCAATCCCTGAGGTCTTGATCAAAAAGAACCAGCACGTGTGGCTGATAGTGTATTTGTTGGTGGCAAGTTTAGGAAAATAATTTCAAGAGGGCAGAATTTTCCATTCCTGTCATTAAAAATAAAAGATATATGAAAACAAAGTTGGAGAGGTGCAGTGTTTAATAGAAAAAATGATGTGGTAGTTTGAATGAAAATGACCTGGTATGCTCACAGGGACTCTAACCTGGAGATCGACCTGCCTCTCAAGTACTGGGATTAAAGGTGTGCGTCAGGCAGTGGGAGGTATGAACTTGTTAGAGTAGGTTTATCACTAAAGGGTAAGTTTTGAGGTCTCGGAATGCTCAAGCCAGACCTCGTGGGACATTCTCTGCCTGCGGATCTAGATGTGGAACTCTCAGCTCCTTCTCCAGCACCATGTCTGCCTGCACACTGCTATGCTTCCTACCAAGATGATAATGGACTAACTTTCTCTGAAACTGTAAGCCAGCTCCAATTAAATGCTTTACTTTGTAAGAGTTGCCTTGATCATAGTGTCTCTGCACAGCAATATTAACCCTAAGACAAATTAGCACCTCTATTTTGGTTTCTTTAGGAAATGTTTTCTCAGGTTCTTCAGGATCTGAAATGTTTTCCTCATTCTCACTATGGACTCTTACCTTTTAAGTCACTTAACTACGAGACAGATCATAATCTTCCCAAACTCAGGAATTCCTGTGGTCTAAATAATTCCAGGAAACCACACAATTCATAATCCAACCACCTGTGCAGAGTCACAGGGACCACAGCACAGAGAGCTGCAGCAGGAATAGGCAGTTGGTAGACCAGGCCAGCCAGGGCTCCATAGTGAGACCCTGTCTAACCCAAAACAAACCCTTGACACTAACTGAGGGAGGGGCTGGAGTACTGACTGCTCTTCCAGAAGACTGGGGTTGCATTCCCAGCACCTACATGGCTCCTCAAAACTGACTGTAACTCCAGTTTCAAGGAAATCCAGTGCCCTCTTATGGGCTCCAAGGGCACTGCATACATGTACAGACATCTATGCAAGCAAAACACCCACACATCAAATTAAAAAGTAAATCAACCTAAAAGAAAATGACTAAGGCAAGAGAATTACACTATGATACAGTGGCTTTCATAACTACAACGGGACTGCTTTGTTAGGTGAGCATTTTAACCAGCCAAACTCTCAATGACCAAGGAAGGCTACTGGGAGATAAAAGCAGGAGGACAAACAAATGTTGAATTCTTTGAAACTCCAATTTTAGCCCATGGATTTTATCCAACTTCAATTCTTCCTGCATCAGCCACTAACTAGGAAGTAGAGCTACATTTCTGATGAAATATACAGACAGTTATCAGGGAAACCAGACTGAAAATTAACACGGAATCTGCCAGATACAGGACATAAAGGGACAAGTATTGAAACTGCTAAGTTAGTCACTGTCCCCAAGACAGTAACACTGCACCAACCCCCAACTCACTAACTTCTGATGCAAGAATGCAAGATGCTGACCTCCTCCTCCTCCTCCTTCCCCTCCTCCTCCTCCTTCTTTTTTTTTTCCCAGACAGGGTTTCTCTTTGTAGCTTTGCAGTCTGTCCTGGAGCTCACCCTGTAGACCAGGCTGGCCTTGAACTCACAGAGATCCACCTGCCTCTGCCCCGAGTGCTGGGATTAAAGGTGTGCGCCACCACCATCCAGCAATGCTGGCTTTCAAACAATTGAGTTTTACTATTTTAAGCAAAATCAAAAGGAAAAGTAGCCCATGGTGGACTCAATGTAACTCACCAGTGCAGAATTCCTTGTTCACACTGTGCGGCACCGTGATCCTACGGTAGACAATAGGCTCTGATTCCAGGATGTTTTCGTCGTGGCGGTACCTAGCAGGCCGTTCACTTGGGACACCCCGGGAACGGGTGCCGCTTCTCCTTTCATAGGTGTCAATCTCCTCAAACACAGCTGCCTTGTCAAAGAGGGCCAGGTTCCCCTCAAAGTCAAAATCTGTGTCTGGGATCTCCTCAATGTCATCTCCAAAGCACTCATCATCTTTATTCTTCATTTGGCCATTCTTTAAACCACTTTTCTTTGGGGTTGCTTGGTTTGGGTGCCTGCTACTAGATGACCCTGGGGGATACATAAAGAACAAAGTCAGTGTGCAGGGATCAAAGGGTATTTCTAAGTCACATTAAGTAGCAAGGAGAGCAAGAGCACAAGCTTCATATGGAATAATAAATTTGAAAAAATCACCCAAATAACTAAACATGAAATGAACAATACTCCTGCAAATCTTTTTTTTTTTTTCCAGAGCTGAGAACCGAACTCAGGGCTTTGCACTTGCTATGGAAGCGCTCTACCACTGAGCTAAATCCCCAACCCCAATACTGCAAATCTTAATCAGTGTTGCCTTTCATAAGGGAAGAGGTGATAACAGAAGCTTTTTGTCCATGAGGTTATCAATACACCCCCCAAAGCTGGCCTTGAACTCCCAAACAGCTTGGATTACAGATGTGCACAACCAACAAGGCAACGGAAGTTTACCAAATGAGAAGGGGAACAGCAAGAGCAGCAGCATGTCCTCAGGCCAGGATGGCTGCTGCCACCAAGGAAGAAAAAAGGTCCCCAGGGAGACATCGTTCAGTTCTTCTCAGTACACTTACTAGGGTCCTATCTAACTTAATTTATGCTCAGGCTAGATCACAGCAGGTAAGAATCCAGACAACAGATCCAATCTTTGGTTACTATGAGCTCTTTTCTCAGAACTTTATCTCTTCTATACATAACCATTTTCTGGACGATCAAAGACAAGTGACCACAGCAAAATAAATACCAACACCGCAGCAACCAGCCACTCTCCCTTAGGCCCTACTTGGCTGCTACATAGCCATCAACACTACTCTTAGCAGTCAAAGAGGAAGCCCTGACGAGTTCTCCAAACCTACCACTCACAGAATAAATGACATCTACACATACAGGCAGGCAACTCATTGCGCTCAACTGTACGGTTCCCTTTTCACAACCCTTCCACGTGCCAAGAGTTAGGAGATCTTCAATCTAGTTTTGTCACCAAAATGCTACATAATCTAGGAGCTGAGGAGATGACAGCCATTAAAGTGCGTACAAGCAAACATGAGGACCTGAGTTTAGACCCCTAGTACTGATGTAAAAGCTGGATGCAAAAGTGGATGCATCTGTAACTGAAGGATCCCTGAAAGCCAAATCAGTGAGTTCCAGATTCATTGAGAGAGACTCTGTCTCAAAAAATAAGGCGGAAAGGGATGAAAAAGGATATCCAGTGTTGACCTCTGGCACGACATGCACATGTGGATGTGTACTGGCATGCACACATTCGTATTACCACATGAATACATACATACATACATACATACATACATACATACACCATGTACATGCACAGTTATATAATTTGGGGATGTAGCTGAAGCCCAGATGGCAGAGTACTTGCCATGCATGCACTAACCCCTGGGTTCAACTCCTAGCACCACTAAGACTGGGAATGGTGGGGCACACTTGTAATCCAAGCATTTGAGAAGAGGAGGCAGGACAGAAACTCAAGGTCACCCATTGGCCTAGGCTACATGAGATCGTTTTAAAAACAAAAACAAGCCGGGCGTTGGTGGCGCACGCCTTTAGTCCCAGCACTCGGGAGGCAGAGCCAGGCGGATCTCTGTGAGTTCGAGGCCAGCCTGGGCTACCAAGTGAGCTCCAGGAAAGGCGCAAAGCTACACAGAGAAACCCTGTCTCGGAAAAAAAGAAAAAAAAAAAAAAAAAAAAATAAAAACAAAAACAAAAAGCAAGAATTATATATAATCATATATTCGCTGTTCAACTTCCTAGGGCTTCAATTTCCATTAAGCAAAATATTTACAGCACAGTTTCTAGGCAGTCAATAAACAACTAACAAATTAATCAACACTAGTGAGGCCATTTTAACATTATTCTGAAGGGTTTATACTATACAAATATAACTCGTGTTGTTCTTCTAACGCCTCAGTATAGAAAAGTTGTGCCAGTAGGGAACATGTGACTTTGGTCTCTGAGAAAACAAAACAAAACATGATGATGGGAAAGAGTAGAGGGACCCATTAACAACAGATTATAAACCACTACAAATAAGAAGTGGCTAGACTAAATTCCATGGCTTTTTACATAAAGTTCACCATTTTCACATCCCCCATCACCATCACTTTGTCTGTTGTTGCTATCACCGTGTGTGTGTTGGTACTCAGGAGGGAACCTAAGACCCTGCATATTTTAAGCACATGTTCCATCACTGAGCTACACCCTTAGAGTTTTCATCATTTTAGATTTAGCTGAGACAGGGTTTTGTTATGTATCACAGGCTACCTTCAAACTAGTTATCCTCATGTCTCAACCTCAAAAATGGTGAGATTATAGATTTGTGCCACATTGTCTGAACCATTTGGGAGAGTTTTCTGGTGGTACTGGGGAGCAAGCTCAGGCACTATGTTCATTAGGCATGTGCTTTATTTATCTCCTCTAAATATTTTTTTGTTTTGTTTTGTTTCAGACAGGGTCTCTTGATGTATCCCTTACTGTTCTGGAACTTGATATAGACGAGGTTGGCCTTGAATTCACAGACATCTGTCTGCCCCTGCCTCACAAGTGCTGGGATTAAAGGCATGTACACTGTGCCTGGCTTCTAGACTAATTCTTTTTAATTTGTTTTATTGCTAATGTTGAAACAGGCTCTCCATAGCCAAGGCTAGATTAGATCTCAGGATCTTCCTGTCTTCAACCCTCCCAGCAAACAGGCATCCGCCACTACACTCAGCTTTTGTATTTGTATTTTACATCTCATATCTAATGTATATAATACAAACGCGGGGTAAAAGTTTTGAGCTAATCAAGAGCTCTTTTTTTTTTTTTTTTTTTAAGATTTATTTATTTATTATGTATACAGTGTTCTGTCTGCATGTATGCCTGCAGGCCAGAAGAGGGCACAGATCTCATTAGAGATAGTTGTGAGCCACCATGTGGTTGCTGGGAATTGAACTTAGGACCTCTGAAGGAGCAGCCAGTGCTTTTAACCTCTGAGCTATCTCTCCAGCCCCTAATCAAGAGCTCTTATGACTGTCACAGAAATGTATAATCTGAATACAAGAAACTTAATGAAGTAGTATCGGTCAACAACAAGTTAATAAATAGTGTGTTCTCAATATTGTCCTAGATAACAAAGAGTTACTGAAATGCCAAGTATAAAATCAAAGAAAGCAACCCCAGACGGCTGCACAGCTTTCTCAGCGTGCTGACAAAACACCCCACTAGAGAGGCAGCGCGGCTCATGGTAGGAAATGCTGTTCGCTCTCAAGACTCTGGGCACTGGACACTATTTTTGGCTTGGCTGTAGAACTCTACAAATTCAACTTGTACCCAGAGCTGTTTGTTTAGTTTTCAAGAATCTATTGCTTGTGTCTTTCTCTCCACAAGACTATTCATTCAAGAGCCATACTCTAAGTATGATCTATTTTTTTCAATACTGTCAATATTCTTTTTCCAAGAAAATACTGATATCCCAAGTCAGGAAAAAAAATGACCAGAAAAACAAAACGTGTTTTTAAAAACTGAAAAGCAGGTAAGATAGTCACTTTTCTTAGCCTCCCATTTTTTCATACTTCAGTACAAAATTCTTGGAAGTTCTTTGTGAATAAGCTTGCTCAGTACTTGGCTCACTTAGTCCATGGGTCTGGCTGTGCATTAAGCAAGCTGGCCTCTGGCCACTGAGAGAACAAGGAACTTCCCTTGGAAAAGATAAGCAGTACTTCCCAGGTTTGTATACCTTTCAAACAAGGGCCAAGCATGTACGACTGGAAACTGGCTTTCCTGTGCCATTTTCCTGCCAGCCTTTGATACCCAGGCCCTTTGGCCAGGACATTTTGTAACAAACCCACTGTTGTGTAACCCTCGGGGTCACTAACTGGCTTTTGTCATACATCTATTGTAAAAGGAAACTTTGTCCTACGCTTAAGGTTCTAAGGGATACCCGATAGTCAAACTGAAAATATTTTAGTTCTAGACTCAGAATTTATGACAGAAAGCCTGACAATATTAGAGACATTCTGGTTATTTCCCAAATCACAGCCCTGCACTTTCTAGAATGGGAAATAGATGAAGCACATCTATTGGTGGAATTATTAAGGCCACTCCACGTAGTAAAAAGGAGATTTATTTAATGGTGTAACTTACAAATGAAGGAATAGGTAGGTTGAGGGTTCTGGGAAAGACGCAGGAACTGATGCAGAGGCCACAGAGGAGTGCTGCTTACTGGCTTGCTCCTCATGGCTTGCTCAGCTTGCCCTCCCATAGAATTCAGGACCACCAGCCCAGGGATGATACCACCCAGAATGTCCACCATCAGTCACTAACTTAAGAAAATGCCCTACAAGCTTGCCCACATCCCGATTCCATGGAGGCATTTTCCCAATTGAGGTTCCCTCCAGCCTGTGTCAGGACGACACAAAACTATCCAGCACACTATTCTTCTAAAAAAAAAAAAAAAAACCAAAAAAACATTTATTTATTATGTGTGCAGTGTTCTGTCTGCATATATTCTTGCACACCAGAAGAGGGCACCAGATCTCATTACAGGTGGTTGTGAGCCACCTTGTGGTTGCTGGGAATTGAACTCAGGTCCTCTGGAAGAGCAGACTCCCTTAATGATAAACTATGATGTAGAAGTGTAAGCTAAATAAACCATTTCCTACCCAAGTTGCTTTTGTTTCATCACAGTAATAGTAACCCTAACTAAGACAAACAATTTATCATTTACAAGTAATTTTTTAAATATCTATTTGTAATTTATATGTATGTGTATCTATGCATATATGTATGCAGGTACCCAAAGAAACCAGAAGAGGGCCTTTGGAGCTGAAGTTATGGGCAGTGTGAGCTACCTGACTCAGGTGTGGAGAATTGAACTCAGGTCCTCTGTAAGAACAGCAAAAGTGCTCTTAGCTACTGAGCTGTCTTTCCAGGCCAGAAGTAATCTTTAAAATTGTACTTATTTTATTACTTTATGAGTGTTTTGCCTACATGTAGGTAACATGTACCACATGTGTTCCTGGTGCCTTTGGAAATCAGAAAAGGGTATTGGATCCCCTAGGACTAGAGTTACAGACAGTTGTAAACCATTTGGGTGCTAGGAATCAAAACAGGGTCTTCTATAAGAATGAGTGCTCTTTACCATCAAGCTGACTATCCAGCCTCCGTAGAAGGAATTTATAGTGATATTTTATTTGTGCTGAAATGTGATTTTATTTGTATGTTAATAAATAAAGTTGCCTGGGGGTCAGAGCTAATAGCAAGCCATTTAGCAGAAGTCTGGCAGTGGTAGCACATGCCCTTAATTCAGATCACATGGCAGGCAAATTCTGTGTGTTCAAGGACATAGCCAGCTTGGTGACACACGCCTGTGATCCAAGTACCAACCATAGAGACCTGAAGGTCTGTGTAGATAGGCAGTGATGAAGAAGTCATGTGGTTGGGTTTAGAACCAATGAGAAGGCAGAACAGAAAGTCAATAAAAATACAGACACATAGGAAGTAGGTCTCTTTTCTCAGGGGAAGGAGGGCAGCGGCTGGTAAGCTAAAGGCTATTCGTTAGTGCTCTGACCTCTTGGGCTTTTAACTCTTTATTTGGCTCTGTGTTTCTTATTTAGTAAGACTGTTTAGAATTATATCTACAGGAATTTTTAAAAGAACATTCATGTGTATTTAAGGAACAATAACAGATGTGAACAAATCTGTTATGTGTCAAAATTACATTACTCTAGCAGACATGTTAAAAAAATTACAGGTTCTGGCCGGGCAGTGGTAGCTCACACCTTTAATCCCAGTGCTTGAGAGGCAGAGCCAGGCAGATCTCTGTGAGTTTGAGTCCAGCCTGATCTACAGAGTGCGATCCAGGACAGGCACAAAAACTGTATAGAGAAACCCTGTCTCGAAAAAACAAAAACCAACTCCCCTCCAAGAAAACCATTACAGGTTCTAGTGACCCATCTATGGTTCTATAATCAGCCTGTGGAATTCAATAATCTGTTACTAGCAAACAAGATTAGAGATCAATGTATACCAGCACATGCTCTCGGCTATGTTCTAATGGGGATGTAAACACAACAGAATTTAAATGATCAGTCTGAGGGCCAGTGGATAGTTCAGAATATAGAGGTGCCTGACGGCAATCCTGTCAACCTGAGTGTGATCCCAGGACTCACATGATGGAAGGAGAGAACCAACTCCTACCATTTGTGCTCTGACCTCCGCCTGCATTTATATGTGCGCACACACGCGCGCGCGCGCGCACACACACACACACACACACACACACACACACACACAAATGTGCTTTAAAAAGAAATAAAAGTAAAATAGTTAGTTTGGGCTAGGGATGGAGCTTGGTGGCAGAATGCTTGCCAGGTAAGCACAAAGCTCCGAGTTCAATCCATAGCACCTCAACAAACAAATAAAATCATCAATGCGTCAGAAATGATGGTAACAGTGATGCCTACACTAGTCCTCTCCTCTCTGAGAACGGAAGTCTTACAAGAATTAACTGCAACAGCCCAAGCAGAGTCAATTCAGACATTACAACCACCATCAGTTATTAGATTTAAAACACCAACACAGATCCCCAACTTTTCCTGAAGGAAGGAAAGTGGAAGAGCTGGCGAGAAGCTTAGGTATACCTCCAATAACTCATTTTCTCTTCCTTGGCATCTTAAGGGACTAGCCCTAGAAACAGATGCATACTGTATTTTTGTGAAACTCGGGCAGTGCTCCCTTTTATAAAATAACAGAGTCACTTGAGAGCAACAGCAGGTAAGGGCTCACAGCCCTGAAATACTAGGTTACGAAAGGGGCAATGTGACGGTACTTACAAGAGTTGTGCCGACGACGGAAGCTTTTGGACTGACTCAAGGACTCCATGTGCCTGTCCACGTAACTCTTCGAGCACTGCTGCTGCTGAGGAGAAACGGCAACATCCTGGCTCTTCACATCTGTCCTCTTCGGGATGTTCTGAGGGGTACTGCTGGAAGAGGTTGGCTTCTTGACCACCTTGCCTGTACCATTCTGATTGATACCCACTTGGTACCCAACACCAGAAGGGCCCAATTCTGTCTGATGAAGGTCTCCAAACTGCTGCTTGTCTCCAGGACCTGGTATCTCCAGAATTTTCAATTCTATAATATCACCTGCCCTGAAATACACAAAAGTACAAGTCTCAAAATTATAATAGCAAGAGGAAAGTGGTAAGGATAAAACTAGGATAAATGGAAATCAGTTACCCTGTGCAAAGCTGCACTTCGGGGAGTTATCAGAAGTAAAAACTAGGAAAGGTAGCAGAGCATTTAAAGACAGTGCTCAGGCACCAACTTTGAACTCACACCCTGCCGGCCTTTAGAGAGAAGCTGTTAATAACAAAACTCTATAGCCATCTTAGATTTGAAGACTGTTAGTGGCTTTTTAAACTTCCTTCACCCACTCGCTCATTCAACAAGCATATATAGCGTCCTTACTATGTGGTAAGCACTGGGCTAGGAGCAGGACACACACAAGTGCAGTGCATACTTATAAACAACTCAGTCTAAGCACTGCAAAAGACAAACGTAAACCATCAAGTGTCAAATGCCAAGACAGAGATAAGCACAGGGCACGAGAGAGCCCAGAAACAAAATAATGAACTCATCTGCATATGAACGATTTAAGCTATATCTAGGGTGTACACAGTGGGAGAGGGTAAAAGCGAGTCAAGTAGAGAACAGTAGAGAGAAAGGCATCTCAGCTACGAAAATGTGATGTCATCCACAGGAAGAACCTCCAATGTTGCCTACAGTATTATATAAGAAAAGAACGCTTATAGAGGACCATGAGGAAAATAAAGTGATAACCAGGATCCAGATCATGAGTACAATGGGCTTTTCCCATGGTAACTGGGAGGAGGGAGAAACCAGCAAGGCATTGTGGCTCCTGCCTAGAGCCCTACATCTGGGAGGCAGAGGCAGGATCACCACAATTCTGAGGCTAGCGTGGCTTACATAAAGAGTTAAAAGACAGCCAGGACTACATAGACCCTGTCTCAAAAGAGTCAGAAAGGACCCTTATTCTTTGTCTAAAGCTCTCTCCTGCCATATGGCAGGGTTTCTCTGTGTAAAATCCTGGATGTCCTGGAATTCACTCTGTAGAGCAGGCTGGCCTTGAACTCAGAGATCTGCCTGCTTCTGCCTCCCAAGTTCTGGGATTAAAGGTGTGTGTCAACACCACCTGGCACATAAGTATTTTAAAGAAAGTTAAAATGAATTTTGGCTTAGAATAGATCCAATAATTTCTGAAATATCCCTAAATACACTTCTTCCATTTTATGTTACACATGTGAGTTGGCATTCCCAGCACTGACAATTATAAAATCAGTGTTATCAGTTAACATGAAAAAAATGAAAATATTTTGTGTAGTACAGCACCAAATATTCATCGAAGCTTGACTGTAAAATGTTTGTTTACGTAAAAATAAACAAACCCACCTAACTCATTAGTATCCAATACACTTCACATTTAATAAGTGGTAAAATTATAAGTATACCAAAGAATTATTTTAAAATTAATATCTTTATGATTGAATAGCAGTAGATATTTTGTTTGTATACCTACTTTCTAGGCCTGTGTGCTATAGTTACTTTAAAATGTCGAAGAACCAGACATGGTGGCTGGCATTCTTTTAATCCCAGTGGGGAGGCAGAGGCCAGCAGAACTACGTGAGTTCCAGTCCAGCCTGGGCTGCATAGGGAGACCCTGTCTCAAGATCTGAGAAAAAAGAGTGTTTAAGGAGAAAAAGTTTAGAAGCTCTGGCCCAATTTTAAGAAAAAGACAGAACCCAGAATAAACCAATCTTTGAACTTGGGGAAAAAAATCTTAGAGGCAATTTGAAGAACCAAGAGAAGGGGGCATGTCTGAACCTGACAATCCAGCTGTCTGTGAGCCTGGCAAAAGATCATCTAGGCTGATGACAGAAAAACAAACAAGGGACCAGAAAAATAAAGCTGAAAAACTGAGTAAAGGCAAATTACTTTCATCTAAACAAGAGTATGGATATAAAGGGAAGAGAAAGGATGGGACATTGCCTTCACCTAGTGGGAAATGGGGGAGGGGGCTTCCCACGAGGGGAGGGAGGTCAACCATTAGAAAACAAAGAGACAATACAACAAAGGTTGATGCTCAAGACACAGAAGAGATGAGGTAAGGTCTCGAAGGAGGCAGAGTGCATCTCCAGCACAAACGAAAGGACCAGCCCAGACAGAAGGGGCCACAAAGGAAAGCAGTTAAGCTCAGGGACACCTGGGATAGAGTCATGCCTCAACAGTTAAGAGCAATTGCTGCGCCTGGCAGTGGTGGCGCACGCCTTTAATCCCAGCTCTCAGGAGGCAGAGGCAGGCAGATCTCTGTGAGTTCGAGGCCAGCCTGGGCTACACAGAGTAATCCTGTCTTGAAAAACCAAAAAAGAAAAAAAAAGCACTTGCTGTTCTTACAGAGGACTCAAGTTCAGTTCTCAGCGCCACATTGGCCTATAACTCTACCTTCAATGCATCCAACCCTCTTCTGGCCTCTTCAAGTAACTCAATATACCCCCAGACACATGTACATACACATAATTAAAAATAATCTAATAATCTTAAATAAAAAAAAAAAGAAAAATATAGGTATTCACCCAAAAGGTTGTACAGGCATAAATATGAAGGAATTGCTCAGAAAATAAGGAAGCTCACACCTGACAGACTCATTTTGGGAACATAAATATAAGAGGCTGACTCTCAAAGTGATGAAGATGGGAATGTGAAGATCAAAGTGGATGAGCTCAGCCGGGAGGTGGTGACGCACGCCTTTAATCCCAGCACTCGGAGGCAGAGGGAAGCAGATCTTTGTGAGTTCGAGGCCAGCCTGCTCTACAGAGTGAATGCCAGGACATCCTGGACAGAGAAACCCTGTCTCGGACAAAGCCCCCCAAAAAAGGGGGGGGAGATGAGCTCTATTGGCAGATATTAAGAAAAGACTACCCGTAACTAAGGACTTTAGTCACTGGCTACAGTGTGCTTCTGAGGATAAATCACACAAATCTACAAACACATGTATGCCAAGGGGGGAAAAAACTGATGAGAAAGCACATATAATACAATACTGAAAAAAAAACTTTGAAACTATAAAAGTTATGCTGAATTTAAATAAAATTCCATGTCTAACAGAGGTAAGAAACAGGTTTCACGACCCTAACTCATTAGCTTGAAACTGTACTATAACACAAAGTCTCCAGTGAGATTAGCAACAGAACTCTAAGGCCTGTAAGACCATGAACTCTCCTTCCTAACAAGACTCAGTGCAAAGCAGAACCCAGCCGAGAAAACACTGTCAGTCAGACCCTGATCCAGCACCACAGACCACCAGGCTGGGCTTTTAAGGGTGTCAGTCAGGGCACTTACCGAAAGGTGACTTCTGGTACAAGACACTTCACTCCATTGTGGAAGGGCCGAGTAAGAGAAATGGTCTGGCTGACCTGATCCACTGCTGACACTCTTCCCTGATAGACACCCAAGCTCTCGCCACAGTTGATTGACACAATACTGCCTAGCCAATCCATAGCCATATTCCAGACGTGGAGTCACTGTGAAGAGAAGGAAGCATTCAGTGAACCTGGAAGAAAAACTTTTAAACTCAGCAGGTATGTCAGGCTCTGTATTTAGTGGTATTTGATGATCTCTACCAGAGGTGATAAACATAAAAAAATAAAATAAAATAAAACAACTCTGGTAAGAAACAAGGCATAACGGCACACACCTCTGTATTATTTTTTATTTTTGTTTTGTTTTATTTTTGTTTTGTTTTGAGACAGGGTCTCACCATGTAACTGGCTAGCCTAACACTAGCTAGGTATGCCTCAAACTCTCAGATCTGTCTGCCTCTGCCTCCTGAGTGTTGGAGTGAAGGGTATATACCACCACGCCCAGCTGAAAATACCTTTAGTCCCAGTGTTGGGGATGTAGAGGGGAGGCAGAGGCAGGTGGATCTAAGTTGAGGCCAACCTGGTCTACATAGAGAGTTCTAGGTCAGCCAGGATTACACAGTAAGACTATCTCAAAAACCAAAACCAAAAACCTTTTTCCGTAGAGATATGCAGATTAATAAGCAATATTGATATATGTATACAAAGACCATGTAAACACCAGCTGGTGGGGGCACATGCCTTTAAAACCAGCACTCCAGAGACAGAACCAGGGGGGATCTCTGAGTTCGAGGCTAGCCTGGTTTACAGAGTGAGTTCCAGGACAGCCTGGGCTACAGAGAAACCCTGTCTCAAAAAACCAAAACAAGACAAAACAAAGAAAATCAAAACCAAAAAACAACCCAAAGACCATGCAGTTGTTTTAGTGTGTACATTACATATAAAGGTGCAAAATCTTTCAAAAGATGTGGCCCAGCAGTGGAGGAGTATTTGCCTAGCAAGTACAAAGTTCTGGGCTTAATTTTTAGCACCATCAAAACTTAAAAAACTAGAAAGCTGAACAAAAAGGGCTGGAGAGAAGGGTAGGCAGTTAAAAACACTGGCTGCTCTTCCAGAGGAGCCCAGTGTTCCCAGCACACACACTGTGGTTCACAATAACTGTTTGTAACTCCAGTTCCAGGGGATCTGATGCCCTCTACTGGCCTCCTCACGCACTGCACACACATGATGCGCAGAAATACATTCAGGTAAACACTCAATACACATAAAAATAAAATAAGTTTTTAATTAAATAAATTACCACATTACAAAAGACACTTACTTCCTATTCCTGATCAGATTTTGCCTATTTTATGTCAGAGTAGCATAAATTTTCTTGCCTATCACTTACACCCACTCCATCATAATCCTATTTTGGCACTTGCTTTAGGTATTAGATAGATACATTATAAAAAGCTGTCATTAAAAAAAAAAAAAAAAAAGAATGGGTTACCACACCTGGCTACTGGTCGGGCAGTGGTAGCTCACGCCTTTAATCCCAGTACTCAAGAGGCAGAACCAGGCGGGATCTCTGTGAGTTCCAGGCTGCTCTACAGATCGAGATCCAGGACAGGCACCAAAACTACACAGAGGAACCCTGTCTCAGGAACAACAACAAAAAAAAGCTGTCATGAGAAAAAACAACAACAACAACAACAACAACTAGAATTTAACCAAATGGGAAACAGCTTCCTTTTCTTTTCCAGTCAACATATATTATTTTTAATGCCCTGGTGTTTCACATTCAAATTTATATTGTGTTAATGACCAAATCAATATGTTAACACTTTGAAAATGTGACTTTTAGTTGATAAGTGCAGGCTTAATTTATTTATTTATTTATTTATTTATTTTTTTTTTTTTTTTTGGTTTTTCGAGACAGGGTTTCTCTGTGTAGCTTTGCGCCTTTCCTGGAACTCACTTGGTAGACCAGGCTGGCCTCGAACTCACAGAGATCCACCTGGCTCTGCCTCCCGAGTGCTGGGATTAAAGGCGTGCGCCACCACCGCCCGGCTATTTTTTATTTTATGTGTATTGCTGTTTTGCCTATCTATATGTCCATGTGAGGGTGTCGGGTGCCGAGGAACTGGGGTTACAGACAATTGTGAGCTGCCATGTGGGCACTGGGAATTGAACCCTGTTCCTCTGGAAGAGCAGTCAGTGCTCTTAATCACTGAGCTATCTTTCCATCCCCAAGTGCAGTTTTTTTAATTTGGTTCTATATTAATGTGTAACTGTCCATTTTTACTGGAAATTCTCCTGTAAAACACATTGATATTTTATTGAAAACTCATCAAACAGGTTTATTCTACAAAGAAAGAAATTCCCACTTGGGTGTGGTGATGCATGGTTGTAATCCCAGCATTTGGAAGGCAGAACAGGAGGATTACAGAAAGTCTGAGTCCAGCCTGGTTCAGAGTGCAAGTTCCAGGCCATCCAGGGCTACACAGAGAAGCCAGGTCTCAAAAGAAGCAAAGTAAACAAACCAAAATTTCCTAGGCCTGAGCATGTAGCTCAGCGGTGGAATGCTTTCCTGGAATATGTGCATGAAATTCTGGATCTACTCCCCAACACTACCAAAAACAAAACTTTTTCACTTACACAGATACTAAACATAAATCAAACAGTGTAACACATTGGACTCCTTATCTGAAGACTACTCCAAGGAAATGTGTTTCATTCATTACAAGTCTAAGGCCTCCACGTTTTAAAAAAAAAAAAAAAAAAAAAAAAGCTACAGCTGAAGCTACGAAAAGACTTGGGGGAGGCGGGGAGTTTCTCTGTGCAGCCCTGGCTGTTCTGGAACTCATTCTATAATAGACCAGGCTGGCCTCGAACCCAGAGATCTGCCTGCCTATCTCCCAAGCACTGGGATTAATGCTACTACACTCAGCTAGTGCTAATTTTTTTTTTAGGTGTGGTGTGTGTGTGTGTTTTGCTGGAGATCAAACAAGACTGTGCTTGTTGCTAGACAAGCTTTGTCATTGAGTTACATCTCTAGCACAAGACCAATCTTGAGACCTTTTATTTTTTACTTTTTTTTTTTTTTTTTTTTTTTTTTTTTTGGTTTTTCGAGACAGGGTTTCTCGGTGTAGCTTTGCGCCTTTCCTGGAACTCGCTTTGGAGACCAGGCTGGCCTCGAACTCACAGAGATCCACCTGGCTCTGCCTCCCAAGTGCTGGGATTAAAGGCGTGCGCCACCACCGCCCGGCTATTTTTTACTTTTTCATCTAGTTACAATCCAAGCAAAAGTATACCACTCCACAGGAAAAAAAAAAAAAAAAAAAAAAAAAACCTAAGACAAGGCCTCACTGTGTAGCCTGGGCAGGCTCATATTCAAGATTCCCCAGGCTCAGCCTCCTGGGTAATGTCATTACAGGTATGTATCATGACATCTGGTCATCCAAAAATTTTCACAGTAATCCCCCCTGGAGCATCGCCCTAACTATCACAAGGGGCTCCATTGGGTCTCTAGTAAGGTGCTGCTATTCTGACATCATGACAGATCAGTTTATGCTGTTTTCAAACTTCACAGAAGTGTGAAATGCAGGGTCATGTGCCTGGCTTCCTTTCATCAACAGTCCATCTGTGAAATCCAACTGTTGCATGTAGCAAAAGTTAACTGTCTGTAGTTTATTTAGGTACACCTCAATTATTTTAGTGCATTTACTAAGATAAAGTTGGATTATTTTCAGTTTGGGGTTCCATTTTAAATAACTAACATTTTTACATGTGTTCTTGTTCCTATTACACAGAAAATCAGAGTCAAAATTGTATTTGGCTTTATTAGAAACTGCCACGTAGAGTCGGGTATAGTGGTGTCCACCTATAATCACAATGCTCCAGAGGCTAAAGCAACGGGCCCAATGGGAGACTGCCATAGTAATGCTCAAACCAGTAATCCTGGGGAGTTAAAAAGCCAAGGCCTGAGGTGGCACAGGCCTTTAATTCCAGCACTTAGGAGGCAGAGGCAAGAGGATCTCTCTAAGTTCCAGGGCAGTTTGGTCTGCACAGAACTCTAGGCCAGCCAAAGCTACACAGTGAGACCCTATCTCCAAAAAAGGTAGTTCTTTGCAACCACTTTTACTTCAGAGAAAACAACTAGGAATTTTGTGCCCAAAACATAGAACAAAAACAAAAAACTGGGTCACACCTCAGGGTTCCAAGTGAGACACCAACATCTTAGGGATAGTCATTTGTATTGTGGAAAGAGTAAGGCTTCTCTTAGCTCTGCAACTGGGCGCCTGAAAATCAGCTAACGAAGCTGATGAGGACTATTCCTCCAACACCAACACTGAAACCACCGGTCAAGTTTTACTAACAAATGCAGTCACGTCACAGAAAAAAAGGACTGGTAAGTGGTGCAGTACACCGAGGGCGGTCAACTGTGCGAATTGGCAGGGCATCGCTAGCTCTATTTCCACATCCCAGTCAGTCACATTATCAACCACCATGTGGCACTTGCACTCTGCCTGGCTATTAACCTCACTGGCCAAAAGGAAATGGACACAAAGAACAATGAGTGTGTGTGTGTGGTTTTTTTTTTTTGGGGGGGGGAGGAGACAGGAGAAAGAGTAGAGAGAGACAGGAGAGGAGGGGAGAGAGAGAGAGGGAGGGAGGGGGAGAGAGAGAAGAGAGAGGGAGGGAGGGGGAGAGAGAGGAGAGAGGGAAGAGGGAGAGAGGGAGAGAGGGGGGGAGGGAGGGGGAGGGAGGAAGAGAGAGGGATGGAGAGAGGAAGAGGGAGGGAGAGAGGGATGGAGAGAGGGAGGGAGAGAGGGATGGAGAGAGGAAGAGGGAGAGAGAGGGAGAGAGAGGGGGGAGGGAGGGAGAGAGAGGGATGGAGAGAGGAAGAGGGAGGAAGAGGGAGGGAGGGAGAGAGAGAGAGAATGAGAATGAGTGCAAGTCGCAGTGGCAACTTAAGCTGGCCTGAGAGAGACCAGGCCGCTAACTGCCATCTCTATCTCGGGACTCCCACCTCAAACCCAAATCCTTGGGCTACCTCTACACGGAACCCAGGGAGTACTCCATGCGCGCCTGCGCGCACACACACACCCCAGTTCCTGCCTGCCACACACATCCTGCACACACACGCGCACACACAACCAGTCCCTGCCTGCCTGCCAATATAAAGCTCTACAAGGCCTGGAAGCCCGCAGCCTAAAAAGCAAACCGAGTTGACCACCCCGGAAGCGCCAGCCAACGAGCCCCGCGAGCACCCGGCCTCCCTCGCGCTCACCTCCCACCGTCTACCCCAGCCTGGGCGGCACGCCACACCAAGCCGATCCCACGACGCCAAAACACCACCAAGGGGCCTCACGCCCACCTCCACAATCACAGAAGCAGCCGCCAGCACCGCCGCCGGAAACGCCCCCGTGCCTCACCGACCTGGGCTGATGTCACTTCCGTTGAAGCGTCATAGGCTAGAGCCCGGGGGCCTGGGGGCGGGACTCCCGGGAAATTTGAGAAGATCGGGGTGAAGGGAGCGAACAAGGGAAAGAAAGAGTGCAAGTGTACGCGGTAGTTTGTCAGTTTGACACAAGCTGGAGTTATCTGAAAGGAGGGAACTTCAACTGAGAAAATGCCTCCCTCCGTAAGACCCAGCTATACGCAAACCTGTAAAGCATTTTTCTTAACTAGTGATAGATGGAGGACGCCTACCCCATGGCGGGTGGTGCCATCCCTAGGATGCTGGTCCTGGGTTCTGTAAGAAAGCAGGCTGAGCAAGCCCTGAGGAGCAAGCCAGTAAGCAGCTCCCCTCAATGGCCTCTATCTACAACAGCTCCTGGATCCTCCAGGATCCTGCCCTGTTTGAGTTTCTGTCCTGACTTCCTTCAAGAATAAACAGTGATGTAAAGTATAAGCAAAATAAACCCTTTCCTCCCCGAATTGTTTTTTGGTCATGGTGTTTCATTGCAGCAATAGAAACCCAAACTAAGACAAGTTGGTACCAGGAGTGGGGTATTACTGTGACAGACCTAGTCATGTTTTGGGGAGGATTGTGGAAGGACCTTGGAACTTTGGGCTAGAAAAGCCACAGAGTGTTGAGAGCTCAGTCAGTTGTTCCAAGGAGCTGGGAAGATAACGTTGAGAGTGTTGCAGACGATGGAAGCCTGGCTTGTGAAGTTTCGGAGGGACATTTAAAGACTATCAGGACCGCCTGTCATTTTGAATTAAGACTCTGTGGTTCTGGTTAGCTGGGGCTGAACAATCAGCTTTGAATAACAAGAACTGCTAAAGTGAAACCTTGGCTTTGCTGAGATACTCAGTGTTGTTTGGCTGGAACTGAGAAATTAATGGTGCTTAAGAAGAGAACAGCATTGTTGAGGTGAAATCTACTGGGAAATGTTTCCTGAGAGCTATCACAGAGAGAAAGAGATGGGGAGGGGAGAAGAGGGGAGGGAGGGAAGGTGAGAGAGAGAGAATTTTTGGGCTAGAGAGATTACTGAAGTTAAAAGCACTTGTTGCTCTCCCACAACCATCCATAGCTCCAGTCCCAGGAGATTTAACACCCTCTTCTGACCTCTCAGAAAATCACACAAGCTCATGTCTTAGGGTTTAAATTGCTGTGAAGAGACACCATGACCACAGCAACTTTTTCGAGACAGGGTTTCTCTGTGTAGTTTTGGTGCCTGTCCTGGATCTCACTCTGTAGACCAGGCTGGCCACAAACTCACAGAGATCTGCCTGGCTCTACCTCCTGAGTGCTGGGATTAAAGGCATGCACCACCACTGCTTAGCACACAGCAACTCTTATAAAGGAAAACATTTAATTGGGTGGTAGTATGTGATTTTTTTTTTGTGTGTGTGTTCTGACAAATAAGCTTGCCTGAAGATCAGAAGGTGGAACTAGCCACTCGTTAACCATAGAGGCCAGGCAGTGGTGGCACATTCCTTTAATACCAGCACATGAGAGGCTCATGCCTTTGACACCACCACCTGGGAGGTGGAGGCAGGAATATAAGATGGCTAGGGACAGGACCTCAGCTTTCCAGGTGCTGGGATCAGAGGCATGATCCTCCCTAGTGCTGGGATTAAAGGTGTAAGCCACTACTGTCTGGCCTCTATGGTTAACTAGTGGCTACCTCCACACTGATAATGGTTCAGTCTATTATCATTATGGTGGGACATGGCAGTAGGCAGGCAGACATGGTGCTGGATAAGGAGCTGAAAATTCTACATCTTTAATCCACAGGCAGCAGGAAGTGATCTGTGTCTGTGACACCGAAAGTAGCTTGAGCATATCAAACCTCAAAGCCCACCCCCACAATGATGGGCTTTCTCCACCAAGGCCGCAGCTTCTCCAGGGCCACGTCTCCTGTATTAGTCAGAGTTCTCTAGAGTCACAGAACTTATGAAATGAATCAATCTCTCTCTCTCTCTCTCTCTCTCTCTCTCTCTCTCTCTCTCTCCATACATACATACATACATATACATACATATATGTATATATACATATAGATAGATAGATAGATAGATAGATAGATAGATAGATAGATAGATAGATAGGAATTTATTGGAATGACTTACAGGCTGCAGTCCAACAACAGCTAGTTGTCAATGGAAAGTCCAAGAATCTAGTAGTCGTTCAGTCCACAAGATAGGGTGTCTCAGCTGGTCTTCTGTACACGCTGAAATCCCAAAGTAGGCTCCAATGCCAGTGAAGGAATGGATGTGCTGACCAGATGAGAGCAAGCAGGCGAAGAAGGAATGATGCCTATTCCTCCTTCCCTGTCCTTATATAGGCTTCCAGCAGAAGGCGGGGCTCAGATTAAAGGTGTGTCTTCCAGCCTCAAGGTCTGGATGAAAGGCTTGTATCATCCGGCCTTTAGATCCAATCAAGTCCGGCCTTTAGATCCAATCAAGTCGGGCGGTGGTAATTGTAGAAATTACTATCAATACTCAAACTGTCCTATCTTTAGGAGTTGAAACCTGTTAAAGCTTGTTCCAGAGTGATTCAATCCATTCCTGGAGTCTTTGTAGCATCTTTACCATCTGGCATGACCAAGTGTTCCAGGATTTTTTTTTTAACTACATCTTCTGTCCCAGATTTGTGGGCAATTGTTTTCCTAAGAAGCCCTGTGTCACACTCTGGGTATTATGAAGTTAGAATGCTCATTTCTGTGAGCTGGCCATTGCCTTTAAGATGTAGGATGTTAGCCAGGTGTGTTAGTACACGCTTGCAAATCCCAGCAGTCAGAAGGCTGAGACTTGAAGATCAAGACTTGGAGCCAGCTGGGCAGTGGTGGCACACACCTTTAATCCCAGCACTCAGGAGGCAGAGCCAGGTGGATCTCTATGAGTTTGAGGCCAGCCTGGTCTCCAAAGCGAGTTCCAGGACAGGCACCAAAACTACACGGAGAAATCTTGTCTCGAAAAACAAAACAAAACAACAACAACAAAAAAAAAAAAAGATTTGGAGGCAGTCTGGACTACAAATCAAGACCCTGCATCCAAAAACAAACAAACAGATCTCAGAAGTTGATAGACAAGCAGATAGAGATGCATCCTGCTGGTTGAACTTAGCCACTTCTATGTGCAACAGTCTCTTCTTTTTTCTATATTCTAAACTCCTAGCTCCTCAAGATAAAGGGGATGATGAATTTGAACACCATTATCAATTACTCATTTGTTTATCCCCTCATACTATAATCTCAAGAGAGCAATAATAATGTCACCATCACCAAGGCGATATCTGAGAATGGTTACATAATTTTTTTTTCTTTGTTTGTTGCTTGCTTGGTTGGTTGGTTTTTCAATACAGGTTTTCACTATGTAGTGCTGGCTGAACTGAGACTCACTCAAACTCAGAGATCCGCCTGTCTCAGCCTCCCGAGTGCTGGGATTAAAAGTGCGTGCGGCCACCTCCTGGCTCATGAATTGTTTTACACATGCTGTCCAAATTCCTTAGTTTGAAAATGGTATTGCAGTGGTATTGTGTTCCCCAATATATTGTGTACCCTCATAAACTTTTCTGGGATCAGAGACAGAACAGCCACAATATTAAACATAGAGGATAGGCAGTGGTAGCACACGCCTTTAATCCTAGCATTCCAGAGGTAGAAATCCCTCTGCATCTCTGTGAGTTCAAGGCCATATTGGAAACAGCCAGGCATGGAGACACACGCCTTTAATCCCAAGAAGTGAGCCTTTAATCCCAGGGAGTGATGGCAGAAGGCAGAAAGGTATATAAGGTCTTCAACCAGGAACTAGAAGCATTTGGCTGGTTAAGCTTTCAGGCTTTCAATCAGCAGTTCAGCTGAGATTCATTCTGGATGAGGACTCAGAGGCATCCAGTCTGAGGAAACAGAATCAGCTGAGGAACTGGCAAGGTGAGGAAGCTGTGGCTTGCTCTGCTTTTCTGATCTTCCAGTTCACCCCAATAACTGGCCTCAGGTTTGATTTTTATTAATAAGTACCTTTAAGATTCATGTTACATCTGGCGCCCAACGTTTGTGGTACAAATTCTGGAAAAAGTCACTTGCCTGTGGCCTTTCAGGCCCCAGCTCAGACCTAAGCTACACGTTGCCGATTGTGGTGGCACACCGCATACCGCATACCACATACAGGTAGGATTTGCTGAAGGAGGGAGAGGCAGGAGGATCCCTGGGAGGCTTGCTAAGGAGAAGCTCCAGCTGACTGGGGACCATCGACAAACGGTGCCATGGGACCATGGAGTCAGCGGCTGCTGCTCTGAGTTGCTGGCTTCTTCTCATCATGTTGGTGACTGCGATGCTGCTGCTACCTGGGACAAAGGGTTTACCGCTACTTGTTCAGAAAAGAATTGACAGGACCATCGTGTTACAAGAAAGCATCGGCAAAGGTCAGTTTAGAAAAGTTTGGCAAGACAAATGGTGGGAGAAATTGCTGTGAAGATTTTCTCTTCTAGAGAAGAACGTTCATGGTTCTGAGAGACAGACATGAGACTACGATTGCTCCAAACCACAGAGGAGGCACCAAAAAAAAAAAAAAGGTCTGCAGGGAACCATGACCACACCTAACAGCGACTTTGAAATCTTCAAAAGGAAGACAGGACTCCACAAAGATGACTCCACATGGACTATGGTAAAGCCATTAAGCTGCTTTGGACTACAAACTGCTCAGGACAATTTCGAGATGGCTAGCTGAGATGATCCAGCCTGACAGACTACTTGAACAAGGACTTGAAACAAGCCCTGAACTTTCTCATTTTGCAGCAACTGGACAAATGATACAGGACTTGACAATTAACCCAAAAATTTTCTTTTCAGGATTCCTTAAAGATGTCTTCACCCCTAGAAATCGGGAAGTAATTTTAAGAAAAAGATGCCCACATTCCCAAGAAGTGGGGTGGGTGGTTTTTGGTCATTTAATGAGTTATGGATATTGTCATTGTTTACAAAGGTTGGTTACAAGTTGTTGATTGTTAATGGTCAGGAAAAAAGCTGAACAAGGAGACTAGATTCAGAGATTTGTTAAAAAAAAAAAAGAAAGAAAGAAAAAGAGAATATAGATATGAAGTAGATCAAATCTACTCTGAGAAAAAAGATAAATAATAGGATAAATGGGTAGATCACTGAATCTACACTAAAAAGAAAAAGAGGAAGATATAAAAATTACAAAATGTAGATTACTGAATCTATTATGGAAAGAAAAAATACTTTTAAAAAGGAATTACTTGTTTTAAATAGGATAAGTAATGAAATTTTTGTCTGAATTTATCAAATGTTACTGGACATTGTTAGTATATATAATAGAGTTTTTTGTCTGAATCTGTCAAATGTTAATGGACTAGACATTGTTAATGTAATTTTTGACTGTATATATTGTATATACTTATTAGACAGTTTTTCTTGTATTGGTTATAAGCTTTTTTAAATTTTAGATAAAAAGAGAGGAAATGTGGTGGTATTGTGTTCCCCAAAATATTGTGTACCCTAATAAACTTATCTGGGGTCAGAGAACAGAAAAGCCACTAGATACTTAGGATAGGCAGTGGTAGCACACACCTTTAATCCTAGCATTCCAGAGGCAGAAATCCATGTGTTTAAGGATACAGCCAAGCATGGTGACTCACGCCTTTAATCCCAGGGAGTGGTGGTAGAAAGCAGAAAGGTATATAAGGCGTGAGGACCAGAAACTAGAAGCTTCTAGCTGGTTAAGCTTCAGGCTTTTGAGCAGCAGTTCAGCTGAGAGCTATTGGGATGAGGACACAGATGCTTCCAGTCTGAGGAAACAAGACCAGCTGAGAAGTTGGCCAGGTGAGGTTAGCTGTGGCCCATTCTGTCTCTCTGATCTTCCAGTGTTCACCCCAATAACTGGCCTCAGGTTTGATTTTATTAATAAGAACTTTTAAGATTCCTGCTACACTATGGGAAAACCATTAAGCTGATTAACACCACCAAAAGATAGACTTGGGACTACAAACTGTTTAGGACAATTTCAAGATGGCTAGCTGAGATGATCCAGCCTGACAGACTACTTGAACAAGAACTTGAAACAAGCCCTGCACTTTCTCATTATGCAGCGACTGGACAAATGATACAGGACTTGACTATTAACCCCAAATTTTTCTTTTCAGGATTCCCTAAAGATGTCTTCACCCCCAGAAAGCAGGAAGTAATTTTAAGAAAACAATGCTCACATTCCCAAGAGGTGGGACGGGAGGTTTTTGGTCATTTAATGAGTTTTGGATATTGTCATTGTTTACAATGGTTGGTTACAAGTTGTTGATTGTTAATGGTCAGGAAAAAAGCTGAACATGGAGATTAGATTCAGAGGTTTTGTTTAAAAAAAGAGAAAAAGAAAGAAGAGAATATAGATATGAGATAGATCATTGACTCTACTCTAAGAAAAAGAGATAAAGAAATAATAGGATAAATGGGTAGATCATTTATCTACACTGAAAAAGTGTACATGAATCTACACTGAAAAGAAAAAGGGGAAGATATAAAAATGACAAAAGGTAGATTATTGAAACTTTTATGAAAAGAAAAAAGAGAGAATATGAATATGATAAGATAAAAAGGTCAATTTTTGAATCTACTTTTAAAAAGGAACTACTTGTTTTAAATAAGATAAGTAATGAAAATTTCTTGTCTGAGTTTATCAAATGTTACTGGACTGGACATTGTTATATTTAATGGAGTTTTTTGTCTGAATCTGTCAAATGTTAATGGACTAGACATCATTAATGTAATCTTGACTGTGTATATTGTATATACTTATTGGATATAATTTTTCTTGTATTAGTTATAAGCTTTTTTAAATATTAGACAAAAAAGGGGGAAATGTAGTGGTATTGTGTTCCCCAACATATTGTGCACCCTAATAAACTTTTCTGGGATCAGAGACAGAACAGCCACAATATTAAACATAGAGGATAGGCAGTGGTAGCACACACCTTTAATCCTAGCATTCCAGAGGTAGAAATCCCTCTGCATCTCTGTGAGTTCAAGGCCACATTGGAAACAGCCAGGCATGGTGACACACACCTTTAATCCCAAGAAGTGAGCCTTTAATCCCAGGGAGTGATGGCAGATAGCAGAAAGGTATATAAGGCCTGAAGACCAGGAACTAGAAGCATTTGGCTGGTTAAGCTTTCAGGCTCTCAAGCAGCAGTTCAGCTGAGATTCATTCTGGATGAGGCCTCAGAGGCATCCAGTCTGAGGAAACAGGATCAGCTGAGGAACTGGCAAGGTGAGGAAGCTGTGGCTTGTTCTGCTTCTCTGGTCTTCCAGTTCACCCCAATAACTGGCCTCAGGTTTGATTTTTATTAATAAGTACCTTTAAGATTCATGCTACATGTTTTTTTTCCCCTACCATTTTAACCTGCACAATTCATTGTTGTTTTTTTTTTGTTTTGTTTTGTTTTTTTAAATGAAGATTTACTTTTTGTAGGTATGTGAGTATTGGGGAGGGCATGTGCACATGTTTGGGGGGGTGCACCTAGGTGCCCAGAGATACCAGAAGAGGGTGTCAATTCCCCTGGTGTTGGAGTTACAGGCAATTGTGAACTTCCCTACAAGGGTGCTGAGAATGAAACTTGGGTCCTCTGGAGGAGCATCAAGAACTCTGAACTGCTGAGCCATCTCTCTAGGCCTCCTTGGTTTGCTGCTGTTGGTTTTATTTTTAGAATATTCACAAAGTTATACAATTATCACTCCTAGCTTTAGAATATCTTCCCAATTTTGGAAGAGACCCTTTACCTCCTGTAAGATGAATTGCTAAATGGTCTTATTAATAAGAAACCCAGAGCCAGATATTCGGGTGAAAACTGAGAGATTAGAGGAATAGGACAAGCCACATTCAACCTCACCTTAACCAACTCCTCAGCCTCCAAAGAGACCTACTTCCTGTATACCCATGCCTATATGCCTTTCTGTCCCTGCCATCTCACTTCCTCTCTCTGCCCAGCTACATCACTTCCTCTTTCTGCCCAGCTCTGTCACTTCCTGTCTGTCTGTACAGACCTCAAGACCTCCCTGGTTAGTGCTGGGATTAAAGGCATGTGCCACCATGCCTGGATCTGTTCCCAGTGTAGCCTCCAACTCACAGAGATCTGGATGGATCTCTGCCTCCCGAATGCTAGGATTAAAGGCATGAGCTAGAAATCGCCTGACTTCTGTATTTACTATAGTGGCTGGCTTTTTCCTCTGATCCTCAGATAGGTTTTATTGGGGGTACACAGATAAAATATCACTACAATCTCCCAATTCCCTTTGCCCTATGTTCCCTGATAATCACTAAACTAATTTCCGACTCTATTTGCCTACTCTGGATAGTTTATAGGCTCCTCTATATTATAGCAGATAATACACATTTGTTTGCTGTTTCCACGCAGGATCTCATGTATTCCAGGCTGGCTGCAAATTTTCTGTAGCTGAGACTGATGTTTAACCTCTGACCATCCTGTCTTGATCCCCTGCTTGCTAGAATTACAGGTGTGTGCTACCATAGGAACTCAAGGATTTGGCATGCTGGACAACTCTCAACTGAGTTAGGTTTCTAGCTCCAAAGTTTTTGTTTGTTTGTTTGTTTTGTTTTTTGTTTTTGTTTTTAACAAAAACTGTAAGATTGGTAACTGGGCATCATTGTTCCCTCTGACTTTGGTTTGCTCCTTATGGTGGCCTGAAGCTCTTGGTGAATGGAAAACTATCTACTCCAGTCAGAAAGCATGACCGATAACTGCTAGCCACTACAAGCTGTTTGAGAAGGAAGTTGAGTGGGGTGATACTAGGAAGGGTCACATCCCAAGATGCAGGTCCTCTTAGCACACTAGTCACTGGAACTTCTGGTTGTATGGGTCTGGCATTCACCCCTAGTGGACACTGCCACAGACATTCCTGAGGGATGAGGCTTTCTGCATTGAAATGTGATGGCTTCTCATCCTTAAGGAGGGCTCTGCTCAGATGCCCCCCAAAGACCGAGGGCCCCAGCATCTGTCCTCACCTGGCTCCATCACCAGCTCTAGAACCCATGTTCCCTATGCAGGACTAGTAAAGCCCTGGTTACCACGAATTACATAATGTGCTTATGGATCAGACCTTTCCACCAGCTCTGGGGGCTTCTGAAAGCAGCCTTTAGTTTAGCGTTCAAGAGGATATACTCCATCAGCGTGTGACAAGTTAGAGAGTCAGACACCACCGACCCTCTGCCTGAGTCCTTCACCTCTCCATCGCCATGAGAAGACACAGCGGAAGACTGAGCTCAAGGTGTGAATGTGGCCTAACTTCAGGCTGAACCCTTTCCACATGGCTGGGCGGTGGTAGTGCACACCTTTGATCCCAGCACTCAGGAGGTAGAGGTAGGTGGATTTCTGTAAGTTCAAGGCCAGCCTGGCCTATGGAGCAAGTTCTAAACAGCTAGAGCTGTTACACAGAGAAATTCTGTCTCAAAAAAACAAAAAAAGAAAACAATAACAACAACAAAAACATCTTCATGTGTCGTACTTCCAGGTAATATTTTATTTATTATAGGTATTTCCTATATATTTCTAGATACTTGAGTTAGGGTTTTCTCTGTGGCATTAAATGCATTGACCTAAAGCTCTTAAGATATGACTAATATAAATGCATAAGCAAAATACAGGCCCAAAAACGGTCTTGTGTACAAACTTTTGGGTTTTTTTGTTTTGTTTTGTTTTTTGTTTTTTCAACACAGGGTTTCTCCATGTAGTTTTGGTGCCTGTCTTGGATCTTGCTCAGTAGACCAGGCTGGCCTCAAACTCACGGAGATCCACCTGGCTCTGCCTCCCAAGTGCTGGGATTAAAGGTGTGCACCACTGCTGCCTAGCTGTACAAACATTTTTTTTAAAAAGATTTATTTATTTATTATGTACACAGCATGTATGACTGCAGGTCAGAAGAGGGCACCAAATCTCATTACAGATGGTTGTGAGCCACCATGTGGTTGCTGGGAATTGAACTCAGGACCTCTAGAAGAGCAGTCAGTGCTCTTAACCTCTGAGCCATCTCTCCAGCCCCCAAACATTTTTTAAATGAACATTTTGTACAGTAAAGAAGAGAGACCAAGAGATGATACAGTGGTCTGTGACTACATCCTAGTACTCAGAAGGTTGGTAAAAGAAGAAAAAGAATATGGAATTCAAGGCCATCCTTGGCTACATAGCAAGTTCAGAGGCAGAGTGGGCTATACAAGACTCTGTCTCAAAAGTCATCCCTTTACTCTAGACCTGGTCCTACTGTCCAGAGAGTCTGTCCCTCTGTTCTTGGATCTTCCTAGACACAAGACCCAGCACTTCCTGAACAGGAACGGGGGCTTTGCAAGGACAGGAGAAACCTGTTTAGTCCAATAAAGAGTGAATAAAGGTGATCTCCACAGACAGTGTCCTAGACCCACGTGGGAAGGCTGCTCATTTGCCTTAGCAAATGGCAAGAGCACCTCAGTATTTTGAGCTGTCTTCTCCCTCTGTTCTGCATAGCTCCCAGTTGTCAAAGAACCCCGATAGATCCTGGCATGACCTGCTCTAAGCATCTTTCAAACTGGCCAGCCACTGGAGCACCCAGAGAGCTCTTCGGGGCTTTTCTGAGGCCCAGAGACCCGCTTACCCTTTCAGGTCTCCTAGCTGAAGCTGAATTTAGGAAGGCTCTGAAGTTCCTGTGGGCCACTGCTGTGCCCAGTGTCTGAGATCAGCATATAGAAAAGCAAGTCCAAAGTAGAAGGCAGGCACAACTCCCCAGAATCTGTTAAATCCCTGGAACAGCCCCCTGGTCTGGGGACTACAGGACAGTCTAAGCCTGGAGATGCTGAAGCTCAGAAGACCGCATCTGCACTTGGAAATGCTCACAACGGGCATGCTTTAAAGTCAGTCCATAAATAGGAGTCATATCCACCTTCTCTCCTGGTGACACGTTGAATTCCATTTGCTGCAGCAAGATGGCCAGGAAGAGAAAGACCTCCAATCGGCCAATGGTCTCCCCGATGCACCTCCGCTTGCCCAATCCAAAGAGAATGACTTTGTCACTCAAGGCTTTGTCCAGAGTGCCACTGGAGGTGAGAAACCTTTCAGGACGAAAGTTGTCTGGGTCACCCCACAGTTCCCTGTAAGCAAAAGGAGATAGTTGAAGTAGATGATCAGGGGCTTATAAGTATCAATTAGGTCATTTCCAAGGGGCAGGAGGGTCTGAAGCCCAGGAGAGGATGGACCTAACCCACCCAGGAGTTTCCACTGCCCCGTCAACTTACTGGTCGTGGTTAATCTGCCACTGGCTCACAAAGATACAACGTCCCTTGGGGATATAGAATCCACACAGACTTGTGTCTCTTGTGGTGCTGGGGAAAGAGGAAGCTCAGTCAGGCTCAGGGCCACAGGAGAAATCTCCCCGTTCCCCATGCCATGTCCCTCCCAGGAGCTCCGACTCACTGTGCACACTAGACTAAGGTCTAGTATCAAATATCAATGGCTCTATGGCCTGCCTGACCTGTGGGGGATGGTGAAAGGGGTGAAGGATGAATGCCGGAAAACCTCCAGGATGAAGGCCTCCAGATAGGGCAGCTGAGATCTGTCAGAAAACCGGGGCCTCCGACTCCTGCCAATCACGGTGTCTACAGAATACAGGGATTCAAGAAGATTAAGGGGTTGCCAAGACTTTATCAGAGTCCCCCACTTAGAGTCCTTTGAATGGAGCCACCACCTACCTAGCTCTTCCTGGATCTTTCTCTGTACCCTAGGGTTTGTAACCAGGTACATGAGGCTCCAAGAGATAGCAGTTGTCACTGTGTCAAACCCTGAACAGGACAGAAGAGAGGGAGAAGTTAGGTATGCGGCAGCTTCGGCTACCTGAGCACAGAAATTATACACTGAAGAGCACATACCAGCTCCAAAGAGGTCAAAAATGATACTAATGACCTTATCATCCGACAGCTGGACATTGGCATTCTCATCCAACCTTTTGTCCTGACAGTGCTCAATGAGGCTGTCTGTGATGTCCCGGATGTGGCCCTGGGAGACAAAGGAGCACAAAGTGAATGAATGGCTACCCACTACAGTCCAGACCTACCTCTCCATCTAGGCCTGGTCCCTCCCAGTCATTAGCAACCTGTTCAAGAAATGACACTCTGAAGCTGCTTTCCTAGCCTCCCTTGGCCTCTCCAAGTCTCTTTCCTACCTCAGAGAACTGATGGCCCCAGCTCAAGAGACTCTCGAGGCACAGAACCTGACACACTCTTAGTAATTAGATGTTCTTTAATGTTTTTCTACCGTGAGGCCAGGAGACAGGTTCCTTAACTCTTCCTGGTCCAGCAAGAAGTGGCCCAGGGCTCCTCCTATTCAGTGGCTCTTGTCCGATGGCCACACAGAGGGATTAGCCAAGAAAAGCTCTAGTGACCTTCTGAGGAGGGAGTGCACCCTGCTCCTGGCTTCAGGCTTGTCTGTGGCGTTCTGGCCCCAGACCCTACTTGCTTCCCTGACCACCACCTGCTTCTCCCAAGCCTCTACCTTCTCGAACGTTCGGTAGTGGTTTTTGATTAACTTCTGCATAAAGCTGTAGAACCTCTTATTCAAGTCCTTGAAGACATCCAGGGAAGAGTTAGGCAGGTAGCGGAGGACAGGGATGAAGTCAGCCGGGTATCCAGAGCCAGTAACTTCCCCAAACTCATTGCTCAGGTTGACTATGCTAAGCAGCTCTTGGTTATCATGGTCATAACGTTGGCCAAAGCACATGGCACAGACGACATTGGCCACAGACACTACCAAATACCTATAAGGGTCGAAGTGGCCAACCTCTGCCATCAGCTTCTGGAACTTGTTGACTAGGTATTCAGCCTCCTTGCTCACATGCTCCTCCAAATAGCAAGAGGATGCAGAAGCTGGGTCTGAGGCTATGGAGAAACTCTTCAAGGCATTCTGGGCCAGGCGCCGCCGGGCAGCCCATACTGGTCCAGAATCTGGGTTGAAAGCCATGCTCTGGCCATTACTGATGAAATTAAAACTGTAAAAGTCTGGCCGGCCCTTGAAATCTTCACCCTGCTTCACCAGGGCCTGCCGGATGGTGTTCAGGCCACTCAGCACCACCACAGGTGTGGAGCCAATGCGGATCTGCAGTACATCCCCATACTGCTTGCTCAGCTTTGTCAGTGATAGGTGTGGGTTCTTCCCCAGGGTCAATATATGCCCAATAAGGGGCCATCCCCAGGGTCCAGGTGGAGTCTTCAGGCCTTTAGGAACCCGAGTCCCTGTGGCTCTGACCACCCAGAATCCAAGGCAGAAGATGGTGATGGCCAGGAGCAGCTCTGTGGCTGACATGGAGTCTAGAAGTCCATACATGGAAGGCATGATCTAGGTGGCTGCTGAGAGATTAGGCAAGAAGAAAGAAAAGACAGACCATCAGACTGAGGGTGAGGGATGAGTATCCTGAAGTGGTACCGTGCTGGTTAAAGAAAGGAGAAGCCTTCCACCTAGAGCTGCCTACCGGGCATGGAGAGAGACAGAGATGGTTTGTTGAGCTGCCACTGTGTGCCCAAAATTCCACAGTTCTTTTTTCCCACACACAGAAAGGCTAGGATCAGGTGGACTAAGCTCTCTTGTAGAGAAGTCTCAGTACCCTGGAAGCTAAGTGTGATTTGGTCTTGGTTTTTTCATACGATATATGTTGATCATATTCTTCCCACTCACACAGTCTTTTTTTTTTTTTATTCAATCCTAGCCCTAAGCTTATGAGGAAGGAAGGCTTCAGTAAGACAGAGAGGGTAAGTAACATTCTCAAAGCTACACAGGTAGGAAGTTTGGGTACATTTTCAACCCAAGTCACTCACTTCCAGAAAACCTCTCTTTACTACTGTGAGATTTCTGTCTTTTTTTTTTTTTTTTTTTTTTTTTTTTTTTTTTTTTTTGAGACAGGGTTTCTCTGTGCAGTTTTGGTGCCTGTCCTGGATCTCACTCTCTAGACCAGGCTGGCCTTGAACTCACAGAGATCCGCCTGGCTCTGCCTCTCAAGTGCTGGGATTAAAGGCATGTGCCACCACTGCCCGGCAACTGTGGGATTTCAAACAGTGACTTCCAATGTCTATGGTTTCCATTAACTTCAATGCTGTCATTTACTTTGTATTTTCTAAAATCAGCTTTACATCCACCAGGTAGCATCATCCTAAACAATCTCTGTGTCTAAATACAGCTTTGATCTCCCCCCCAACCCATTCCAATAAATGCACAGTTAACACATATCACCCAAAGGGTCTCTTTGGGTCCTACCCGCCACCTTTGGAAAAGCCATCTTATCGGGGAATTAGAGATCATTTGCTCCTTTGGCCTCATTTCATACTCTAGGGGGAACTAAACCTGCAAATGGGGCACTGACTTGCCCAAGTCAGTCAGCAATCGCGAGAGAGCTCTTAGGGAAAGCTCCATGGAACGTCCAGCTACCATCACAGGTGCCTCCCTTTGAGAGTGAAAACATTCGAGTTCTCAGTTCTCCATGTTCATCGCAGGGTCTAAAGATGGTCACTTAACCCCAGTAGAGGACAGGAATGGGAGAGGGCACAGACAACCAATCCCCAAGGCCCGTTACTCTCAGGTCTGGTTCTCCCAGCTCAGCCGAGCCACACTTCAAAAGCAGATAGATACGGCTCCGAATAACAGTAATCCAGGCCAGGCTTTTTGTTGTGCTCATTGCTCATGAATGAATAGCCTGGCTTCCCCCACTTTTGCAGGTCATAAGAAAGCAATAAATAAATAAATAAATAAATAAATAAATAAATAAATAAATAAATAAATAAATAAATAAGTAAGTAAGTAAGTAAATAGAAGATTCCCACTAGGTTAGGGCTGTAAGAAAACTACTGACTGGAATCAGAAAAACCAAGAACGGATCTAAACTTAACCAGAACTGAGAGGACACTTTCTCTTTAGGCTTGTTCCAGAAAAGGTATGCAACTTTACAGTCTGCTCTACTGCTCTGCCCAGTCAGGAGAGTCACTTTGCAGTGAAATGTGGTCCGGGTGGTCCTGGACCAGTCCTTTTACCTTTGAAGCTTTGATTATGTAACCGAGAGAAGTAAGAGAAGATTGCCCAAGTCAGCTGGGAGGTGGTGCACTCAGGAGGCAGAGGCAGATGGATCTCTGAGTTTGAGGCCAGCCTGGTCTACAGAGCCAGTTCTAGGACAGCTAGAGCCAAACAGAGAAACCCTATTTCGAAAAACAAACAAACAAACAAACAAAAATAAAGTTTGCCCAATTCAGAGAGCACAGATCCTAGGACAAGCTCTGAACCACATAAGACAAGAAGATGTACAGTTCCTCCCCCAAAGACTACAGTCACCTTGAAGGGGAAGGGGCTTCCTGGAGAAGGTGACTCTCAAAGCATGCTGGAGACTCAGTATCTTCCTTCAGTGAAGTGGGGATACTGTCCCCCTGTGTATGCCATAGTTTCCCCTTCAACATAATTGGCATCCCCTTTGGAAGATGGAAGAGCCAGGGGGAAATGCAACTCATATTTCCACCAGCTAGCAGTCTATCAAGCTGATTGTACCCCTGTAAGGATGGAAGAGACTGTGCGTGGGATAGGGAACCCCTGAGTAGTGGGTGGTGCCAAAGCTCCTGCTGAGGCCAGCCAGAAACTCTTAGCTCTGACTTGCTACCCTTTGGGAGGGTACAGACTATCAGGGGTAGTTTTTAAATAAGACAGAGAACAGCTAGAAAAAGCTCAATGCATCTCCCCTATCCACGCAGAGAGGAGCCCTCTCCCCCACCGGCAGTCCCGAGGAAAGAGCTACACGGTGCAGGGACGAGGAAGCCCCCAGCGATCAGTGAGGCAGTGGGAGTTGACCTGGAAGCGGAGGGTATTTATCTCATTTCTATATAAAGATCTGACACTAGCTACTGGAACTTAGGCAAGTCCTTTTAGTTCTTTGGGCTCAGTTTCTCCCCTAAGGAATTTGCCTGCTCACAAAAAAAGGCTTTTAGTCTCTTATCATGGAGGGGCTACCCGGCACCCCCTCATCCAAACTATCCTTTTATTGGGAAGAAGAGCCAAGCCAGGAGCTCCCAGTACTCACCTTTGGCTGTGAGGAGGTGCTGAACTGAAGAGTGTTCGCTGGGGACCCCAAGGAGGATCAGGGAAGGCTCCAAGGAACTACCACCTTCAAGGTCAGGGTGAAGGCATCACCACCTTTATAGGACTCGGTGTCTGTGGCCACGCCCTCTCCCCTGGAGCCCAGTGATGGGACAGAGGGAGGGGCAGCCTTAGGGAACGCTCTAGGCAGGAGTGGGGGGTGAGATTGGCAAGAAGCCATTATGGGGACATCTGATACAGGTGTGGGCACATAAAAAAGTGAAGGCTGGGGTCACCCCCACTTTCAAGGTGCTCCATGGACAGCACAGAATCCTGCTTGGGGGGCGGTTGAGCGGAAATCCTGGGGCAGCCTAAAAACCGAGTACTGGGGGCTCCATTCCGGGCCACGGGGGTCCACTATTTTTGCACCCCGAAAACACTGGGTGTGTAAGATCCTCTCGCCCACTACAAGCCAATGGGTGCCAGGAAAGGCTAGTGGAAGGAGAACTGCTGGGTGGTGACTTGGTGACTTTCCTTCCCTGGCTCCTGAGTCCAAACTCGCGTGAGAAGCGCAACGACCCCAGCCCCGAGGTCACGGACAGGAAGGCCAGTGGCGCCATTGGACTGACTCTGTCCTTCACAGATTGGGGACCGGCCGAAGTTCGTGCTGCTTGATCTAGGGGTGGGGATGGATGGCAGGCGTACGGATAGCACCTCTAGGGTCACTTTAGGCAAGCTACAAGCGTTGGAGACCCCTCTTGCAGCTCCCTCTGGGCTCCCGGGGCTTGCTAGTGTTTTGCATACAGAAGCAGACCACATAGAGAAATCAGGCGATGGGTAGCTGCGGAGCTAGCGGCGGAGAGTGGAGGAAAGGGTGGAGGGAGGATTCACGCGAGCTGGCAAGAGGATCAGGGGCCACAAAGGGGGATGCTTGGTGCACGCAGGCTCTTGGGGAGTGCGTGCGTGAGCCTGCTCGTTCCTCCGGGGGCAGAGGTCGGCCTGCCTGTCCCAGCCCCACCTACTGGGGGCGAGGTGCTGTGAGTAGCGTGAGAAGGAACTGGAGGCCCGCGTGCAGCCACCCAGCTACCCAGCTCACAACCGGGCGCGGGTCCCAGTGTAGTCACGCTAGCGGGGGAGGGGAACCGGGGTGAGGCTCTTAAAGGGCCAGTCTCTCTTAGGGCGTTGGGGTGGGGCTTGAGAGATAGAAGTAGTCTAAGCTTTGCTAGGGCGGTGCAAAGGGCCAGGTTTGCGTGCGGAGCTTGGCTTCTGCCTGAGAGCAAAGGCCTGACAGCGTGTGTCCACATTTTTAGTGGCAAGACACGCAGCACCACCCGGCACGCCTAGCTAGCTGCTTTGCAGGCACTCTCTGGCCCTGAAGAGTGCTCCCAAAGAAAGATGTCTAAGGAGAAAAACTAAACTTGTTAACTCAGTTCAGTCTGTTCCTAACATCTTCACCTGCCCTCCCCTGTGAGCCTTGAGCCCAGATATAACACTGACATCTGCTCTGTGACCAAACCAGAAAAAAACAAAAACCTTATCCACCACCCTCACCTCCCCCTCCAGTCACATGCCACCCTCTGGCATTGCCCAAATATTCGCAAGTGCCTACTATGCGCTGGACACTAGGCACGAATCTAACAATGCCCCTTTGACTGAGTTTACCCTCTGCAGGAGGGAGACAGGTGATAAGCAACAAAACACAGAGACCTGGCATGGTGCAAAAAAAAAAGGGGGGGGGGGATAGAAAACTAAAATGATAAGCAGGGGCCAGTTTACAACTGCAAATGGGGTGGCCTGGCGCGTGCGCTCTGAGATGACACTGAGTATGGGTAAAAGTGCAATGAAGAATCCAACCTCCCAGGTGCCTACCTGGAGACAGAGGGTGCATCCTAAACACTGTGGTTCCAGAGGGGCTAGTTATGTGTAGAGGTTGTAGGAATGGGGGAGGTGTCCTGACATTTGCCCCCATGCAAGAAGCACCCCCACGAGGAAGATGAGACTATGTAGTGTGGACGAGGTGTGAGCTGAGTAAGATTGCTCAGGCTTCTGTGCTGGAAATAGACGGAAGGGCCAAGAATAATTCTGTCCATTTCGACATCTGTCTAGCCCCATGGCCACAGTCTCATCCAGGTCCCTGTCGCTGCTCCCCTTTGCTTTTTGACTATTCCAACTCCTTCTTCCCCACGGTGCCTCCCAGAATGTGCAGAAACTTTCTGTCGTCACTTTTGCTTAAATCCTTCGAGCATCTGAAGATAGAAACCAGAATCTCTTGCAGAATCTACCAGGTCTGCCCATGGAGGCATCTAGCAGTCCCAATTCTGAGTCTTAAATGAAACATGGCTTCCCCCTGGATCCCTTTCTGCATCTTTTCCACAGCAAGTTAGATTCCACCTGATGTCAGTTCCAGAACTTCTCCATAGCCATCCTCAGGACATCTGACCCCATAGCTGTGACCCTCATCCACCCTGCCTGTTCTTCCTCTGTGCCCCAATGCAGAAAATCCGCATGTGGAAAATTAATCAGACATACAAGTCTTTGTGAGGTAGACATGACTGCCAAAACTGCATGATCAGATGGGGACATGGCAGCAGTGGTACTGAACCCCAAGTGTGCAATGATAAAAATTAGGCAACGAGCGCTGGGCATGGTAGTACATACCTTTAACCCTAATACTTGGGAAGCTGAAGCAAGAGGATTTTCATGACTTCAAGGTTGGCCTGGGCTACATAGTAACGTTAGGACAGCCAGGAGTACATAGGTAACAGACATAGCAAGACTGGAAAAAATAAAAAGGAGGAACAGCAACAAAGAGAGAAAAGAAAGGGGGGATATAGCTGGGAGGCGGTGGCGCACACTTTTCATCCCAGCACTCGGGAGGCAGAGCCAGGCGGATCTCTGTGAGTTCGAGGCCAGGCTCCAAAGCTACACAGAGAAACCCTGTCTCGAAAAACCAAAAAATAAAATACAATAAAAAAAAAAGAAAGGGAAGATAAATTAGGCAACAGGACAAGCAGGGGACATAGGAGGCAACGTGGGTCTTCTCAGCATCTTTACAGGCATTCCACTCACTGCATCTCTGACTCAGCCTAAGAAACTTCATCGTACCCACTTTGGACCAAGAACCAGGGGGCTGAAAGAGCTTATGTAGAAGTAAATCCTGGCCTCCAGCAGGAGCAAGACACTTCTAGATCCCTCCGCCTGCTCTACAATCACTCTCTTCCTCTTATTTCTGTTGTCCCTACCGGTACCTTAGCTCCAGAGTGTTGTGGAAGCCTGCTCCTCATGGCTGGAAGGCCTAGTTCCACACAGCCAGGAACACAGGAAGCCCCACTGCTTGGCTCATGACCTCTGCCAGACTCTTGACTCCAAACACTTTATTAGCTAATAAAACCAGTCCTCCTTTTACTTCTCAGCTGGAGAAACTGACGCCAGAAAGAACAGGCCCAGTGACCTGTGGCAGATGACATCAGAACCTAAAATTCTGGCATCTTGCTTCCGGGCAATGGCTCTTCCTGCTAAGGGGAGCCCCAGGGCGACAAGCTCAGGCTCTAAGCCAAGACCTTCATCTGCCCAGACCCTGTGCACTGCGGTAGTGGGGGTCTTACATTCACTATCACCAAGGCTTGTCTGGGCTAACAGCCACAATGGGAGGAATGGGGCCCTCTAATCCCTCACTAATTGACAGGCAGAAGGTTTGGAGACCTTGGCACAGAGTTTAACACCCAATCCGAGGTCAAAGTTTATATGCCTTTGCGTGAGAAGCTCATTGACTCTCTGAGTGACTGATACCAGCAGCACATTGGGAGGGGAGCGGGCTCTGGGTTCAAGGGAGGCAGACAGCTTGGCAGTCAGACTGGCAGAGTCAACTCCTGGGGGTTTTTGGTCAGTACTGCTGAGGGATAGGTAGCAGAAGCCAGGAAACAAACTAGACCCTACAAAAATCCCTTACCCAACAGGAAAGAAAGGAACCATACCCCAAAGGAAGCCTTAGCAGAGCCCAGGGATGCTACAGAAACCAGAGAAGGCTGAGGCAGGTGATATAGGGACTCTGGGGAGCTTTGGATGGATGTGAGGAACTTAGAAGAGGTATTGCTGACCCTAGGTGGGACGCACAGTATGAGCAGACATAGTAGTGGAAGGCGGGAGGAAAAAGTATGGCAAGAGCAGAGTTTGGGTAGATGTGGAAACGTGCAGCTTGTCTCTCAATATGTCCTCATCCCACCCTGTCACCCTCCAGTGCAGCCAAGATATGAGCCCCGAGTACCTTCCCCTATCTGTGCCCAGAGAGCCAGCAGGATTCAATTGGTAGGTCCCAGGGCTCAGATGGCGCGGCTCTCCACGGCCTGGGCTCTGGTCTGCTGCAGTTAAAGCAATGTTAGTTTCCTAGGAGAGTCTTGCTCTAACCCTGTTGTAGTGGTCAGTATTGCTGGTCAACTTGCCTGAATGTAGAATCGCCATGGAAACCTACCTCTGAGTGTTTCTGTGAAGGTATTTCTGAAGAGATTTGACTTTCAATGTGGATAGCACTGGCTCTTGGGTCAGGGTCCAGGACTGGATACAAGGGAGAAAGTCGGGAGTAGCAGCATTCACCTCCCTCTGCATCCCGACTGCAGAGGCAGTGCGGCCTGCGGCCTGTGTGTGACCCTTCTTTCCTCAAATTGTTTGTCAGTTACTTTGACACAGCAACAAGAAAAGTCATGAATACACCTGTTGCTCTGACATAACTATTTAAAGTGCCCTCTTTTATTCTGAAAAGATTCCAGACTGGTTAGGTGGGGGGCAGGGGAGGCATCCTACATTGAATTCCATGGTCACCCCAGTGATAGTGGACTTGTGAGGGTTCTGTAAGCTCAGCAAGCAAGCCCAGCATTTAGTCTCCTTTCCACGTTCAATTCTGTGTCAACTGTCTTTTGGGGGCTGCTGGATCCTTACTCTCAATTGTTAAGTTCGGCGAGGCTGACCCTACCCCAGGCTAGGTCAATGAAAATCCTGTGGGAGTTTTTTTTTTTTTTTTTTTTTGCAATTGCTAAATACCTTTTTTTTTTTTTTTACAAGAGGTGCAAAAACAGTCATTTCTAACATTAAACTGCCATTTACAGTAGATTTTTGTACACCTGCAAAGACTTCAGTAATGATGGGGAAATGCCCAAGGCAAATAGTCTCCAAGTAGATATTTACACAATGTGAAATCAAATGTGCCGTAGATACCGAGAAAATTATCTTATGTTATTATGAAATCGACCAAACATGATATAGCTTCATCATACAGAAAACCCGTAGGACCCCATCCCAAGCCTAAGTAAAAAGAATCCCCCAGTTCCCTCTGCCCACTCGCCCACCATCTTCCTGTTACAAAGAATCAATGTCTAGATTACTCCCACCCACCCTCAGATAAAGTGCGCAGTCCATGGCAGACCATAGAATAATGCAACAGGAAAAGCCCCCGTTTGTATTATTATTTAAAAAATAAAATACAAACAACAAAAATAAAACAAAGATTGAAGAGAATTTGTTGATTCTCTCTATCTTGACAAAAAGATGCGAAGCGCGGGGCGCCCTGCTTGAGTGTCACTCATTTTAGTACACGTAGCCTTCGTTGTAGGGGTGGGGGTTGTAGCAACCCCCTTCTGGCATGTAGGCCATGCTCTCATCAAAGTGAGACAGAGGCACCGTGTCCTCCTCGTTGATGTGACGCTCCATGTCCGTCTTCAGCAGTGGGCGCTGGTTATCCGGAAAGGCCATGGAGAAAAGGGCTTCCGGGTCACACACAAATTTGTAGACATATCTCTCTCATGCCACCTTTTGCATGATCCCCTTCTCATAGTAATAGCGAAGAGAATGTCTAAGTTTGTCATAGTTCATAGCTGGCCTGTTCTTCTGAATGCCCCAACGCCGGGCCACCTCTTCAGGCTCAATCAATTCAAATTCCATGCCTCGTCCAGTCCAGGCAATGAAATGAGAGTTGGAAGGGTCATCCAGAAGAGCTACCAAAAACTGCCAAAGCTGAAGGGATCCTCGCCTCTGGTATGTGGGTCCTTCCCGGTACATTCCTGGCTCTTGCTTAATATCCCCATCGAACTTCTCCGGAACAACGCAGGTGTCGTCATAGAATTGCCGGGGGCCCTTTTCAAACATGCAGCCTTCTGTTCTGCTTGGATGAGCCAGGAAGCCTTCTTGCCTCATATAAATGGAGTGGCAGCTAGGCACTTCTGAATCGTATGCAAAGTCTCTGGGTTCCTGTTTGATCATCAGAGGAGTGGGAAAGCTTTGGCTGGCTGCACCTCCAACCATGGTGTTATGTTCATAGACTGGGTCGTGATACTCCTGCTTAAAGCCTTGAGGTGGGAAGGGGATGTTTGGCTCAGACATCTGGCGTTGGTACATAGGACGCCCTTCCCTTGGCAATGTCGGCAAAGGAGGAAAAGAATTACAGGGTTCAGAAAGCTGGTGACGAAATCTGTGGTCCATGGGGTAGGTGCCGTCTGGTATGGACTGAGAAGGAGGGGGGTGAGCTGGGAAGGCCCGGTCAGGTTTCGGAGTATGAGCTGTGTTTGGAGATGCATGATGTAGTGGGGACACTGGAGTACTGGATGGTGTCGGGGGGTTGGAGGGCCTCATTCCCACATGTGGCTTCTGATCATAGGCACTGACACTGTACAGGCACTTTTCTCCATAGCTGAATTTAAAGGGCTGCTCTTGACTGCAGGCAGACCCGAGTTCTGAACATGGGCTGTGGGGTTCTTTCTTGATTTTCAGTGGTAGGCCATGAAAAGCCAAACTTTCAGCCTGATAGTCTCGCACAAACTGCTTATCATTGTCAGGTACCTGAGCTTCAGCAAGCCATGTTTCTTGTAACTGACTCAGATCCTGAAAGAGTTCTTCTGAATCATGAGCCAGATCTCTGTTAATGAATTTTCTTTTCCTGACATTTGTTGGTTTCTCGTTACAATTTCTCCCACACTGACTGTTGGTGACCACGTAAGGCACTTGCTGGTCATAAAATCCATCCATTTTGCTGCTCTTCGCAAATATTAGCTCAGTGTTTTAGATTCTGAGCATTTAGCTGGAGATTTCCTCGGGATCTGGACTTCTATCAACCTAGAGGGGAACAAGATGGCTTTTAGGCTTTAAAAAATCATGAATCCGCCGGGCGGTGGTGGCGCACGCCTTTAATCCCAGCACTCGGGAGGCAGAGGCAGGCGGATCTCTGTGAGTTCGAGGCCAGTCTGGTCTCCATAGCGAGTTCCAGGAAAGGCGCAAAGCTACACAGAGAAACCCTGTCTCGAAAAACCAAAAAAAAAAAAAAAAAAAAAAAAAAAAAATCATGAATCCCTGTGGGAGTTTTTATTTGTTTGTTTCTTTTATTTTATTTTTTGGTTTTTTGAAACAGGGTTTCTCTGTGTAACAGCCCTGGCAAGTTGCATAAGTGATACAGTGGTGAGCATAACTGCCTTCCTGTGGGAGTTTTGATGGAACTACTAGGAGAAAAAGGAGGTTCTCTTTCTGTGGGGGCTGTTACACTGGTTATCTGGGGCTCGTTTTTAAAGCAAGTCACAGAGGGAGCTGGGTGTGGTGGCCAGTGTCTATAAATGCCAGCACTTTAAAGTGGAGACAGGTCAGGCTCAGCTCCATAGGAAAGGTTCTGGCTAGCTTGGTCTAGAGAAGACACCTGCCCATCTCCCCACCCCCCATCTTACTGGGCAGTGGTGGCACATGCCTTATATCCCAACACTTGGAAAGCAGAGGCAGGGAGATCTCCAAGTTCCAGGCCAGCCTGGTTTCCAGATGTAGTTCCAGGACAGCCAGGGCTACACAGAGAAACCCTGTCTTGGAAAAAAAAAAAAGAAAACCACATCTCAAAAACAAATAAACAGGGCTGTCCAGATCATTCACACACACACAAAGTGTCAAAAGGAAAAAAAAAAGGAGAGAAAGGAGGATGGGGGATAAAAATCAAGCAATCACCCCAATCACAGAGGGGGAATTGATAACTAGATGTATCTAGAACCCATTTTTCCCCAAAGCCAATGAAGCTCAGAGATGGTTGCTGACATCGGGAACTCAGTCCTCACGCTTCTACAGCAAGTGCTCTTCCCACGGGGCCATCCTTCCAGCCCCATGCTTTTGTTGCTTTCTGAGGTTTTGTGGATGTTTTTGCAACGTTAGGGCTTGAACTCAGTGCCTTGGTAAACCAGGGAAGCACTCTATCATTGAGCTATATCCCCATCCTGCATCCATGTTATTTGAATTAAGTCGTCACCACTGGGCCTTTCTCTACCCCAATCCTTTTTTTTCTTCTTCCCCGCGCTGTTGCCTTTTTCTTCCTCCCTCTGCCTCTTCCTCTTTTCTTCTCCATTCTGTAGTAGGAATTGGGCTTCGAGAATTTGTACAAGAATTATAATGCAAGCCTGCCAGCCAGGGAGCCAAATCCAGCAGCCTTCCTGAATGTTAGACAAACCTGCATCAGGGCATGCCTTTAATTGCAGAGGCAGAAACAGGTTGAGCTCTGTGAGTTCAAGGCCAGCCAGAGCTACATAGTGAGACTCTGACTCCACTGCCCCACCAAAAAAACAAACAAACAAACAAACAAACAAACAAACAAACAAACAAACAAACAAAACCATATACAATGTACCTAAAGAAGGCTCACTAAGGCTGGGCAGAATCCTAAGAAGTTACCCCCATCTCTCAGCTTTCTACTGTTCTCCCCTTTAGATTCGGGGCAGCTTTGGTTGACTAGCCATATTTCCAGAAGCTAGTGATGCTGTTGGCTTGTTCTCTGGTGAGTGTCTGTGAGGGGGCGCCTGTTCTCAGCAGAGCTGACCAGCAGTCTATGCAAGACTTCTTTCTGCTCTTAGGTGCCTCGGGAAGCAGGCAGCTGTGGTCAGGTTCCTGCTGCTCCATTGTTCTCTGCCTCTCTCAGCCTCAACCCTGCAGTTCCTGGCTGCAGAAATACTGCCAGCCTCCTCAAGATGGACAGCTTGGACGTTTTTGGGGATGTTTAGCTTCGAAGGCGCTGAGAAATCCTTGCCACTGCCCGGGAGGTGCTTCCAGGGCTGCTCCCCTCCTTCTCTAAGTCTCCCCTCCTCTGTTTTATTCTCCCTGCTCGCCAGCTCCCTCCACTCCAGAACTCAGATGCTCAGAAGAGAGCAGCCTAGTAGGTCTATCTTCACAAAAGAAGTCGGAGGGAGGAAAACCCGGCTTCTTTCTCTTCCTTCCCTCCCATCCCATGCCAGAGCCTTCTAAGGGGGAACAGGTAAAGGAGCAGAGCGGGAGGTCCTGACAGTCTGCAGGGCCAGGCCACAGCCTTGGCACAGAGGAGACAGTGCAAGGGACGGTCAGCAACCTGGGCCTGCTGAGCTCTTCGCTTGCTCTCGGGTCTTGTTTTTTCTTTCCTTTTTCGTTTGTTTTCTTTAGACAGTATTTTGTTACATTGCCCCTATTAACCTTGAACTTAATACATATCCTAGACTGCCCCGGAACTCCAAACCCTCCTACCCGAGTCTTCCAAGTGCTGAGATTACAGGTGTACATTACCACGCCCAGCTTGTTTGTTTGATTTTTATTATTTTATTTGCTTATTTCTGAGGCAGGCTCTGGCTATGTTGCCTAGGCTAGTCTTGAACTCCTGTGCGCAAGAAAGTCTCCCATTTCAGGCTCCTGAGTAACTACAGGCTGTACAACAGCGTAAGGGTTTTGTTTTGTTTTAATTAGCTTGTTGTTAGACTCTTTCACGAATGCAAGGCTTGCCTGCATTATCACAAATGGAAGTTTTCTTCAAGAACAGTAAATGATGCAGTGTGTGTGTGTGCGCGCGCGCGTGCGTGCACACGCTGGGGATGAATGAAAACCTCATGCCTACTAGACAGGTGCTCTACCACTGTGCTGGCTAGTTTTATATCAACTTGGCACAAGTTGGAATCATTTTATTTATTTGTTTGTTTGTTTGTTTTTGGTTTTTCGAGACAGGGTTTCTCTGTGTAGCCTTGGCTGTCCTGCAACTCACTCTCTAGCCCAGGCTGGCCTCAAACTCAGAGATCCTCCTGCCTCTGCCTCCTGAGTGCTGGGATTAGAAGTGCACACCACCACTGCCCAGCTGGAATCATTTTAGAAGAGAGAGGCTCAGTTGAGAAAGGCTTCTATCAAATTGGTCTGTAGGCAAACCTGTGATGAATTTTCTCAATTAGTGATTGATGTGGGAGGGCCCAGCCCATTGAAGGGGGTGCCACCCCTGGGCAGGTGGTCCTGGGGTATATAAGAAAGCAAGCCTTAGCGAGAAAGCCAGTAAGCAGCATTCCTCCGTGGTCTCTGCATCAGTTCCTGCCCTGACTTCCTGGATGATGGACTACAAGTTATAAGATGAAATAAACCCCTTCCTCCCTAAATTCCTTTTGGTCATGGTGTTTTATCACAGCAATAGAAAAGTAAGTGAGACAACCATTAAGCTCCTTCTCCCAACGGGCAGACTCGTTTGTACTCAGAGAACACCACTGCACCCACTATATAACAGATGAGTAACAGAGGGGACCGCACTGGGAGTGGTAGTGCGCACCTGTAATTTCATGACTCATAGCCTGAGGCAGGAGCATTGCCATGAGCCTGGGCTGTATAGTGATCTCTCATCATAGTCTAGAGAGGGAGAATGAAGCCAAACACCTATGACAGCCTGATTGTGATACCATGAAGGAACCATGTCCAAAGAAGGCTAACCCCAAGGAGACGGCCTTGGAATCACACATCGGAGGGCTTGGTTTGCTGGAGGAATAAAGATGCTTGGTCAGCAGGACTTCATAATGTTGAGGTGTAAGCAAGCATCTTTACCAGGAAAACAATGCATTTTCTTGAGGGTGTTGTTTGAATGAGGAAGAGCGGCTGGAGGAGGGGTCAGGTACTCTGCGTGGTGGAAACGACAGGTGTGGGTGCAGAGGCAGAAGCTGGAGGAATCATATGATGGCTCCTGTGGCTGGTGGAAGATGAGGAAGATGAGGAAATTTGTTTTTAAATGCCTTGAAAAGTTAACAAGCAACTTTGAGGGGAATCTGGTATGCAGTTTTACAAAGTTCCCTTAGGTGGCAGCATGGAGCACTGATTGGAGAGCTGTGGGTGTTTAATTATGCTTAAAATTCAAGAGAATAAAGTACTCAACATGTCAGTTCTGCTAGCACATTTCACAGCTGTAGCAAACAAACAGCAAAAATAGAAAACCTTTTTTCAGGCAGGCAAGATAGACTGACAGTCAGAGTTTAATCCCCAAGACAGTATCTTGACCGGAGGAGACTCCCTATGTAACCAAAGATGACCTTGACCTTCTGGTTTCCTGCCTCCATCTCCCAAGTGTTGGGACAGCAAGCATACTCCACCATGCCAGGTTTTATTTGGTGCTGGAGCTTGAACCCAGGGCTTTATACATGCCAGGCAAGCTCTCTACCAAGTGAGCTATCCCCATAACCCTGAATAAATGAGGGACGCCCAGCACTATCTTTCCACTCACCACAGCCTCAGCCCTCCCCTGCCCCTCCTCTTTGAAGTGAAATCCCCTGATTCTTCACGCACAGTAACTTCCTGATTTTGCCCTTTCCTCTGCCCATGCCCACTGTTGTCCTTTCCTACATCTTGCTCAGGGTCAGTCACTTGCCATCTCTAGGTCTCCATTGAGTTAAGCAAGAAATGAGAGTATAATGAATCTATCTGGTAGTAATAGCAGCTGAAGCAGAGATGTCCTGTGTTAACTGGTAGGAGAGCCTGAGTTTAGTAGATGATCAGAGAACACTAAGCTTTCTCACTCATCTGTAAGACCAAGCAGAAAATTCCCTAAGAAGAACCATCACCAAACTCTTGTTCAGGTTCATATCCTTGCATGTGAATGCTGATTAATTTATCAAACCTTTTTCTGGATGTGTGCTGTGTGCTGGTCCCAGTGCTAGAGACTATAGGTATACATAAAAGTTGAGGCTGTGTCAACCTCTAGGTTATCCAACTCTCCATTCCTACAACAAATCCTTGAGCTTATCAGTTTGGAGAGAGAGTTTACTGGCTCACAGTTTTAGAAGTTTTAGTCCACAATCATAAGGCCCTGTTGTTTTGGACTGTAGAGGGGAGGGTGTGGCAGAGCAAAATTACTTCCCCTAAAGCTAGGAGGTGAAAAGAAAAAAGAAGAAATCTAGGGACTCACAATCCCCATCAAAGGTAGTCCTTTGGTGACCCCAAACCTCCAACAAGGCCACAATTCAAAGTTTTCACCCATTCCTAATAGCATTGATCTGGGAACCAAACTTCAAATATATGGGCCTTTGAAGAACACTCAAATACCCCAAGTTACAGCAAACTCCAAGTTACATGTAGTTGCTGTGGAACAATCTTTGTACACTGTAAATATTTGTTACTGTCATTGGCTAATAAAGAGCTGATTGCCAATGGTTAGGCAGGATAAGGTTAGACTGGAGAACTAGACTAAGAGAATGCTGGGAAGGAGGAGAAGTCTAAGGAGTCCCAAGCCAGACTTGAAAGAAGCAATATGAGAAGTTCATAGATGAGGTAAAAAAGCCTCGGGGCAGCACATAGATTAATAGAAACGAGGAAATTTAAGTTGTAAGTTGTCTTAGGCTGGAGACAAGCCTAAGCTATCAACTGAGCATTTATAATTAATAATAAGCCTCTGTGTGGTTATTTGGGAGTGACTGCCAAGACACAGAACAACTCCACCTACACATAGTCCTGAAGGGAGGCCAGTGATGGGTAGGGCTGCAAGAATTGAGAGGGTCCTGGCTAGTGTGGTGATAACTGAGCAGGGTATAAAATGATAAGCGAGAGTTGGGTCAGAAAGGCAGAGTGGAGTTCAACACACGGGGAAAGACTGTGGAAGTGTCCCTTCTCTCTTGTCATGCAGTGCTCGCCATTATCTTGGATGCAGCCCCTTAACTCTGAATTCAGATTCCTTGAAATCACGCAAAGATCCAGACTTGGGATTGGGGAGATGGGTCAGTGAGTAAAGTGCTTTCCACACGAGCATGAAGACCCAAGTGCAGACTCCAGAAACACACATAGAACCAGACTGTAGCAAGTATTTCCTGAGCAACTACTGCAAGATGAGAGTTGAAGTCAGAAAAATCCCTGGAAGCTCAAGGGTCAGAAGTCCTGCCATGAGTAGTGGTGAATAAAATAGACCCTGTCTCATAAAGGGTGGAGACTGAGAACTGAAACCCGAGGCTGGACTTTGATCTTAACAAATGCATGCCCACATTCATATACACGAATATTCACACATCATACATACAAAAACCTTCTAAATAAATTTTAAAAACAATTTTTAAAAGCTGGGAATAGTGACCTACATCTGTAACCTAAGCACTGGGGGTGAAGAGGAAGGTGGACACTCGAAGCTGACTGGCTGTCTAGTCTGGTCAGACCATGGGGCTTCAGGCTCACTGAGAGATTCCTTCCAGAGATAAAGGTTTAGCCAGGCACACACCTTTAGTCCCAGCACTTAGAAGGCAGAGGCAGGCAGATCTCTGTGTCTTTGAGGACTACAGATTTAGACCCTTTTTTTAAAAAGCAAACAAAACCAAAGAAATAACCATTTCTTTGGGGCTGGAGGACTCAGGTTTGATTCCCAGCACCCATATGACATCTCACAACCATCTGTATCTTCAGTTCCAGGGGATCTGATGGCCTCTTCTGACCTCCATGGTCACCAGGCACATATGTAGTACACAGACATACATGCAGACAAACACCCATATACATAAAATAACATTTAAAGAGCTGGAGGGATTGCTCAGTAGTTAAAAGCACTGGTTATTCTTCCAGAGGACCTGGGTTCCATTCCCAGCACCCACATGAAGACTCAAAATTCGCATTAATTCCAGTCCCAGGGGATCTGACACTCTTTCTGGTCTCCAGACAAATATGCAGTCAAAACTTTCATACACATAAAATAATTTTTAAATGCTTGAAATAAAATAGAATTTAAAAATAATAAAGGTAGCTGGGCATGATGGCTCATATTTTTAATCTCAGCACTTGAGAGATAAAGGTAGTTGCTTTTCTCTGAGTTCAGGGCTGGCCTGGTCTACATATTGAGTTCCAGAACAGCCAGGACTATGTAGAGAGACCCTGTCTCAATAAAAATAAATAAATAAATAAAGATAAAATAATAAAAGTAGAGCCAGACATAGTGGCATACACCTTTAATCCCAGCACTTGGGAGAAAGAGACAGATAGATCTGTGCATTTTAGGCCAACCTGGACTACATGGCAACTCCCAGGCCAGCCAGAGAGATGCATTGAGACTCTGTCTCAGAACCAAACATGATTGGAGGAAAAAAAAGTCAATGAAATGATTCCTAACGATACTCTGCTATATTCATAGATTGGTGCCGAGCCCAATTGTCAGAGGCTTCACCCAGCAAAAGATGGAAACAGATGTGTAGACCCACAGCCAAACACTAGGCGGACCTCGGGGAACACTGTGGAACAGGGGGAGGAAGGATTGTGAGAGCCAAAAGGGCCAAGCACACCACAAAAACCCCACACAATCAACTAACCTGGGCTCATAGGGGCTCACAGATACTGAATCGCCAACCAGAGAGCCTGCATGGGACTGATCTAGGCCCTCTGCATATGTTACAGTTATGTACCTTGGTCTTCTTGTGGGACTCTTAACAGTGGGAGCAGGGGCTGTCTCTGACTCTGTTACCTGTTTGGGGGACCCTTTTCCTCCTACAGGGTTGACTCATCCAGCCTCAATGGGAGAGGAGGTGCCTAGTCTTACTGCAACTTGATATACCATGGCTGGCTGATATACAGGGGCAGTCTGCCCTTTTCTGAAGCCATACAATTAGAAGTTAGGATTGGCCAGGCAGTGATGGCACATACCTTTAAGCCCAGCATTGGGTGGCAGAGGTGGGTGAATCTCTGTGGGTTCAAGGCCAGCCTGGTCTACATAGTGAGATCCAGGAAAGCCAGAGCTGTTACACAGAGAAATCCTGTCTCAAAAAGGAGAAGGAAGAGGAGGAGATGAGAAGAATTCAGAATTGTAGCTATTTTGAGGAGGGCATGTGCAGGGGCTTCTGGGGTCTGGTGACATCCCACCTTCTAATCTGGGGTCAGTTACCCCTCTTGGTCAGGTTTGTAAAGATTCACGTGCCTATAATTTCAGTATTCATGGACCCCAAGCAGGAGTCTCCTGAATCCTAGGCCAACCTGGACTATATTGTAGAGAGCAAAGTAAGCCCCGAGTGGGTGAAGTCCGGAGTGAATGTATGCTATTTACATGGGAATAGCCATGCCAAGGACCCCAGAGCCTCAGGCCCGTGGAGAAAACGGCAAAGTCTTCTCCCCCAAAGTGAAGCTCAGACCCAAAACCTTCCTTCTGATCTGTGTGCGGACGTCGACAGTTTGTACAGAAAATGTCCACCATGCCCCCCTCCCTGGATATTTACAGTCTGAAGTCTGCTCCCTCCAGAGACTGCTCCTACTGAGGTTATCTACACCTGTCTCCTTGATCCAACTGTGTACCATAAACCCCGCCTCCTTATCTGTTTGTGATAACACCACCTCCTTGTTCAGCTGTCTGTAATAACCCCCACCTCTCTGTTCAACTTGATATAATAAATACAATGAACTTCCAGGGTACTGAAGTTTCTCCATTTGAGAGCCCAGAACCTGATCCCGGTCTTCTTCCGTGTTCTTTCTCGCTCTCTCCTCCTCCCTTTCCCTTCCTCCTCGCCCCCCCCCCCTACACACACACACACACACACACACACACAGACACAGACACAGACCAGACACACACACACACACACACACACACACACACAGACACAGACCAGACACACACACACACAGACACACACACACACAGACACACACACACACACACACACACCGTCTATCTTTCTGTTTTTTCTTCATTCTCTTTCTGCTCTAGTCATGTTCAAGTTCCTGGAGGTGTGCATGGACACTGTACTATATAGTAAGACTGTCTCAAAGTTAAGCAAAACAAAAATGTCATTGAGCGAGGTACGATATGTGCATTTTTCTTTATTGTGGGGTTTTGTTTTATTTTATTTTGGAGATACTTTCTCATGTAGCCCAGGCTGGCCTCAAACTCCCTATGAATCCAGGATGACCTTGAACCTCGGATCCTCCTAGCTGCACCTACCCCCCAAGAGCTGGGTTTGCAGGCATGCATCACCATGCTCCATTGACAAAACGCCAAGGATCAAACTGGGTCCTGATGTGTGGTAGGCAAGTCCTGTACCAACTGAGCTGCATCCCCAGCCCTCTTAGAATTTAATTTTTTTTTTTCTTTTGGTTTTTCGAGACAGGGTTTCTCTGTGTAACTCTGGTGCCTGTCCTGGATCTCGCTCTGTAGACCAGGCTGGCCTCAAACTCAGAGATCCACCTGGCTCTGCCTCCAGAGTGCTGGGACAAAAGGCGTGCACCACCACCACCTGGCCCAGAATTTAATTTTTAAAAACATTAAAAGCAAAAGCAATCTTTCATAGATAAATGTCCAAATATTTATGTAGCTACTCCCTACTTCCTGGGTGTGGGCTGTGCACAGTGGTTTCTTTCAAAGGGTACAGAATGGAAAGAGAGAAAAAAAAATGACTTAAAAGTGGATAAAATCCAGGGTCTGTGTTGAAATTGGAGGCCCATGTGCCTACCAAAGGCCACATAGAAGCCCAGGGTCTGGGCCACACCCTGTGGCCTTGTTGGTGCCCGAGGGCCTTGCCACTGCCAGAGCCATGCTGACCCAAGTGGACTATGGTGCCACCGGGAGCCATGGTGTTGTACTACCCAAGCTGCTGAGGGCCAAGTCTGGGTCCCTGGTCCTGCTGCAGCTGGGGTCTGTGTTGGTGTCTGTGGCCTGTGTTACCACAGAGGGGCATAGGAACCATGTGTGATGAAATCAGAGGGCCATGCTGAGCTGGGCCCACCCTTTGCTAGCTCTGGGAAAGCTGGCTCTGCCCCTTGCTGGACACTGCAGCAAGAGAGATGTCCTACACACACACACGAGAGATGGCCCCGCCCCTCACCACAGGCATGGGAGATCTGGCCCATATGGCATGGCCTAAGAGAGGTGGCTCCACCTCTTGCCTCAGGAGGGCAGCCCCAGTGGCCCAGACTGACCAGCTCAGCTACTACCCAGGCCCACATCCAGGACCTTGGGTTGGCCCACCCACACATCTGCTCTACGACCTGCTGAAGCTCATGAAGGTACTGGACTCTGGGCTGCCGTAGAATATCTGAGAGAGTTTCAGTGAGGGTCCAGTGATGATGATGCACCAGAAAATAGAGGCCTTGAACCAGACCAATGACTCACTGCAATGAACAGTTGCCAGTAAAGCTGTGTGACACACTGAGGCTCCCAATGACACTGAGGAATGAAGAGTTGTTGAAGAGGTGGGAAAGACAGAGGAATGAGGGGTTCTTGATTGGTTTGGTTTGGGTTTAGCTTTTTTTTTTTTTAATTTTCTTTTGCAGGGGATGCTGCAAGGATGAGGGGACAGATGTGGGGGGACTGGGACATGAGCAGAATTGGGGCGCATGATGTGAATGTCCCAAGGATAAATAAAGAAATTATGTTAAAATATTTATAAAATATATATTTGGAGAAACTAGACAGTCACTACTCAGTCAACTGATCAAAATCTCAAAGACAATGGTCGGTCATGTTAATGTCTTTACCTCTGAGACCCTTCTGTCAACAACCCACAAACTCAGGCTTACCAGAAGAAAAACACCATACCAATTCTAACAGCGAGATGTACAACCAAACACTTAACCCAGGCTCCTGAGAATGATCAGTCATCAAAAGCAAGGGCAGTCTGAGAACCCTGTCACAGCCAAGAGTTTCCACGTCTACATACCACCTAGTATCCCAAAGGGGATCCTGAAACACATAAATAACATTAAATACAAATTAATGACATCTAGGAGCTGGAGAGATGTCTCAGTGGTTATAATGACATCTAGGTGTCTCAGTGGTTAAGAGCCCTGGCTGCCCTTCTAAAGGACCCTGATTCCCTGCACCCATATGGTGACTCATTACCATCTGTAACTCTAGACCCAGGGGAATTTGATGCCCTCTTCTGGCCCCCATGGGCACTGCACCCATGTGATTCACAAACATACATGAAGGCAAAACACTCTCTTATGCACGCCCATAATAAAATAAAAACAGTTTTTTGGTTTTTGTCTTGCTTTGTTTTTTTGAGACAGGGTTTCTCTGTCTAGTTTTGGTGCCTGTCTGTCCTGGATCTCGCTCTATAGACGAGGCTGGAGTCAAACTCACAAAGAGCCGCCTGGCTCTGCTTCGCGAGTGCTGGGACTAAAGGCGTGAGCCACCACCGCCCAGCTGTTTATTTGTTTTTTGTTTTTTTTTTAAAGCACATTTTTTGCCAGGCATAGTGACACAGGCCTTTAATCTCAGCACTCAGGAGGCAGAGGCTGCAGATCTCTGAGTTAGAGACCAGCTTGGTCTACATAGTAAGTTCCAGGACAGCCAAGGCTACATAAACCAATCCTGTCTCATAAAAAAGGGGTGGGGAGGAGGTATCTAAATAAAATTCAGTTAATGAGAAAGAAGAAAACAAATTTGTACAAAACTTAGCCAGATTTCCAGGTTGACCCTTTTCATTGAGTGAGCTGAGCCCAGTGAAAACACAGACAGGAACAGTGTTCCCTCCTTCCTGGATGTCTTCAAATTGGCTCTGGGACTCTGTCAGAGTCCCCGTTCTTGTAGTAGTACTTTCTCGTCAGGACTGCCAGCCCATAAACAATGACACGGAGACTTATTATTAATTATGAAAGCTCGGCCTTAGCGTAGGCTTGTTCCTAACTTATAACTTCAATTAACCCATATTTTTAAAATCTATATTCTTCCATATGACTCATTACCTCATCTCCACACTGCCCATCCTGCTTCCTCCTTGTCTGGCTGGCAACTCCGCCTTTCTTCTCCCCAGAGTTCTCTCTCTGCTTGGAGGTCCCGCCTATATTCTCTTGCCTAGCTATTGGCTGTTCAACTTATTACAGCAATCACAGCAATACATTGTCACACATTATACAAACATTCCATAACACATTCTTGACACTTGCACAAACTGATCCTGAAGCTTAATGTGTGAGTGTGTGTGTGTGTGTGTGTGTGTGTGTGTGTGTGTGTGTCTCTGTGTGTGTCTGTGTGTCAGTATGCCTTGGTGCTCACATGGAAATCAGAGGACAACTTGAAGGATCTAAATCTATTCTCTCCTTCCACCATATCAGTCCTGGGGATCTCTGGGAGTCCAGCTCCCACCTTTTGAAGGGTTATTAGGTGGAGGAGAGAGGAATGGGGAAATATCAGATAAAAAGAGAGACCTAGCCAACAATAAGACAGACAGAAACACAGGATAGGTTCAGGAGGGCCTGGGTCAATACCCAACAGCCTCATCCTTTATTGGAAAGGGCCTTTTATAATATGCCAAGAGGAGAGGCAAAAGACCTCCCCCTTGCAAGATCAAAGCACACTGTACAGCCAAGTGTAAACCCTTCCAAACACCTGGTAAACACACCCGTGGTCAAATAATTTCTTTACACAGCCCTGCTGGGTAAAGCACACCCAGATTCCCTGACCCTGAGTAAGGTCTCACTAGATAGCCCCCATGGGCTCCCACAGGGATTCAAGTCCTGTGGGCTTTTCAGCAAGCACCTTAACCCACTGAGCCACGTTGACAGCACAGAATGTGTATATGTATGCATAAAAATAATAATATTAATTTTTTTTCTGGAGACAGGGTTTCTCTGTGTAGCCTTGGCTGTCCTGGAACTTGCTCTGTAGACCAGGCTGGCCTCAAACTCAGAGATCTGCCTGCCTCTGCATCCTGAATACTGGAATTAAAGGTGTTTACCATCAGTGCCCAGTTTATATGTTTTAAAGTTTTACAATTTTTATCTATTGTGTATGTGTGTGTATGGGGGGGGGGGGGTCTAGCACCAGCATTCATCTCTCTCTGCATTCTAACTTCAGGTGCCACGGGACCCGCTGCTTCCCGTTTCAGCTGCTGTCATGTCCCTGCCACCATGGACTAGACTACAAAATTGTGAACCAAAATAACCCGCCTTCCTTCGCTCACTGTTGATGGGCAGTTTGTCAAATGGAGAAAAGTCACTAGTATAATGCAACTCCCTATCTGCCATCCCAGGGAGCCTGTGCTGCTCCTGCTTGGCCTGGATTGGGGGCTGGACGTGTCCCTTTCTTGTGGATACCAAGGCAAAAGAGGCTATACCTGTCCGCACGCTTCATCTTGACATCCCGGAGCCTGCCTTGTCTTTGAAAGTGTTGTTTTCTCTACCCTGGCCCGTAAAATGCCATGGATATTTATCTCCAGGGACCCAGAGCCTCTTCTGACCCAAAGCGCTATTCCTGAACCCCCAGGAGAAGGTGCAGCTGAGGGATCATGGCTCAGAGCCAAAAATTGATCCTTCCAACTTTTCTCAGTTCCAGCTTTGATATCAAGTGACCCGGACAGTTGGGCCAGTCCAGAGAGGGTGGTGGTATAAAAGGCCCCTCGTCTGAACCCAGAAGTCCTGGACTGACTCCTACAGCTCTGTGATCGCCAGGCCCTGCCCTTCAGGTATGTCTGTGTGTCTTTTCGGATCATGGCATCTGCTTCTACATCCTAAGTGCTATTAGGGGACCCTGCGGGAACTGAAGGAGGTCTGAGGTTTTGCTCCTTGTTTCTCAGCCCTGGACTTTAGTTTCTCTTTTAAACGTGTGTGTGTGTGTGTGTGTGTCTGTGTCTGTGTCTGTGTGTGTCTGTGTGTCTGTGTGTCTGTCTGTCTGTCTGTCTGTGTGTCCGTCTGAATGCCACAGCTCAGAGGCAATTTTCTGGAGTCAGCTGTCAGTTCTCTCCCTCCACCATGTGGATTCCAGGGATCAAACTTGGTTTGTCATGCTTGGCAGCAATGCCTTGAACCACTGAGCGATCTTCCTGGCCCCCTATTTTTAATTTAGTAGTTTCAACCAGGCTGTCTCTAAGGACAGTTGCCTGGAGTGAAGAGATAGGGAGAAAATACCCATCTGGCATTAGGTAGCCCTGGACCTGGTTTTGGTCTACTTCACCCTCCAAGCATAGAGGTGAATGAAGACTAATTTTTGGAAGAGATACCCCTGCTTGGTATTGATAGAGTGTCATTGAGGAGGAGGAATATCCCAGGCCATTGGTATCATCCCAGGGACACTGACATTCTGTTGCTTGGGCAAGGGGGCATCTTCTGTTCCCTGGGTGTGTAGAGGGTACCGACTGGGAACCCACACTATGTTGGACCCTTTGGCAGAAAGCCCAGCAAACACTCTGTGACTGGGGCTGTGGAGGAAGTGTCTTTAGCCTCACTGTTTCCGAGTGGCCATTCGCATCCACTCCAGTCTCAGAGCCTGGGGCAGAAATCCAGACACTAAAGCTGGTAAACACAAGGCTCTTTTCCAGTCCTTGAATTCTGTGATGGGGTAAGGGCAAATTCCTGAGGGAGCAGGATAGATGACAGGGATATCTTCACTTCCCTGGTGTGCGGCTGAAAGCTCAGCAAGGAATGTATACCTACTGAATGAGTGAGTAAAAGAAAAAAATGGAGGCTCGGAATCCATCCCTGACCACCCCATCCTTCCATTTCCCTTGCAGCTGGTCCAGATGGCATTGTTCCAGTCCTTCTCCTTGGCCACAGAGCTACTACTGGCCACGGCCATCTTCTGTGTAGTATTTTGGGTGGTCAGAACTTTAAGACCCCGGGTCCCCAAAGGCCTGAAGAGTCCACCTGGACCCTGGGGATGGCCCTTCATTGGGCATATGCTGACCCTGGGGAAGAACCCACACCTGTCACTGACAAAGCTGAGCAAGAAGTATGGGGATGTGCTGCAGATCCGCATTGGCTCCACGCCTGTGGTGGTGCTGAGTGGCCTGGACACCATCCGGCAGGCCCTGATACGGAAGGGAGATGACTTCAAGGGCCGGCCAGACCTCTACAGTTTCACACTTATCACTAATGGCAAGAGCATGACTTTCAACCCAGACTCTGGACCGGTGTGGGCTGCCCGTCGGCGCCTGGCCCAGGATGCCCTGAAGAGTTTCTCCATAGCCTCAGACCCGACCTCCACATCTTCTTGCTACTTAGAGGAGCATGTCAGCAAGGAGGCTAACCATCTAGTCAGCAAGTTCCAGAAGCAGATGGCGGAGGTTGGCCACTTCGAACCCGTCAATCTGGTGGTGGAATCCGTGGTAAACGTCATTGGAGCCATGTGCTTTGGAAAGAACTTCCCCCGGAAGAGCGAGGAGATGTTGAGCATTGTGAAAAGCAGCAACGACTTTGTGGAGAATGTCTCCTCAGGGAATGCTGTGGACTTCTTCCCCATCCTGCGCTACCTGCCCAACCCAGCCCTCAAGAGGTTTAAGAACTTCAATGATAAATTTGTGCTGTTTCTACAGAAAACAGTCCAGGAGCACTATCAAGACTTCAACAAGGTGAGGCTCGGAGGCAGGTTGTAGACCCCCCCCCCCATCACCACCACAGACCCAGAGAACATCCCCTCAAAACCTACTCCAAGGTACTCAGACTGCCATGTGCTGCCAAGGCGTAGGAAGGCTCCGGGCCACTCAGAGCAGCTGTGTGACCTACAGCCACCCCGTGTACGTTACAGCTCCCCTCTGGGGGCTTCTCCAAACCCAGAAAACAAAGGCATGTGAATGGAACCTTGGCAGGGCTTTGCAATATGGGGTATCATTAATTTAAAGGCGATTGTTCTGCAGGAACATGACCCTCCACAGAGGCTAAGCTCCAGCTCCATGTCGCTTTTCTTCCTTGTGTTCACACCTACTTTTTCCTCCTCTGAAACCCGACCCCTGGGATTAGGGGAAAGAAGGGTCGGTGGCACATGAAATGACTAGGCTCTATTTAGGGATGATGCCAGTTCAAAAATCCGAGTCCCAGCCCTGTGCTTGGAGACCAATGCCGTTCCCAGGCCCTGGGGACATATCAAATGGGATGTGGCATGGTCTGGCATCTGGTCCTCAAAATGCCAAACTTCCCCTAAACTTATGTCCTCTTAGAACAGTATCCAGGACATCACGGGTGCCCTATTCAAGCACAGTGAGAACTCCAAAGACAATGGTGGCCTCATCCCTCACGAGAAGATTGTCAACATTGTCAATGACCTCTTTGGAGCAGGTAGGAGCCACACCCCTGCCCCTCCAATCATCCCTGCCCCTCCAATCATCCCTGCCCCTCCATCCGTCAGCTGCTCTTTACCCAACCTATCAACTAACTCACCAACCACATGGCAGGTGACACAGGACAGACACCTGCCCTAGCATCAAGGTGTGACCTCATGCTGTGCCACCAACTCAACCAAGTCCCCCTCCTTTTGGGGCCTGGGTTTCCCCACCTGGGAAGTAAAAGGACTCTACAACCTGGAGTCCAGGCTTATAATTCCAGCTGCTGATTATGAAGCCAGCGTCCATTAGGTTCTTGTTTGATTTGTCTCGGTTTTCGATTTGGTTGCTTTGGACTTGTTTTGTTTGAGGCAAGCGCTCACCTCTGTAGCCTAGGCTGGCCTCGAACGTGTGGCAGCTCTCCTGCCTCGGACTCCCTAGTGTTGGGACTCTAGGAATAAGCCACCATGTTTGGCTCTCAGGTTTCTGTTGAGGACTCAGCCCTTGCCTCAGGACACACGGGGGTGGGAGCCAGAGAGGGGTAGTCCTTGCTCCTGCTCCGTTTACAGCGATGCTTGTTAAAAATGTTCTCCTCCCCCATGTTTCCTTTTCTCCTTCACTCTACTCCCTGCTGCCCAGGATTTGACACAGTCACAACAGCCATCTCCTGGAGCCTTTTGCTCCTTGTGACACATCCCAATGTGCAGAGGAAGATCCACAAGGAGCTGGGTATGTGTTGCTCCCAACCCTCCGGTCAGGGAAGCCTGGAGGCTCCAGGTCACTTGTTGATCTACAAATACGTGTTTATGTGTCTAGTGTGTGTTAAGTCCTAGGAACATGGCCTCCCCCACTGGTCCAGATAAGGTGTGTGTCGGGGGGCGGGGCTGGTGGGGTTTCAGAAACATGAGTAAGCATAGTCCAACATAGAGAGGCACTAGTATAAGGGGACACATGCTCGGAGCAGACAGAACGTCCCATGAGTTCTGCCTGTGCTCTGCAGACACAGTGATTGGGAGGGACCGGCAACCACGGCTTTCTGACAGACTTCAGCTGCCTTACATCGAGGCCTTCATCCTGGAGATCTACCGATACACATCCTTTGTCCCCTTCACCATCCCCCACAGGTAAGGCCCCTGTTCTCTGCCCCCTAAGTTTTCATACTGTTTCTTCACCCAGCTCCTCAGCCCCGCCCCCAGCTCAGGCTGCATCTCATTCCGTGGTAACCTCAAGCCTCTGACCCCCGTCAGTCTCTGGTCTGCCCCCACCCAGTCCAGTCGCTTATGCCCTCAGCAGTCACTCACCTCCACTTGCGTTAGCTCCCTATGGATATCTTCTGCTCCAGCCAGGCCCTCCTCACGGTCCCTCACAAGGGTAATCCAGCCACCGGCCAACTTGGCTTAAGCGGGACCTTCTGCTTAGAAAAACTTCTATCCATCTCTTTCTCTCGCTCCCAAATTCTACCCTTGCCCAAAGTCGATCCTGACAAATGCATCCCCTTCCATCTAGAAGCCTCTTTTGGCTCATCCGCCAAGGAGAGCTTCATCCCCCAAGGATTTGTAAGACTTACAGCCCAAGTTCCTGGATTGTGAGAGTGAACATTTACCTCTGCTCACACCTTAGCCTAGTTATTCCTGGCACGAACCTGCAGATCCCCCAGGGCATGTCCCAACCACTGACTTCTTGGCTTCAGGGACTGCCCCAGTGCACATCTGAGCACAAGGAGAGTCTAGTAAACAAGTGTTGAAGTTGAAGAGCAGGATCCCAGCCAAAGGAAGGATGATTGCCCCATGTTCCCTGCTCTTCATGTGACCGCCCAGTGTGGGGCTCAGAGACTGTGGTAGTCAGACACTGGGAATGAGTGGAGGGAGGAAGAAGCCACATCACAGTTTCTCCAAGTCCTGAGAGTCTCTTCTCTCCTCAGCACAACGAGGGACACCTCACTGAATGGCTTCCACATTCCCAAGGAGCGCTGTATCTTCATAAACCAGTGGCAGGTCAACCATGACGAGTGAGTAGTAGTCCTGACGGAAATGGTGAATCCTCAGTGATCAGGAAGGTTGTCTGTCCCTTTAGGGAAGGTTGTCTGTCCTTCAGGACCTGCTTACATAAGGAGCACTGCCTCATTGCTAGATGGCCTGTTCCAAGTGATAACGTTTACACCCTGTTTCTCAAACTTCAGTGTACAGAAGAATGGACTAGGTATCTGGTGTGGGTAGCAAATGCCTGTAATCCAGCCTACTCAGGAGGTTGAGGCAGGAGGATTGCAGTGAGTTCAAGGCCAGTGGAAGTTTCCCCATGCCCCAAGGTTTCAGTTGGATAGATAATGAGGCTACCTCAAATGTCTTATGGGAATGGTCTAATGATCTCCTTGGGAAACTCCACTCTAATTTGTAGGATGCAATCCATCCAAACCAGGACATATTGAACATTAGAATGCCATCCATATTTGTATTGTCAACTTTTAGTCCAGGAAAATAAGCATAAGCCGAGCAAGCTGGTGATCTCCCTTGCCCCTGGAATTAGGAGAGAAAGAAGCCTGTTTTCTTCTTTCAGATTCCTATTGATAAAGCATTATTTCCTTGAAATATCCAATTAGGATGGGAACTATAGCTCACTGGTCATATATGCAATGTGGAAGGCCCTCAGTTCAATTCCCAGAATCACATCAAAAATAAAAATAAAAATAAAGAAACTAAAACAAAAGAATATTAAAAACCACTATCATCCACTGTGCAGTGGTGGCGCACTCCTTTAATCCCAGCATTCAGGAGGCAGAGACAGGCAGATCTCTGTGAGTTCGAGGCCAGCCTGGGCTACATAGAGAGTTCCAGGACAACCAGGAATACACAAAGAGACCCTGTCTCGGGGGAAAAAAAAAAAAAAAGCAAAACAAAACACTATCTTGGACCATGGGAATGGTTCAGCAGGTAAAGGCAGGTGCTGCCACAACTAACACCCCAAGTTCAATCCCCAGGCCCCGCATGGTAGAAGAGGAAAACTGACTCCTGCAAGTTGTCCTCTGACCTCTACATGCACACACAAGCAAACAAATAAAAATGTAATTTAAAAAAACTAAAAATAATCAAAATCCACTATCTTGATCATTTTAGAGAGAATTTTATTTTAAAGAAACAGTAACATGGCTGGAGGTCAGTTCTGTTGGTAGAGTGCTGGCCTACCATACACAAGGCCCTGGGTTGGATCCCAAGCATCAGATGTGGTAGCGCATGCCTGTAATCCCAGCACTTGGGAGGTAGAGGCAGAAGGGTCAGCATTTCAAACAAGGCGACCCTGGGGTTACATATGAAGTTCAAGGCCAACTTTAGACACGTGAGACCCAGTCTCAAAGCAAACAAATACAAAAGAACCATAACAAAGAGATACGGGCCAAGTCTGGTGCCTTCCCCACACGCTTTTGTGACCGTCAATCTTTTCCAACACTGTTCACAGAAGCTGGGAGAACATAGCTACCCTTTCCTCCCAGAACCCACCCAGCTCAGGTCCTATCTGTTCCTCTTGCAGGAAGCAGTGGGGAGACCCCTTTGTGTTCCGTCCAGAGCGGTTTCTTACTGATAACAACACAGCCCTCAACAAGACACTGAGTGAAAAGGTGATGCTCTTTGGCTTGGGAAAGCGCCGGTGCATTGGGGAGATCCCGGCCAAGTGGGAAGTCTTCCTCTTCTTAGCCATCATGCTGCAGCAGCTGGAGTTCAGTGTGCCACCAGGCACGAAGGTGGACCTGACACCCACCTATGGGCTGACGATGAAACCTGGGATCTGCAAACACCTCCAGGCGAGGCCACGCTTTTCCAAGTGAAGATGGCCAAGGCAGGGGAGGAGGCATCTATGGGGCCATCACCTCCCTTTCTTTCTAAATAACAGCTTTTTTGAAGTACAATTCTTTCACATATAATTAACCTCCAATCAATTTTAGAATATCATCTATCATATGCCCCCAAACCGATACCATTAAGATTTATGACTATTCCTAACCTGTCTTCCTCGCCCCACCAGATGCTGATCTGGTTTTTGACTCAATATATTTGCCTATCCCAGCAATTTCACATAAACCCAACGATTGATGGATGGATGGTCTGTGACTGCTCTTTTCACTTAACACAGTTCTTCCAAGGTTCACTCACGTTGGCATGTAGGTTAATAAGCCTTGCTTTCTTGAGTCCTGGACTCCACGCAGGCCTCGTTCTGTTTCCTCATAGTTAATGCTGGTCACTTCGGTTCTGCTTTCTCCTTCCTCACTTCTTCCAGGACTTGAGTCTTTGCATACTTAAGAGGGACAAAGAAATCCAGCCTATGCCCTATCCTCAAAAAGTAGAAGGTGTGACTTTCCACGGTCAGGGGAGAATAACAACCCCAGATGTATGTGGGTTGACTGGAGAGTAAAAACGGGGACCTGGGGAGATGATTCTGTGGGTCAAAGTGATTGCTGTGCAAGCATGGAGACCTAAGTTTGAATCCCAAGCATTCACGTAAAACAGGGGGACACAGCTTTACCTGTCTATAACCCCAAAGCTGTGGAGCAGAGACAGGTAGATCCTGGGGGCTTGCTGGCCAGCCTAGCCAAACAGCCAGCTCCCAGGTTCAGTAAGCTATGGTGCCCAAGCTTATGTTGAACTCCTGGGCTCAAATGACCTCCTACCAATCTCCTGAGTGACTGGGCTCACAGGTGTTTGCTACTCACCCCACCTTATTATGGTTTTCACTTATGTTTCCATAATGACTTCTGATATCAGATGTCTTGCCTTATGCTCATTGGCCAATTATATATCTTTTACAGATTTATTTATTTTATGTGTATGGATGTTTCGCCAGTATGCATATCTGTGTATCATATGCATGCATGGTGCCTGTGGAGGTCAGAAGAGGATATCATATCCCTTGGAACTAGAGTTATAGACAGTTGTTGTGAGTGACCATTTGATTGCTGGGAATTGAACCAGGAGCCTCTGGAAGAGCAGTCAATACTCTTCACTATGGAACCATCTCTCCAGCCTCAGTTGTATATCTTTTTTAAGAGAACTGTTGACTCAGGTCCCTTGTCCACTTCTGAACTGGGGTCTTTGAATTATAGAAGGTCTTTACATATCCTTGACACTGACCTCTAATCAGAAGTATGTTTTGCAATTATCTTCCATTCTGTGACTTGTATTTCCACATCCCCCCTTTTGTGTGTGTGTGTGTGTGTGTGTGTGTGTGTGTGTGTGTGTGTATGTTTTGTGTGTTGTATATATATTCATATATAAAGGTGTGCATGTCCAATCCATGCATGTACATTCAGAGGCCAGAGAAGTATGTCAGGGGTCTTCCTCTGTCATTCTGTGCCTTCTTTCTTTCTTTCTTTCTTTTTTTTATTGTTGTTTTTTGAGACAGGGTTTCTCTGTGTAGCTTTGCAACTTTCCTGGAACTCACTCTGTAGCCCAGGCTGGCCTTGAACTCACAGAGATCCACCTGGCTCCGCCTCCTGAGAGTTTGCACCAAAGGCGTGCGCCATCCCCGCCCAGCTGATGGCACATGTTTTTAATTCCAGCACTTGAAAGGCTGAGGCAGGAGGGTCTTTATGAGTTTCAGGCCAGCCAAGGCTACATAGTGAGACCCTGTCTCAACAAATTAATAAATTTAAGATATCCATGGCACACCCTGTAATGTACAGTTGTAGTCCATCATAAAGGGAAGCCAGGGTAGGAACTCAAGGTACAGGAACCTGGAGGCAGGAGCTGAAGCAGAGGCCATGGGGGAACACTGCTTACTGGCTTGCTCAGTTTGCTTTCTTTCTTTCTTTCTTTCTTTCTTTCTTTCTTTCTTTTTTTTTTTTTTTTTTTTTTTTAGACAGGGTTTCTCTGTGTAGCTTTTGGAGCCTGTCTTGGAACTCACTTTGTAGACCAGGCTGGCCTCGAACTCACAGAGATTCACCTGCCTCTGCCTCCCAAGTGCTAGGATTAAAGGCGTGTGCCACCACTGCCTGGCGCTCGCTCTCTCTCTCTCTCTCTCTCTCTCTCTCTCTCTCTCTCTCTCTCATATATATATATATATTTAAAGAAGGTGTCAGATCCCCTGGAATTGGAGTTACAGACAGTTGTGAACTGCTATGTGGGTGCTGGGAATTGAACCCAGAACCTCTGGAAGACCAGCCAGTGCTCTTAACCACTGAACCGTCTCTCCATCCCCCTGCCTGGCTCTCTTACACAACTCAGGACCACTTGGCTGGGAATGGCACCACCCACAGTGGGCTGGGCCCTCCCACATCCATCATCAATCAAGGAAATGTCCCACAGACAAATCCCCTGGCCAGTCTAATGGAGGCGGTTCCTAAATTGAGGTTCCTTATTTCCAAGTGACTCTAGCTTGTGCCAAGTAGACAAAAGCCAACCATTATAAGCAGGAAGCCAGTAATTTTTAAAATGGAACATAATAAGCATTGAGGAGCATGTGGAAAAACTATAACCTTCATACGTTGCTGGTGGAAATACACCATGGTTCAGCTACTGTCAAAAATGATTCAGTAGTCCCTCAGAAAGTTAAACACAGATTTATCATATGATGTGGTCACGCCACTCCTGCTCCTCCATGCCTTCCCTACCATGATAGAGTGCATCTCCTCAGACTGTAACCCCTGTAACGTCTTCCTCCCTTAAGTCGCTTCCTGGGAGGCATCTGGTCACAGCCATGAGAAAGGCAGCTCGTACCTGTGGTAAGCTCACAGAAAGGAACACCGTTCAGCCCTCAGTGGGTACATTCACAGAATAAGAACAAGAGGTTTCCACAGGTTCAGAGGAAGCAAGAATGAGGAGCTGGTTGGTTTTGTTTTTAGACTTGGTATTTAAGGATTTCCTGTTTAGGATTATGAAAGAATTCTAGAAAGTGCATGGTAGTCACTGTTGTAGCACACTATGGACATACTTAACACCACTGAGCTGCATGCTTAAATCGTAATGTAATAAATATTTTGCCACAATTTTGTTTGTTCCTTTGTTTTTGTTGTTGTTTGTCTGAGATAGGGTTTCTCTGTGTAGTCCTGACTGTCTTGGAACTCTCTCTGTAGACCAGGCTGGCCTCAAACTCAGAGATCTGCCTGCCTCTGCCTCGGGAGTGCTGGGATTGAAGGCGTGTGCCACCACATCAGGCTCCATCTGCACCCTTGCTCTCTCAGTTCATTTCTGCTCTCTTGATGACTCATAAAGTTCCAACCAACTATGTCCTACCAGTTATAATTCTCCAAGCTGAAATAAGAATGAGACAGACTTATTTCCAAAGAGGTAGGTCCAATGGTTATTGCCCAACAGTCTAGAGAGCCATATCATGGTTGTCTGTAGCTCTCAAAAAAAAATAATATTGGCAATTATGTATTTAAAAAAAATAATGTCGGAGCTCCTAACAACTGGTCAAAGTGCTGAGAATAAGTGACTGTTACATGCTCAGCTCTAAATGGAACATCTGTATGACCTTTTGAAGGCTTAGAGAAGAGGAAGTAGACTGTGACAGCCGAGAAAGTGATGGGTGCTTTGACCCACGGTCACCCTTCTTCATGTAATATGCTCCTTAGCTCTTGGTCAAGTCCATACAAAGTTCCAGAGAGATGGTTCAGAGGTTTAGAGCAGGTCTGCTCCCCTGTAGTTGAATTTTCCAGTGTGCATCTCAGGAGGCTCACAACTACCTGAAACTCCATCTCCAGGGCCCAGATGCCTTGACCTCTGTGAGCACGCGCGCACATACACACACACACACACACACACACACACACACACACACACACATACGGACACACACACACACATGGACACACACGGACACAAGGACACATGGACACACACACATGGACACGGATACGGACACAGATACACGTGCACAACTACCCACAATTTAAAAATAAGATAGATCTTCTTGAAAAGAAAGTAATAATAATAATGTTTAGGAGGTGAAGGCAGGGCCAACCTGTGATAAAGTCTGGAGGGAGAGAACTCCTTTCTGGAGTTCCACCTGTCTATGACCTGCCTATTATCTTCAAACCCAAGGCAAACTCCTCAAGAAGTTCTAGACAGGAGACCCAGCTCATCTCTTAGAATAAGAAGGGCACATCCCGAGCAATCTCAGTCTAAAGACAGAGACTGTGATGCCCCAGGATTCCAAACTGATCAGCCCTGGCCATCTCAAACTGGAAAATGGAGACAGAGCTCCACATTGAGGAGGAAATCCCCCTGCTCAGAGACAGGCCACTAAGGAGAAGAAGCCCAGCCTTTGGGGTGCTAGGAGCAGTGGCCTTGTTCTGGGACTCCTTGTCGAGAGACATGACTCCAGTCTGAAGGGGCATAGACTTCCCTCCAGAGCCTTCAGTCCAGTGGAAGACTCCCTGGTCATGGTAGTTAATCTTTTTAGAATATATATTAGTTATACCTGACAACAGGTTTTAATCACGACTTTGTCATAGGTGTGTTTTATGTGTTTGAGCACACTCACCCCTGTTACCCTTTCCTGTCACCCTCCACTCCGACTGACTCCCTTCCTCTTCCCCGCCAGTCTTCCTTCTGATTTCATTGGTTTTTGTTTTGTTCTCTGTCTATCTCTTCTGTCTCTGTCTCTGTCTGTCTGTCTGTCTGTCTGTCTCTCTCTCTCTCTCTGCCCTAATGAGTTTGACGAGGGTTTCTTACTAGAGCACGGGTGAGGGGTTGTTTACAGAAGTCTGGAAAACTCACAAGTGGCTACAGCCCTGGAGAAAATATCTCTGCCTCCCCCGGGAGCCATTACCTGTCAATATCAGAAAAGGCCGGGGGCCTCGTGATCTCCTCTCCCGTGTGTGACTGAACATTGACTGGCCTGGTCTTGTTGGGTAATCACTGCTGCTCTGAGGTCATGGGTTCAACGGCCAAGTCGTGCCTGGAAAACATTTCACAGCTCCCTATCACTTCCTCCGCTCTCACAGACCTGCCTTCTCTTCTCCCAGCCTTCAAAGGGCCGACGGGGATGTATCAACGTGCACGTATTCAACCTTACAGCAAATGATACACGTATTCAACCTTACAGCAAATGATACATTTGCTGATATTCTTAGCTCTCTGACCAGTTAGAAGTCTCTGCAGGGACTACTGCCCCCGTAAGAGGAGCGTCCCTCATCAAAGTGGAGACAGCACTAATCTGTGGACAGAAAAGAGTTCAAAAGGCAGTTGGACAACACAACCATTCAGCAGTAGTATCGATCCCATCAGAGACTATGAGCTTGCCAGCTATGAACTATTGACAGCAGACCTCAAATTCAATCAGAAAACAGTGGTTGGGCCTTAGCAGTTACGCCACGATTGTGCAAGTGGGCACATATTGGTGGTTAATCTTGATTGTTAACTTGATTGGATCTGGAGTCAACTAAGAAACACATCTCTGGATGTCCCCCAGAGTAGATAGGCGGCACCCTCCATCAGCAGCCTAGACATAAAGAGGTCTGGGGGTCGGGGCTGGAGAGATGGCTCAGTGGTTAAGAGCACTGGCTGCTCTTCCGTAGAACCCAGGCTTGATTGCCAGCATCCACACGGTGGCTCATAACTGTTTGTAACTCCAGTTCCAAGAGATCCTCTGGCTTCTTGGAGCACCAGGCAAACATGTGACGCACAAACATGCATTCAGGTAAAACACCCACCACAAAATAAAAAAAAAATAAATAAAAAAGGGAAAGCATGGGAAAGAAGAGAAAGACATCTCAGACAAAGAAGCCGCGGCTTTTCCTGCTCGACATCCTTTCTTTTGTTTGTTTGGGTTTTTGGCTTTTGTGGGGTTGGCTGGTTGGTTTTGAGACAGGGTCTCACTCTGTAGACCAGGCTGGCCTTGAACTCACAGAGATCCTCCTGTCTCTGCCTCCCAAGTGCTGGGATTAAAGATGTGCACCACCACCGCCCGGCTCTACCTTCACTTCCTGCTAGAGCGTGTCTCCTAAGGCCTTATTGTATAAGTCACCGTATTTCGTGGTAGCTATTAAGTCCAGCACTGCTATTCCTCTGGAGAGCACTGACTGATACACTGGGGTACCACAGTGGCACTTAAAACCCTCAAGAGACACCAGGCAGATATCTCCATACTTCTTCAATCCAAGTTCAGCAGGTCTCAGCTTCCTGTGAAGTTTCAGGACAGATCTGTTGACGGTCATCTAATGGTCAGGGACCAATCTGACCGCACGTGGCCTGGAGTTGGCCTGAGCTTCTCACGCACACCTGGCCAATCTTTAACCAGGTGGCCTAGGGCTCCACTCTGGCCAGAGCCAAGGTAGGGAGAACTGGACATAGAGACTTTGCTCCTTCACTCGCCACTCCTGTCTCTGACAGCTGGTAAGAGGCAGATGGAGCCAGTTCTGTCTTGGTCTGTCCTGGGCAGCCCCTGGGCATACATCATCTTAGGCTGTTCTCACTCCAGGAGGTGGGAAAACACCGAGGTGTGGTACACCAGGGATGGACGATTTGGACAAAGAAGAAATGGTAGAAAAAGCCCTGGGGTGGGACCCTGCCTCTGTCTCGACGTGGAGGTGGAGGGACTTCTCTGGACCCACATTCTGTACAGCTCAGATCCCCAGCTATATTTATCGGAAGCAGCTCCCATCAATCAGGTCTTTCCTGGAGACTGCTTAGGCTAGCCTCCACCACCTGCCACCCCACCCCAGTATTGGGAATTGTCATCCAGTGATGGACCAAGGTAGGGGTTAGTCACAACATCCAGACTATTGGGAGGTGAACCCAATACAGCGGGCCCACGGGAAATGGTGTCACAGAAGGGAGCTAGCAGATGTGCCCAAGGGCTGTCCATGTCGCCTTTCTGGTTTTTCTACCAGCAGTGAAGAGCAAGCCAGACCTAAAGACCCCAAGACAGGGTCTGCTAACGGTTCCACAGACCAGCCTCACTGCCTTGATCCACAGCAGCGTGCCCTTTTGGAAGGAGCCCTGGCAATGGGCCCCGTGATCCTTCCTGGCCATTTTATCTTCAGGGTCATTTCTTTCCCAGTGAACCCAATCACTAAGTTTGCTCTCACCCAGATCTGCCAGGTCAATTCCATCCTAAGGCAATTCGCTCCCCAAGGAAGGACTTTCCAGTTGGCAAAGGGATCTCTGGATGAGGTGGACTGTCTGTACACAATGGGAGCGCACCATCCGCGCTGAGGAACCCAGACACTGCTTCTCCCAGGCCATGGTTTATGGAGTTCAAAGAGTCCGTCCCTGAGGCAGCCCTCCACTTTATTAAGAGCTCCCCAACTCCCAGCGAACCACCCACCTCAGCTAGTCACCTAAGACCCTGCTTTCTGATTATTGCTCTACCAGGACACAGTGTTTACAGGGTCCTTCTGGTCCGGCCTCTCTCGGGTTATGCAGTAGGGACATTTCTAGGCAAGGAACGCACCTGGCGCAGCTCGTTCTGAGGAGGAAGGCAGCCTCTGGTCTTGGGCTGAGGCCACCTGTGCTTTCCCGTTTTCCTGCCTACCTGTGGCTTCAGAAGGACAGCAAGGTGACATTTGTTTGCTCTTTCATGCCCCTCCCTTCCTTCACCTCTGCACTTCTGTCCTGGGCCGGCAGTTAAAGCCATGGTGTCCCACCTCAGCAGGGACTGGGAAGTGGAAAGCGATAAGCAGGTGGCTGGCTCTAATTCACTAGCCTGTTGCATAACCTGAATCTGGATTTTCTCATCTTGCAACTGAGGATAATAAGGCTACCTTACAGGGTTAGTAAGAGGCTTAATGAGATAGTATGTATAAAGTGTCAGGCCTCAGGTGAGTAGACACACACACACACACACACACACACACACACACACACACACACACGAGCAGAAATGCTGGGAGAGGTGTTCTCAGTGTAGGACAAAGCCACAGGCTTACCGTGAGCAGCTGTGCACACCTCTGGCACACATGTGAGCCAGTATCCCCAGGACTTGCACCCTCTCCCCTGGGGTCTTGCCAGGGCCCAGGCTCAGCTCACTTCCTCCCACTCCTACCCACCCAAAAGCTGGTGAGGGCTGGGGAGGGTGATAGCGTGCCAGGGAACAATAGGTCCACAACCCCTTCCGGCCCATCGCGTGAGAAGGAGCTTTGGGAAGGAAACTCATCTCCCAGTGGGAGAGGCCACCGCCCCCTTGCCGCCAGCCCTGTGGGAGTTGCAGGACCCTCTCTCTGTTCCAGGCTTCTTCGTTCCCTTGTCTCTATCACCTGGACTGGCTTCCCCCATGCCTTCCTTTGGAGAAGGGCATCCCAACTAGGCAGCCCTGACCCCCTGCCTGCAGCTGGGTTAGGTGCCTCCCAGGAGTCCAGAGGCCTGCTCTCATTTGTCTTTACCTCCCTTGTGTGTCCTGGCCCAGAGCAGTCTCCATGTGCTGAGCACTGACCAACAGAAAGAATGAACTAGGAAAGGAAGCCAGATCTGAGGGCCATTGGAGCCTAGAAGCTGAGCCAGGAGAGACGAGAGAAGGGTCAGCATGGAGAGGTCAGAGTGCCTGCCCTTTACATGGGGATGAAGTAACGGCCCCCTAAACGCCTCGGAGAGTATAGGGCTGAGGTCTGGCAGTGAGGACACTTGAATACTTCCAGCGCTCAGCTCGCCATCTCAAATGTGGAACAGCACCAGCCCTTTCCCCAGCTCTCCAAGCGTCTCTTCTCTCAGACTGGGAGCCCTTACAAACAGGTCAGGGAGGGAGAACAGCGCTCCTATTCTACTGGTCCATATCCCGCTGAGAGCTCAGAGGGACCCCACCAGGCAGGCTGCTGATCAAGGGCTCTGGGACTCCATTTCTCCACATAAAAGACACGGCAGGGACTTGGAGACTGGCTGAAACTGTCCCTGCCCTAGGTCCTGCTGATCTGGGCCATATGAACAAAGCCCTGTAGCATGTAGGGAGCTGGTGAAGTCTAACTGTGTAGACAGTCCCTCCCTGTCACCCCCAAGTCCCTGGGCAGGAACTCCACTCCTCTGTGCACGGACTTGGTGTCACCGGTTCCAAATCTCCACGGCCTCAAGTGTGACCGTTGCCAGGGAGCAGAAGAAGCAAAGAATGCTTCCCAAGGCTCCCCAGGTCTGGGCTAGTTGTCTCCCACAGCCACCCCCGCTGAGTTCTCACCACTCCAGCTAGAGGCTTCTAGGGCCCAAGGATGGCAGGCAGGCACACCTACAAACACATGCCAGGCCTCCAACACATACACACCTGTCTGGCATGCTGACCTACTTGAATGCACGCCTGGTGCACTCACCCACAGACACACACCTGGCCACACTTGCCCATGTGCCCACAGAGAGTAGACCCTACACAACACAGGCCTTATGCACATACACACCCCCATCCAGACTAGTGTGGGATATGCAAATCCACCTCCCACTTGGCCATGCTCGAACTCTGTCCGGTGGCTCCAGGAAGTACGAGCTTTTTTCTCTTCTCTTCTCTTCTCTTCTCTTCTCTTCTCTTCTCTTCTCTTCTCTTCTCTTCTCTCCTTCCTTCCTCCCTTTCTTTCTTTCTTTTCTTCTGGGGGTTAAGCCTATGACCTCACCTAGGCTGGGCAGATTTTTAAAAAATTATTATGATCATGTGTGTATGATGGGCAAGGGGTAGGTCATAACATGTATGCAGAGGTCAGAGGATATCTTGTACCAGTCAGTTTTCCCCTACCATGTGGGTCCCAGGAACAGAACTCAGGCCTTCAGGCTTTCCAGCAAGCACCTTTACCAACTGCATCTCGAAGGCGCATCATTTTTGTTTTGTTTCTCAGTCATGTGGTCCAGGCTGGCCTGGAACTTATTATGAAGATGAGGCTGACTTTGAATTCCTGATCTTCCTGCCTCCATCTCCCAAATGCTGGGATTAGGGGAGAGTGCCACCTCTCTCCTCTCCTCTCTCTCTCTTGACATTGTCTTTCTCTGTAGCCCTGGCTAGCTTAGAACTTGCTCTATAGACCAGGCTGGCCTCCAAGTCACAGCATTCCTCCTGTCTCAGTCTCCCCGGGGCTAGGATTAAAGAAATACACAGTATAAGATAGCTTAAAAAGAGAAAAAATACTATAATTTTATTCTTAAATTTTGGGGTGGGTGGGAGTTAAGACAGGGTGGCCCAGGCTGTCATGAAATTCATGACGGTCCAATCTGACCTCCTGAGTGTTGGGATGACATGCATGAACCACCATGCCTAACATGGTAAAATATACATATATATCAAAACATTATTATTCATCCATTCATGTACTTGCTCACTTTTTTGTTTATTTTGGTTTTCTTGGGACAGAAACTCACTAGGCAGACCAGGCTAGCACAGAACTCAAAGCCACCCTCCTCCTCCTCATCCCGACTGCTGGTATTACAGGCAATGGAGTGCATCACCACACTTGGCCAAAAGCTATCACTTTAAAAGGAAAGCAAGAATCTCTGATAAAAAAAAAAAAAAAAAAAAAAAAAAAAAAAAAAAAAACATGGGCCAGGCAGTGGTGGCGCACATCTTTAATGCCAGCACTTGGGAGGCAGAGGCAGGCGGATCTCTGTGAGTTCAAGGCCAGCCTGGTTTACACAGTGAGTTCCAGGACAGCCAGGACTGTTACACAGAGAAACCCTGTCTCGAAAAACAAAACAAAAAGAGCATGGTTTTTACCAATCAGATTGGCATGGCTGAAATGTTCAATAATAGACTGTTGGTCAGAGTATTGACCAAGCGTGTGGGCAGTGCCACATACCTATAATCCCAGAGTTCAAAGTCATGCTTAGCTACATCGCAAGGTTTTTAGACCAACCTGAGCTACATGAGACTCTGTCTTTAAAAAAAGGGTGGGGGTGGGGGAGGCTGGAGAGATTTAAGAGCACTGGGCTCAGAGGTTTAAGAGCACTGGCTGTACCTCCAGAGGACCCAGGTTCAATCCCAGCACTCACATGGCGGTGACTCATAACTGTCCCTAACTCCAGTTCCAGGGGATCTGTCACGCTCACACAGACACACATGCAAGCAAAATACCAATGTCCATAAAATACAAATGAATACATGTTTGTTTGTTTGTTTGTTTGTTTTTAAAGTGGTTAAGATGTGACGGGCCAGGGTCGTGCTCTAACAGCTCTGGCTATTTGAGAGGGTGAGGTGACAGGATCACTTGAGCCCTGCAGTTTGACAGAAGCCTGATTGAGAGGATGGCAGATGAGCGCCACCAGGCCTGATCCAGGACTTCTGTGGCAGTTGTCAAAATCCACAACGGAGGGTGGGGATGCGGCTCCGTTGCAGAGTACTTGCCGAGCACGCTCGAGGCCCTGGGTTTGATTCCCTGCAGCATCGGCATAGTCTTGCCATGGTGGTACACACCTATAATCCCAGCAGTTAGGAGGTGGAGGCAGGAGCATCAGAAGTTCAAGTCCAGCCTCGGTTATGTGAGGAAAGAAAAAGAGAAAGGAAAAAAAAAATGAATGCATGAAAGAAAGTGGAATTGCTTTTGACGAGCATTACAAGATACTAAAGTGAAATCAAGAAAGAAACTTTCCCAAATGATTAAGGACAACCATTGACAAGACTGCCCCGCGGACTCCAGCAACCTCACGCAGAGAACATCTGCCCCATCGTTGCCTGTTCAACCTTGGACGGATGCCGCGCTTGCTGTTGGTTCTGCGGCCAAGGATCATTGCCTCAGCACAGCTTACGAAAGTCTCCCCGTTTTACCTTGGCCACCTGCTCCTCGCCCCAGTCTTTACTACGCACTTTACTATGACACAGGTATCGCTGTGCCAGTGCCATCCAGTAAACAGACGGAAAGGTGGGTTTGTGGGAGCAGATCCGCCGTCCCAGGACTTGGGAGATGGAGGTGGGAGGATCGAGAGCCTATGAGAGGCTGTTTGAAACAAAACAAAACCAAACCACACCAGGCAGAAGTGGTGGCGGCGCACACCTTTGATCTCAGCACTCAGCAGGCAGAGGCAAGTGAATCCCTGGGAATTCGATGCCAGCTTGGTCTAGAGGGCAAGGTCCAGGCCAACCCAGGGCCACACGGTGAGGAACTGCCTCAAAAGCAAGCAAACAAACATAAAAAGACTGCCGAGATGGCTCACCAGCTGTGAACTCTGGCTGTTCTTCCACGGAACCCGGGTTCGATTCCCAGCATCCACACGGTGGCTCACAGCTGGAATCTGTGACTCTAGTTCCACAGGATCCAATGCCCTCTTTCTGACCTTGGCAAGCAATGTATACATACAGTGCACAGCCAGACATGCAGACCAAACATCCATACACATAAAACGAAAACGAACAAGTCTTCTTTTACAAACCCTAAAACTAAACAAACCCTAAAACTAAACAACAATTTATGTTTGGAAATTCTCTGTGTGATATTTCGGTTGGCTCAGTATTCCACAAAATCCAGCAATAGTTAAAATGACTAAAAATTGATAGACTACATAAAATAATACCATGGTGTGGAGATTTTTCCAGACCAACATATATGGCCTTGTTAGCATTTATGATTTTTTTTTCCATTGTATTTTATGTGTATGGGTGTTTTGTCTCCATGTATGTCTGTGCTCCACATGTGCTCAGTGCCTTTGGAGACCAGAAGAGGGCATTGGATCCCCTGAACTGGAGGTTACAGATGGTTGTGAACCACCTTGTGGGTGCCAGGAATCAAACCACACCTGTACTTGCAGCAATCAAGGGCATAAGCAGGAAGATCGGAAGTTCAAGGTCATTCTAGGCTATTGTGATGTTTTGAACAAAAATGGCCTCCATAGGCTCAGAGATCCGCCTGCCTCTGCCTCTTGAGTATGGGATGGAGATTCCTTTCTCGGTTCTAGGAGATGGATCCAGAGTCTCTCCTGTGTTAGGCAAACAATAGCCCACTGAGTCAAGCTCCCTGCCTCCCAGTGCTGTGTCCCAAGTTATCCCTGCCCTCAAAGGGGGACCTGCCTTAAAGTGTCAAGCTGGAACTGTAGCCTTCAAATTCAACACCTTTTCCATAAGCAGGACCTAATGTTCAAAGGAAATTGTCCCGCCCTCCCACCTTATGTACACCTGAAATTAAAAAAAAAAAAAAAATCAAGCCAGCTAGTCATGGTGACACACACTCATAATCACTGCCTGCAAGAAGCTGAAACAGAGCCAGACAGTGGTGGCACATGCTGGGCAAGCGATCTCTGAGTTCAAGGGCAGCCTAGTCTAAAAAGCAAGTTCCAGGACAGCCAGGGCTACACAGAGAAACCCTGTCTCAAAAATCCAAACCAAAACAAACAAAATAACAAAAAAAGAAGTTGAAACAGGGGCTGGAAAGACAGCTCAGAGATAAGTGCACCTCTAGACCACTCAAGTTCAACCCAGCACCCACATGGCAGGTCAGGATCCTCTGAAGTTCCAGTTCCAGAGGATCCACCCTCATCTGGCAGGCCTCCTTGCACATCAGGCATGCACATGCTAGACATGTAGTAGATGGACATACCTGCAGTCAGGAAGAATCACTGAGAGCAACAGGATAGCCTGGGCTACACAGCAAGACTTTGTCTCAAAAAACACACAAGCAAGCAAAAACAAGAATCTGGGCAAAAACAAGAATCAGCTGGGCTCCAGGAGGTGGTGGTACACACCTTTAATCCCAGCACTCAGGGGACAGAGGCAGGTGGATCTCTGAGTTCCTTGAGGCCAGCCTGATCTACAGAGCTAGTTCTAGTACAGCCAGGGCCACAGAAGAGAGAGGGGGGAGGGAGGGAGGGAGGGAGGGAGGGAGAGAGAGAGAGAGAGAGAGAGAGAGAGAGAGAGAGAGAGAGAGAGAGAGAGAGAGAGAATGAATCATCTGGGCATGAGGGCTCACACCTTCAGTCCCAGCACTCAGCTCTGAGGCAGGGGTTGTGAGTCCGTCTGAATTCTAGGCCAGCCATGGACTACATAGTGATACCCTGTCTATAAATAAGCAAATAGAATCAGGATTGTCATCTGTAGGGAGAAGAAAATTCCTCCCATCTCCACTCTTCCCCAGCTGCTGGTTTTCCTTTTTTTTTTTTTTTTTTGGAGGCAGGGTCTCACTATTGTAGCTCTGGCTGGCCTGGAACTCAATATAGAGACCTGCCTGCCTCTGCCTCCCAAGCACTAGGATTAAAGATGTGCGCCACCACACCCAGCTAAACTGCTGGTTTTACCCTCCTTTCCTGCCTGGTCCTCAATTCTCAGGCCAGGATCTGCCCTTAGTTTCCACTGCCCTGGGCTGTAGCACCCCCTTGTGGCCATTTGAGAAAACTGCTTTGCATAGTGGTTGACCTCCACCCACAGACCCACTGATTCCGCCCGCCGTAGGCAATCAGGTGGAAAATGGTTTGTGTTACAAATGCAATTTCAAGGTAAATCTCAAGTCTCTCCACACTGTAAATTCTGGAGAAACTATTAATAGTGGCCATAACATGCACCCTACCCTTCTCTGCATCATTTCTCGGCCTGTTTTTTGTAAACCAACTTGAAACAGAAATTCTTTGTCCAGCCAGGTGTGATGACATGCACCTGACATCCTAACATTTTTGAGACTGAGTCAGGAGGACTTAGGTTTCTGAGCTAGAAACCAGGCTGGACCACACAGTAAGTTTCAGGCTGGCCTAGGCTTGGTACTGAGGATGCATGGTAAAGCTTAGAACCAACTAACTACATAACTTAGTAAGGCACAAACCATCATCAGCCCCAGGAACTTGGGGGACCACAGTCCTCAGGGCCCTTCTAACTGCTGACTGGGATGTCCTGAATGCATCTTCCCCTCCTCCAAGCCCTACTCATATCCCCTCTCACTCCAACCCCCAACACTCTAACCAGGAAAACCCCGTACATATTAACATTTCACATGGACCAAGAAAAAGGCCAGTGGGAAGAAGGGTTAAAAAGCTAAAGAGGAAGAACAAGAATAACAATACTAAGAGTGAGAATAAGAGGCTGGAGAGATGGCTCAGGGGTTAAGAGCAATGGCTGCTCTTCCCATAGGACATGAGTTCGATTCCCAGCATCCACAAGGTGGCTCATAAATGTTTTAACTCCACTTCCATTGGATCTGATGCTCTCTTCTGAGTTCGATTCCCAGCATCCACAAGGTGGCTCATAAATGTTTTAACTCCACTTCCAGTGGATCTGATGCCCTCTTCTGGCAGCCACAGGTACTACACATACACACAATAGGGAAGCAAGCAAAATACTCAGACACATAAAATAAAATCATTAAATATTTTTTTAAATAAAAAAGACTGAGAATAAGGAGGAGAGGGAGGGGATGGGGAGGTTGTTCCTTGTCTATCTCCTTCTGCAGTGACTCCCCTGACCCTCCAAGGACCACCTTCAAGGATGAGCCACTGGTTGTTTTGTGTGCACAAGATGCATATGTAGAGCTCAGAAGACAGCCCTGAGCGGCAGGCCTGGCCTTCCATCTTGTTTGAGACAGGGTCTCTTTATTGTTTTCTCTGTATCACATAATCCAGGCTAGTGGCCCATGAGCTTCCAAGGATTCTCTTGTCTCCACCTCCCATCCTTTCACAGGAGTGCTGGGATCCCAGGGCCGGGGATCTGAACTCACATCCTTACACTTGCTCAGCAATCACTCTAACCCATGGAGCCATTGTCCCAGCCCCAGACTGTTTTTGTTTGTTTAGTTGGTTTCTCTCTTTCTCTCTTTGAACTGGGTCTCTCTGTGTAGTCCTGGCTGTCCATGCGGACCTCAAACTCACAGAGATTCTCCTGCCTCTGGGATAAAAGGTGTACACCACCACGCCCCACTTTGTCGCTTTACTGAGACAAGGTTATGCTGTATGTAGTAAGGCTGACCTCAAACTGCTGATCCCTCCGCCTCAGTCTGTCAAGGGCTGAGACTATAGGCGTGTACCCCAACACCTGGCCCATCATCTTTTGGGTGCTGGGGCTGCTGGAAACACTGATGTGCACCCATTCTTGACTTGGGATATATGTGCTGCTCGATTACCTACAATGACAGGTGAGCAAATGAGGATTATAGGTGTGCAAAGGCACAGAGACACGAGTGGCCAGGTCTGCAAGGACACACACACACACACACTCGCAAATCCTTTCAGACATAGTGTATTCGGGGGAATTAAATTCCAAAACCTTGAAGATACCTGGAGTCCAGCTGCCTCTTAATTCCACCTGAACGTCAGCCAAATTCCTTGTGCAGGTACCTGCCCCATGCTGGACTTTCCACTGTTGCTCCCACCGAATCCTTAAATGCACTGCTTTTGCTCATGAGAAGGTAGATATAGAGGTGCAGAGTGCAAAGTCTTGTACTACAATGACACTTCCGGTCATTTTCAGAGTTGACACTGTGAACAAAGTCGTCAGAAAGAAGCTATACCTACAAAAGCTAAATTGATTAGGATTTTAGCATTTGGAAAGGCTAAAAAGGGCCAGTGAAAGAAACACACTTTTGGCCCGGAAAACCAGAGCCAAATCTGCCCCTGACCAACTGAGCTTAAAACCAACCAACCAATCCCTGAGCACAAAATCTAGCCAATCTGAGCTTCTCCAAGCTCAAGGGACTTGAAATCTGACCGATTCCCACCCCGAAAATCTTCTCCCTGGGAAAAACTCCGCCCCTAAGAAGCCTTGTATAAGCCCTGAACCTGTTCAGTTTGCTGATGCCTTTTCCCACCCTGCCAGAGGCAGCCACCCTCCTGGATTCTTCCCTCCCAACAAATCTCTTGAATGAGGTCTGTGGAAGCAGAGCCTGGGTGGAGGGGCAAGGCTGGAATGCTTTCGGGGGAGAAACCTTCGCCTAGCCGAGCAGAGCTGTAACAACTTTGCCGAGGAAACCCTCCTCTGCCTGGGCAGAGCTGTTACATCAGGGAAACCTTTCCCTGGAGCAGAGCTGTATAAGCTGCTATGCTTACAGGGACTTTGTGGTCTTCCTTTGCTCCCGACTGCCAGGATCCCTTTCCATCTGAGCTGCAATGCTCACACTACCCACTTTCCGTACCCCTTCTCTGTTTCCCACCTGATGGCCTGGGACCACGGGAACCAGTCTCCTGCCCAGTTTCCAGCAGGCTGCCAGCATCAATGGCTACTGTGTGATAAATGGAGGCGGGGTGGGCAGGCACCCCGTCTCCTCCAGCTCATAGCCCTTCTCTGCCGAGCGAATCTAGCACGTGGGGGCTCTGGCTTCCACAGCTACCATCAGAGGTCCGTCCTGGGGCAGCAGAAAGAGGTCAGGGTTTGAGCAATTCTGTACATCACCCTCACCATACGAAGGCGATCTAGATGCTACCGTCTTACTTGAAGAATACTAATCAAATGAGAGGTCATATGTCCAAAGTACCCTCCTCACCTGTCCTCATTCAGAAAGATCTGGGATTATCAGCAAATGCCCGAGCGAGGGGCCAGTATGGCGGTTGCCTTAGGATTAAGGAGCAGCCCAAGGAAGGGAACTCAGCGTCTCCTGCTACCCGTGTGCTCACCTGGCTGCCCCGCTCGAAAACACCGCGCTAAAAATGCCTTCCTACAGCCAGACAGAGTCCTTGTGCGTGGTTTATGGAAAGGTTTGTTCCCTCCATTCTGTGGAAGGATGATTAGTGCAGCAAAACTTTCTGGAAATGACTTTACCTCCTTCCTGCTCCAGCGGCTCTCATCCATCTAGGGTGGCTCCGGCCAGTACAGTCCCTGATGCTAGTCGAATCTGCGACAGCGTCTCTCAAGGCTCCTTAATCGCCTAGCTTTCCAGAACAGGTAACGTGTTGTCAGACTAACGTCTTGTCACTTGGTCTGGCACCCTGGAGTAGAGTCACGTGACTTTGCCCTTCCTCTTCTCTTATCCCTCCCTTTGTGGGTTTGGACACCAGAGGGCGCTGTTGCCTCTCATATACGACGCGAGTAGTGGCTAGCGTCATCAGAGACCAAACCCGAATCTAACAAAGTCAGGAGGAAAGTAATGGCAGCGGGCAAGTGGACAATGGCGTTTATCTACCGCCGCCGTGATTCTAGCATTTCCCCTTGAAGAGTCATCTCATCACTTGGGAGGCTGAGGTATGAAGATTGCCACAAGTTTGCTAGCCAGGGCAACCGTCTACGCTGTCTGGGACTACAGAGTGAGAACATCTCAAAACATTAGCAATATTATCATTAATTCTGCTGATATAATCACTTTTTATTAGTTGTTGGATTTTTACGGGGTTGTTTTGCTTTTAGTTTTGTTCATTTGTTGTTTGTGACAATCTCACGTAGCCCTGTCTGGTCTCATACTCTATGTAGCTGAGAGCGACTTTGAATCCTGCTCTTCCCCCTTCTGCTTCCCGAGTGCTGGATTACAGGCATGTGTATTTTTAAAAAATCAATCTATGAAGGAGATGGGTGAGCTGGCACATGCCTTTGATGCCAGCACTTGGGAGATAGAGGCAGGCAGATCTGTGAGCTCAAGACCAACCTGGTCTACATAGAGAGTTCCAGGACAGCCAGGGCTACCTAGACAACAACAAACTTAAGGGAAGCCTGGTAGTGTGGATCAGGACCCAGTCACTCAGGAGTCTGAAACAGAAGAATTAAAAGTTTGAGGCCTTGTCAGAATGGCTAAGATCAAAAACACTGAAGACACTTTATACTGGAGAGGATGTGGAACTAGGGGAACTCTCCTCCACTGCTGGTGGGAATGCAAGCTTGTACAACCACTTTAGAAATCAATATGGTGCTTTCTTAGAAAATTGGGAATCAATCTCCCCCAAGATCCAGCTATACCACTCTTGGGCATATACCCAAGAAATGCTCAATCATACCACAAGAGCACTTGCTCAGCTATGTTCATATCAGCATTGTTTGTAATAGCCAAAACCTGGAAACAACCTAGATGCCCTTCAACTGAAGAATGGATAAATAAATTATGGCACATATACACAATGGAATACTACTCAGCAGAGAAAAACAATGACATCATGAGGTTTGCAGGCAAATGGATGGATCTAGAAAAAATCATCCTGAGTGAGGTAACCCAGACTCAGAAAGACAAATATGGTATGTACTCACTCATAGGAGGATACTAGAGGTAGAACAAGGATGACTGGACTGCTACTCACATCACCAGGGAAGCTACCTGGAAAACAGGACCCCAAGAAAGACACGAGGATCGCCCAATGATGGAGAAATGGCTGAGATCTACATGAACAACCTGGACATGAGTGGGAGTAATGAAGGGCGAGGGTTGAGGGAAAGAGAGCCTGTGGGAGTGGGAGATCCCAGCTGGATCAAGAACAGAGAGGGAGAACAAGGAATAGGAGACCATGGTAAATGAAGACCACATGAGAAAAGGAAGAAACAAAGTGCTAGAGAGGCCCACAGAAATCCACAAAGATACCCCCACAATAGACGGCTGGCAATGGTCGAGAGACAGCCAGAACTGACCTACTCTGGTGATGGGATGGCCAAACACCCTAATAGTCATGCCAGAAACCCCATCCAAGGACTGAGGTATCTGGGTGCAGAGATCCATGGTTAGGCCCCGGGTGGAGCTCCAGGAGTCCAATTAGCAAGAAAGAGAAGGGTTTATATGAGCAAGAATTGTTGAAACCAAGGTTGGATAAAGCACAGGGACAAATAGCCAAATGAATGGAAATACATGAACTATGAACCAAAGGCTGAGGGGCCCCCAACTGGATCAGGCCCTCTGAATAGATCTCTGAAGTATTCGAAGGCCACCTGGCCAAACATCCTAATTTTCGTGCTAGAAACCCCATCCAATGACTGAGGAATCTGGATGCAGAGATCCACGGCTAGGCCCCGGGTGGAGCTCCAGGAGTCCAATTGGTGAGAAAGAGGAGGGTTTATATGAGCGAGAATTGTTGAGACCAAGGTTGGAAAAAGCACAGGGACAAATATACAAACAAAAGGAGACACATGAACTATGAACCAATAGCTGAGGAGCCCCCAACTGAATCAGGCCCTCCGGATAAATAAGACAGTTGATTAGCTTGATCTGCTTGGGAGGCATCCAGACAGTGGGACCGGGGCCTGTCCTCAGTGCATGAACTGGCAGTTTGGAACCTGGGGCTTATGCAGGGACACTTGGCTCAGCCTGGGAGGAGGGGACTGGACCTGCCTGGACTGAATCTACCAGGTTGAACTCAATACTCGGGGGAGTCTTTGCCCTGGAGGAGATGGGATTGGGGGGTGGAATGGGGGGAAGGTGGGGGTGGGAGGGGGGAGAACAAGGGAATCCGTGGCTGATATGTAAAATTAAATTTAGTAAATAAATTTAAAAAATGAAAGAAAAAAAAAGTTTGAGGCCTGCCTGGGCTGCAGAATGAGTTCAAAGCCAGCCTGGGAAAGTTAGTGAGATACTTTCAAAATGAAAGTTCAGGGTCTAGAGAGATGGTTAAGAACACTGACTGCTCTTCTAGAGGACCTGGGTTCAATTCCCAGCACCCACATGTCAGCTCACAACCATCTATAACTCTGATTCCAGGGGATATGATGTCCTCTTCTGGACTCCAAATGGCACCAGGCATGCACGTAGTGCGGAGACATGCATGCAGGGAAATTGCCCGTACACATACAGTAAAGTAATAAAGTAACATAAAAGTTCAAAAAAGACTGGAGGTGTAGCTAAACAATAATGTACTTGCTTGTGATGTGTGAGGCCCAGGCTCGGTCCCTAGCACCACGAACAGGAAGAGAAAGAGAACCTGGCACTTGCCCCAGAAGACATCACTACATCTCCTGCAGCCTCAGTCCATGGGAGTGGGCAGCCTAGGGGGTAGCGGTCAGGATCTAAGTAACAGCAACAGAAAGTGACCTCTGCTGACATCAGCAGAGGATAAAGAAATGCACTGTTCATCAAAGCAGCAGCCCCAGACAGAGCCACACTGGGGAGGTGACAGGCACCAAAGATGAGGCCTCCAGAGCAGTCTGAACAGGATGCATGTGGCCCCTGGCCTCTCAACCTCAGCTGCTAGGGGGAATAATCTCCAAGTCCTTGGTGCCTGTGGGAGTTTCCCTTCTTTCTGAATCCTCATACTAGCTGCCAACGTGGGGAACCACCAGCCTGTACTTCAGTCATTCAGATATCCACCTGTCCTTGAGGCCTTCACTCCGGCACAGGTGAAGCCCCTGTCTCTGCAGCCCTGGGCAATCCCTGCCCCTGACAGGTGAGTTTGCCTTCTCTTTGAGGGTGCCCCTCAGTGCTCCCTGGCCCTGTGGCTGGAGGAGTGGAGCTTAGAGCTGCTGAGGACTACAGGCCCCGGGAGCCAAACATGGCCCTAGGGGGCAGGAAAGTCTCAGGTTATCTGTGTGACAGCAGGAAGCTTCTGGAGGGCACGAGGTTAGTCAGGGTTAGGGGTTCAAGAAGATTGACAAATGGAAGGCGGACATGGAACTCCTCCCTGAACTGGGGGTCCTGAAACTTGTGGCCAGGATAACAGCCAGACACCTCAAGGAGAGTTTGGTCACTCTCTTATCCCACAGATAAGTGCGGCTAGACGCTTTGCACCACCTGCCCGGTGGAGACAGACAGAAAGGACAGTCCCTGTCCTCCCTGGTTCCCCACTATTGGGAGGAATCCCTAAGAGGCTTAAGGACAGATGGCAAAAGGCCTTTCCCTTCAGGCCTGCTGGTCCCTCCCTTCAGGTCCCTCCAGGCCTCATCTCCAGCACCCAGGAAACATCCACAGTCCTGCATTGGTGGAGTTTCCCCTCCTTACGGCTCCACCCCCTCCTTGGCCAGACAAGGCCAGGTGTTGTCACATGGGGTCCAGCAGGTACTCCTCCTGGGCTGAAGGCTTTGCATGTGATTTGCAAAAGCTGGGCTTGCAGCAAGCTCCTGCCCCTCCCCTCAGGCACCCTGCCCACCCCACCCTGTCAGATAGCCAGCCTTTCCTCCGGGGAGCACCCCAGGGCCTCTGCTCACCTTCCCCCCTACCCACCCAAGTCCCCCGAGCGAGCTAGAGCAGCCGTTAAGAGGCTTCCAATCAGCAGGCAGAGCCTGGGGATTTCTGGGTAGGGTGAGTCAATCATAAAAAGAACACCGTGCAGCTGGGGCCTCGGGACAGCATGAAGGGGTGAGTACCAACCTGCAAAAGGCTTTGGGAGTGAGAACTGGGGGCGCCCCAGCCCTGCCTAATGGCGGCCATTCAATGTCTTGGAGAGTCGTAACTGTCCGGGTATTTGGAGTTAGATGAATGAGGCTTTTTCAATTCCTCAGCTATTGTGGCACTGTGGGTCCAACAAAAGCTCTGGCCCCACCCTGCAGAGGCCAACAGATCCCCGAGAGGACCGCAGGGGAAAGCTGGACTACAAAGCTGTTCCAGAAGTGAGAGGGGAAAAAAAAAAATCCATCTAACTGCCAGTGAGTGCCAAAGTATTGGGCTAAGCCACACTCAACCAGGGCACTCAGGCCAAGTCTGCTCAGAGTGGCTGCAGCTCCCACTGCCTTCTTAGAAATAGGCCCTCGAGGCCGAGAAAGGCTCAGTGTTGGGCAAGGAGGGCTCAGAGGGCAAAGATGCTTGCTGTCCAGCCTTATTGCTTGAATTCTATCCCCCGAACCCACCCACATGGTAGAAAGAGAGAACCAACTCTCCAAAGTTATTCACTCGAATGCCTTCCCCCCACAAAAATAAATAAAATAAATAAATGTAATAATTTCTTTAAGCCTCAGTGTTGGCCTAAGCGTATGGTTCAGGACTGGAACACATGACTAGCATGCAAAAGAGCCTGGGTTCCATCCCCTGTATTGCAGAAACTTCAACTGAAAGGTCACACAGCCAGGCAGGGGGAAATCAGCCCTTTAACTAGGAAGCTGTTAAAACAGAACTTCGAGACGTCACCCCGGGTCCTTCCTCCCTACCAGAAGGACCAGCTGAATTAACCTCTCTTCAGTTTCCTTTTCTGCAAAATGGGGCTAGTAATAATACTGAATCATGCCGGGTGGTGGTGGTGGCGGCGGCGGCGGCGGCGGCGGCGGCGGCGGCGGCGCCGCTTTTAATCCCAGCATTTGGGAGGCAGAGCCAGGTGGATCTCTGTGAGTTCGAGGCCAGCCTGGTCTACAGAGTGAGATTCAGGACAGGCACCAAAACAGAGAAACTCTGTCTCAAAAAAACCAAACCAAACCAAACCAAATGATAATGATAATGATAATAGTAATAATAATAATAATAATAATAATAATAATAATAATAATAATAATAATACTGCATCAGGAGATTCCCTTTAAAAAACAAAACTGCTGGGCTGGGATGTGGCTCAGTCAGCAGAGTGCTTGCCTAGCATGCACAAAGCCCTGGGTTTGGTCCCCAGACAACATAAATCTGGCATGGTGACCCATACCTGTAATCCAGACTCTTGGGAGGTAGGGTTAGGAGGGTCAGAAGTTCAAGGCCATCCTCAGTAATAGAGAGAGAGTTCAAGGCCAATTTGGGATACAGAAGACTCTGTTTCAAAAGTAAATTAAGTACATAAACAAATATCAGCGACAAAGTGCCTGGCAGAGAGTGATGTGGATTAAATAAAATGAGAGGTCCCTACGCCTGCAGGGGACAGAAGCTGGAGGTAATTGGCAGCCTCCAGTGCCCATCTGCAGAACCCTCCACTTGTGAATGAGGAGTCATACCTACAGATTACCAAATCTAATCCTTAGATGTGCAGGGAGGCCCGCCTTAGCCCTCTGGCTCCTGGCTCCTGTGGCAGCTGTGAACATCAGCCAGTCGGACCCAGGCATTGCCATGACAGAAGCCACTGTGGCCGCACGCTTTCTCCTGGTCTCTGTCCTTTCCTACAGACTTGGGGCCTGGAGCACTGGCCTGCTCTTTGTGGCCACCTTGCCATCTTTGTTCCATTATTTCTGCCCATTTGTCTATCCTTTCTAACTTCGTGGGACCCCCCAGCAGGGAGGTAGGGTTCACACGGGGCCTGGGTGACACCCCCCCCCCAGCCCAGGTGCTTCCTTCTTGGTCCCTCTGCCTCCAAGGAACTCCAGCTGCTGTGTCCTCCCTTCATCCTCACTAGGCTGTGCATGAGGCTGTAGTGGCACAAGGCCTTGCTGATAGAGCTGACAAGGTCAAGGCCGTGGAACGGAGCTGGAGAAGCGGCAGCCACAGCCCAGGCAGGTGCCTGTCGCTCCCCCAGCGGGGAGGGAAGTCAGCCCAGCTCCTCTCTCTGCACCCCGCTCATAGTCCAGCCGCTGTGCACTGTGCAGGGGCACCTGCCCTGCAGGAAGTAGGAGACTTTGCTGGAAATCGGTCTTTAATCTTGGCTTCCTGTTTTCTGCCCTGGGGGACGCCCAGAGTGGCTGAGTTTCAAGCTACTTCACACCAGCTTCTCTAAACTATCATCTCTAAAGCATAAGAGCTGGGGGAGGGGAAGAGGCGGAGAGAAGGAGCAGAGGCCCCGTCCCTGCCAGGGAACCATGGGAACACACTCCAATAAAAGTGCTAAAGCTCTGGACCCCCCCCCCCCCAGCTCTGCATGCAGCTGGGCCATCTGGTCCCTTCACCCAAAAGCTGCCAGAAGTCTTTGGCTCCATCACCCTTCCTTCCCCCCTTCCCCAGGCCCTCTCCAACCTTCCTCTTTTCTCCACTCTCCTGGAGCTAGCCTCACCACCGAAGAACAAGTGGCCCAGCCTGGGCACATGAACCTTAAATGCTGACTCCATCTATCTGTATATTACAGGCGACTCAGACTCAGCTTTTAACCAAAGCTGCATTCTTGAGTGTTTCCTGGCTGCCCCGGCCCCCACCCCCACTCACTGAGTTCTCTCTGGGGAGAACCCACCATCTCCAGGAGCGGGGCTACAGCAGGGGGTCACGTGAGGAGGCCTCTTTCCTCAGAGACTCTCCTCATGGACAACTGACCCCAAGGCACTGCCTGTCTCCTCCTCTCCACCTTTGCCAGGACCCATGTGGACCATGCAGCCCCTCTTTGCTGAGCTTTGTGGTTGTGTTTTGAGGTAGGGTCTCATGGAGCCCAAATTGGCCATGAACTTCCACTGAGGTCATGGATGACTTTGAATTTCTTATCCTCCTTCCTGAACATCCCAATTTGGGGATTCCAGGTATGGATCACCATGTCCACTTCATGCTGTCTGGGGATGGAATTCAGGGCTTTATGCATGCTAGGCAAGCACTCTACCAAGTGAGCCATTTCCTGAACCTTAATTCATGATGCACCTCCCCCTCTATTGGCCTTTTAAAAAGTGTGTGTGTATGTGTGTGTGTGTGTGTGTGTGTGTGTGTGTGTGTGTGTGTGAGAGAGAGAGAGAGAGAGAGAGAGATATCTAGGGGTTCACTCATACCATGGTGTGCCTGTGGAGATCAGAGGAGTCTGTTCTCTCCTGTCGTGGGATCCAGGAATCAAACTCATGTTTTCAGGCTTTGGAAGCAAGGTTTTTTTTTTCCCTGCTGGGCCATCTCACTGCATTGCTGGGCCATCTCACTGCATCTCTGGGTCATCTCACTCTATTGCTGGGTCATCTCACTGCATTGCTGGGCCCTTTTTCCATTTCATCTTCCTCTTCCCTGCTTTTGGCTCTGCCCATTGGGTGTTCATGGCCTTCATACACTGTGGCTGATCAGATTGTTTTTATATTTTCTGTTTTGGACAAGAACCACGGTGTCCTCCCCCGCCCCCTTGACTCATCTCCAGCATGAAGATCACAGGTAGCAGGTGTTCCATATTTGCCGAGAGGGAATGAGTTCATGAATGATGAACTGGATGTTAGCTGTTTCTTGCACTATCCAATTCAGGCTTTAATTTCCAAAGCCTGGGATTCAGGAAGGTTCTTTTATTTATTTATTTTTTTCGCTTCACTTTACTGAGAAGAGGTGGAGCCAGGATTCAAATACAGGTTTATTTGATTCCAAAGTTCACATTCTGGGCCCTGGCACACTAGGGAGTGTTTATGGGTAAAGGAAGATATATTGGTGGTGAAACGGGAGCAAAGATTTAGATATTTATTCAGGTTTTTCCCCCCAAGTCCCCGCAGGCTCCCCCCCCACCTCCCCCCACAACTAATTCAGACAGAGTAGAGGAGGAGATATCAATCTCTGGATCTCCCGCTTCCAGAAGGCTTTGCAAGCTGCTAAAGCCCTTTCCATCAGGCTGAGCAGCACCCCTGCCCCGGAACTGGGGGCCATATTATCATTCCATCTTGACCTCAAAGGAAAGAAAGCAAAGCCTGATACACACACACACACACACACACACACACACACACACACACACACACCACATCATCACTCCAGGCCTGTTATCTTGCTGAATCTACACCTTCTCTCATGAAAGAAGTATGCTCTCAGCCTGATCTTACAGAAGAGGAAACAGCTCAGAGACCTTAGGTAACTAGTTCAAAGCCACACAGCCACACAGGTCCTAAATTGAGATTTAACCCTGAGATTTGATCCCTAAGTCCCTCAGTTGGGTTTCTTGTCCACTGTCACATCTAGCTCTGAGATCTATGGGATGCTTCCTCCATGGGTATCCCTAGAGAACTGGTTCCTTGTAAGCAAATTGGTACTGGGCATGCTGGGTCAGAGGAGCAACCTGTAGTCTGGGGGATGGGAGGTTGGGACTGAGTATACCCAGCTCCTGCTACTGGCATTTGAAGTTATTTCCAGTCAGCAACTCCATCCTTCACAGAACCCTTTACTGTCCTTCCTGACCCTTCAGTTCTGTTTTGTGTTGAGACAGGGTTTCTCTCTGTAGCCCTGGCTGTCCTGGAACTCACTCTGCAGACCAGGCTGGCCTGGAACTCAAAGAGATCCATCCGCCTGCCTCTGCCTCCTGAGTGCTGGGATTAAAGGCTTGCGCCACCACCGCCCTGGCTGCCCCTTAGTTCTTCACAGTTCTGCTCCTTAGACACTGCTCTGACACCTAGAACCTCCAGTGGAGTTTCTGGGTTCTCTCTTGTCACCCTGCTTCTGTTCCGTGCCCCTCTCATGCCCGAGCACTCCTTGCTCTTGTAGCTAAGAGCAAACGGCTCAGGGAGGATCCTGACTCCTCATTAACAATGGTATATAATAACAGTCCGTGTTTAATTGAGGACTCACCACGTGCCACCGCGCACCAAGCACTTTAAACCTATTAACTCATTTCCTCTCCACAAAACCTTACAAAGTTGTTGGTATTATTTTTGCTCTTCTTTTCAGACAAAGATGCAACAGGGCAGGCAGACGGAGGTCAGGTAACTTGTCCAACGTTACACAGCCATTGATAACTTCCTTATTGCTTCCAAGCCAAAAACTAGCCCAGGGAAGTCCCAAGAGGCTTTTTGGATCTTTTGCCCCTCAGTAGCTTTCAGGAACCCATCTCCCACCGCTCTCCCGAACCACAGTGTAAGTCGCAGCCCGCTGAGCTATTTATAGTCCCCAGAGGCCACCAAGCGCTCTCACTGCTCCCTGCCTTTGTGCATGCAGTTGTCAACGCGTGCACCCTTCTTTCCTGTTTCCTGTGGGCCTTGCACGCGACCTTTCCATTTTATCATCTGTTCTTTGCGAGAGAATCTATTTGCCCCAACCCCGACTGAGAAACTCGGCAGAAATAGAGGTCCTTCTAAGAAGTGGACTCCAGAGCAGGGACCCTGGTCATTTCAGCCCCCAGGATATGTTTGTGAATGAATAAATGCATGTATGCTGGCTGCCACAGTGGAGTCTAGCCCTAGCCTCTACCCTAACGGGGGAACTTCGCCTAGGGAAGGTTGGGAGGTTGGCTGTAGTGAGCTGGTGTTCCTCCGGCAGGACCTTCGGGAGCCTTCGCGAAGGCCAGCAAGTGGGGGCAGGGCGTGAGCGCGGACACACCCCCCGCATTCCCTCCACGGTCCAGCAGAGGGCGCCGACCCACGCCCCGCTGCGCGCCGGGCAGGCCCCCTCGCGCAGGCGCGCCGCAGCGGGCGGAGGATCCGGGCCGCGCTTCCTCTCGCCAGGCCTGCGAGCTTCCTCCCATCGGAGCCCGGGCGAGCTGAGGTTGGCCGCCGCCGCCGAGCCTGCCGCCTCCCTTGCGCTCCTGCGCCACCCCGCGCCCTGCCCCGGGGGTCCCACCGGGGTGGGGTCCGAGCAGGGCCAACCCGGGCCGCGCCGCCGTCGGGGCCGTCCCCGGGCCAGCCGTCCCTCCCGCCCCGCCAGCCTCCGGCCGCCCAGCCTCCGGGGTGTGGGGCGCGGGCAAACCCCCGCGGCCGCGATCGAACGCCCGGGGCGGCCCCCGGCGGCCGGCGCGACGTCCCCAAATCGAACCTCGGTGGCCGCGTTCGGAAGCGGAACTCTGCCCGGGCCGCGCCGGCTACATTGTTTCCTCCCCCCGGACTCCCTCCCGCCCCCTTCCCCCGCCTTTCTTCCCTCCCCGACCCGGGCTGCGCGGCCGTCCCCCCGCCTGTCTAGCCGTCCTTTCTCCCCCTATTTTCGCATCCATACACCTCTTTGTACCGCACCCCCTGGGGACCCCTGCGCCCCTCCCCTCCCCCTTGGCCTCATGGACTGTCCTGCAGGCCGCTAATGCCGCCCGCGGAGGTGAGGTGGCCTGGACCGCAGTGCCCCGAGAGAGGTGAGTGCTGGGCAGCCCCGGAGGAGGTGGGTGTCCGAGTGTCCCCTGGAAGGGAGGAGGTCCCTTGTCCCGCCTCTATGACCACCGCTGCCGCGTCCACACCCATCCCCCCCACCCACCCAACTGGGTTCGAATTCTCCCGGGAATCACTGTCAGAACACTTAGGAGGGAGCCACGAGGGAGGTACATAAGAGACTTGCTTAGGTCAGCTGAGGCTACCCCTCGAACCCGTGTGGAGCGCAGAGTGGAAAGTGGCTGGACCCCAGAGGAAGAGAATCAGTATAGACTGGGAAAATGGGCTGGACTCCCGGGAGTTTTGCCCTTTCCTGTTCAGGGCCTCCCTGAAGGTACCCTGACTTTCTTGGTTCTGAGGTTTTGCTGGCTCCAAGCAGCCCAAGGCCGTACCACTTCCCTTGAGCCCTGCTAGAAGCCCGGGTCCTTGAGCTGAGCCTGTCACCCTTGGCCTGCCAGAGGACCAGGCTTGAAGCAAGGGACCTCTGGCCTTTGGGTGGAGAAACTGGGCAGAGCTTCCAGTCTGAGTGGAGGTGACACTGGACATTAGTACTATGCCCCCACCTCCTGGCACTCTGGCCAGCCCATTTTCCCAGCTTCTCAGGACCTAGGCCAGTTGTTTGGAAGGGGTGTGTCCAGTCACTGGATCTTTGGAGCTTAAGTAGGAGCATTTTTTTTTTTAAAATCATTTTGCACACTAGGGAATGGAAGCCCAAGGGGCAGGTCATATTCCAGGCCTCTGGTGGAGGGAGACTAGCTGTCTTCATTCCTAGTTCTGCAGAGTGGATGGCTGTGGGTGGCGGGGAACCAGGCCCACTCTGCACCTACCGGGGACACAGGCAGTCCCTGGCCTGGCCCAGGAGGGACCTTGTGGGGTGAGCACGTGTTCCCCTGCACAGGGCTAAAGAAGGGGAAAGGGCTTCCGGCCCCAGGGTTGCCTCGTTAGGAGCTAAGACATCATGAGTGCTGCTTGTGAGACTTCCCCTTGGTGCCTGGGACCGGGTCCTTCCTACTGGTGTGGGGACATGGTGAATGTGGGCTAGAGTGTAGGGAAGCCTGCTCCTGACCTGGCCTTCCCCACATTTCCCAGCTGGCTCGATCAGAATGGGCTCAGCCTGGGCAGAGTGGGAGACCGCCTTGGCGTGAATGTATGGGAGGAGGTGGACACTCTTGGGGCTTGTTTCTGTCTCCTTGTACCCTGGACGTCATGGTGTCTTGGTATGGCCACGACAGGATGAGGCCAGAGGCAGAAGGGTAAGGTTGGCAGTGCAGCAGGATCCTCCAGATCCCTTCAGGATGCTGAGCGATGCCTGGGCCCCCTGGGAACCACAGGCAGTTTTGTCCTACTCAGACCCTTACCTTTGTTTAGGGTTTTTCCTCTTGCCCTAAGATGCACTGGGGGGGGGGGATTACTCCCCGCCCGTGAAGCTATACTCACTTAGTCTCATGCCCAACCCGAACTTCCTGTCCAGCCTCAGGGGCTGTGGCTGGGCCTGACATGGCTGGGTGCTTCTTACTTAGCTGCAAGGGTGTGGCCAGGGTCCAGAGGCCTTTTAGAAAGCAGCTTAGCTTAGGCTAGCACACGTTCACAGCTGCAAGTTTCATTCGGTGATTTAGTCCCCCCCTCCCCCCATCAGAAGCAGCTATTCTTTCTATGTGGGGATGGGAACAAGGAAAGACCAGGGAAGCAAATGCCTTCCCCACTCCAGGAGCGCTGCCCCTCAGAGGCCAGCCCACATGGAGTGGTCCATAGCAGGCCTTGGTGAACGGGTGGATTCCAGCTTCCTTCATACAGGAGGGGATGGAAGCCATAGTGTAACTCAGCCTCTCCCGTAATCCTCCTGGATCCCCTCGAAGTGGTAGGACCGCCCACGTCCATTTCTGGGGTTCATCTTTTGAAGGATTTCAAAGCTTTGACATGTAGCCCCCAAAGAACAGAGATGTTGTGTCTGGGAAGGAAGGTAGAGAAATCCTCTCGGGCCCAAGAGTGTCCCCGAGGGCAGTAGCTGCTCCATAGCTGAAAGGTCCTGAGAACCTGGGCCACAGCTGAAGGGTTGGTCGGACCTAGGAAAGCCGTTCTGAACTCCCGTAAAAACTATATATGCATTGATTTTAGTATTTAGGAAGTAGTGCAGGCCATATGTGGTGGCAGGCACCTGTAATCCCCAGTACCAGGGAGGCTGAGGCAGGGGGATCCCAAGTTCAAGGCCAGCATGGGCTCCAGACTGAGATGCCATCTTTAAAAAAGGAGAAAGAGAGAAAACAAACTCGAGACATTTTAGAAAACAATACAAGATGACCCCACTCAGCTGCCAGGCAGGGGCTGGCATGTCGGAGCGCCGTTTTCCTGCTTTTCTTACTCCGTGGCTGTCGCCATTCAAAGTGTGTGCCACAACCCTTTCCACTTACAACTGTGTCCCTGAGCGTGTCTTGAGCTACCTGTCATGGTGACTGCCTCCAAAAGGCTTCAGGGTGTTTTCAGGAGCTCTGCTCCCGCAGCATCACTGAGCCCTCTCTCCGAGTGTGCATCGCTCCATCTGTCGCTGTCGTGGGCTGTTACTACATGCCCCACAAGCAGCTCGTAGAGAGCAGACAGCTTAGCAGCCACCCATGTGGATTCCAGGCCCAGCGCTACCATTGCCCCCTGAGCCGAGCTAACGGACAGAGGTCCTTATACCTCAGAGGACACTGAACTAACCGACCGACTGCCAAACTAGAAAATGCCTGGGGCGGCGGTTCGTGTGGCTGCCCTAGCATGAGAGAAAGATCCCCGAGCCATGGGCCCCGGAATGGCTAGCCCCTCACCTGTCATTGCTGAGATGCCCCAGCCCCTCTGAAAGCCTCTGGCCCTGCGCTCGAGGCTGCCATGTCTATGCTGTGCTCCACTTCCTCCCCATCACCAAGTGATAGGCTGCCGCAGGGCCCTGGGCCGGCCTTGGGCAGATAAGCTGCCAGTTGCTGTCCAAGGCCTGACCCCACCCATTCCCCTTCATAGACTTGGAGTTGAGAGTAGCCACCTAGTACTGCAGCTTCCTAAAACACACACACACACACACACACACACACACACACACACACACACACACACACGTTCTCATGTAGCCTTGAACTTGAGATCCTTCTGCTACAGTCCTGAGAACACAGGATCCTGAGATTACACGTGTGCGTACACCACCATACCCAGCCTGAAGAGGCCCCTAGATTGCCTCTAGATTCTCCTGGACTGTCCTAGGCTGCATGTTTCAGTGGAAAATAGAGGGTCCCCTAGGTTGAGCCAGAGCTAGTCAGGCCAGCCTCAGTTTTCTCCAGTGGCCAGGGAACGGGAAGGTTAGATTCTGGAGCCTTGCACCTGACAGAAAGTAGGCTTATGTGGCAGTGTCCTTCTCCTTAGCAAGTGTTCCTAAGCTGGAGGTGTATCTCTGTGACATGCCTTGCTTTCCCTCGTTGTGACTGGAGTAACTGGAAGTGCTATGGATTATGCGACTGGAGTAACTGGAAGACCACACTATGGGCAGTAGGAAGAAACCAGTCTCTGCTTGGCACACCCTGAGCCCAAGAGACCGTGGCCTACAGCTAACCTCGATGAGGAGTACTGATGTGGCCCTTTACATACACAAGTCCCTCAGGCTTGTAGCTCGGTACCCTGGCTGTCAGACTTCCTCTCTCTCTGGTACTGGTGGTGTCAAAGTAGGCATTACTGCTGCCCTCCTGTCCCATAGCTTCCGTGGGATGAGGTCACAGGGTTGGATCTTGCCCAAGATGCTGGACTGGCTGGGGTGAGCCCTTTGGGTGTTTCTCAGTTTCTCCCGCTCTTGGTTAGGGACAGGATGGGTGGAGGAGCAGGCTGCTCCCTAAACCCAGCAGGGAGCACTACCTCCCTCCTCCCTTCTGGGTCCCTTCATCCTAGGGCTGGAAATAGAATCCGCTAAGTAATGATTAAAGTCAAATTCAGGCCTAAAAATAAAGAGCTGGAGAAGCAAGAGCTTGTGTGCTCCCTGCGTGGCTGAGGGAAGATTGTGAGCAGGGAGAGACTGTCTTTGGGTGGCTAAGCGCTAATTCCCAGAGTCAGGAGTGCTCCAGGAATCGGGGGATGCTCTCTTATTGGGCGTGATGCAGCGTGCAGCACCCATTGGTTGTAGACTAAACAAACGGGGTGCAGGATGAGAGAGAGAATCCCATTTTTCCCACGAGGAAACTGAGGCTCTTTGAGTGACGGACTTGCAGGGAGCTCCCCTGAGTATAGGCCCCAGGGCTGGAGGGCCCCACGCAGCCCCGCCCACCCTGTTTTTGCTTGCTTTCTCTTCCTGGTTCTGTGAGAAGGGCAGCTTCTTCTAGCACACCCTCCAACCGCAGCTTCCCTCCGCCTCTCTTCCGTGGTCTGCAGTGAGCAGAAGAGAGCTGCTGGGCGCTCCCCTGGCTGCCCCGGGCTCTGCACGGTTCGAAGGCTTGTGGGCGGGTGAAACCTGGGTGTCATCCGACCCGTACATCCTGGCTGCTGCTTTTCAGCCCAGCCCAGCCTGGCACCTGGTCCTCACCCAGCCTCGGGCGCTGCAGCCTGTAATGTGCACACTACAGGGAAAGGGACAGGAGGGTGAGCTCCTCTGAGAGGAGGCTGGGCTCAGGGAAGCCTGGCAGGACAAGCCTATGGTCCCACCTCCTGCAAGGCTGCTGGGATCTGCACGGGCTGGAGCAGCTTGGAGGACTTCCTGGAGGGAGAATAGGGCTTGTGAAAAGCATCTGAGGAAGAGACAAGAGAGTCAAAGGTCATTGTTCAGTGATTCTGTCCTCTCAAGGGCTGCTGCCTTCTCTGGGTGGCTGTGAGGCTCTGTATGATGATCTGTCTGTGCAGAGGCGGGATAGATAGCCAGCCGGGATAGGTAGCCAGCCGGGATAGGTAGCCAGCCGGGAGAGAGCTCCGATGGACCTCTGCTTGCCAGAGCAAGAGGGACATGGGAGTGGTTGCCCCTAGCGTTCCTGTTCTGTCCCTTCAGGATGTCATATGATCCTGCCAGGGAAAAGTTGGGGAGCAGGTCTGCTGGCCCAGGTTCCAACATAAGCCTAAGTTCCTGTTCTAGCCCTTAGAAGTTGGTGGCCCCTCGGTGGTGACCGTTGGCAATCTTGTTTCCACCCCTGTCTAGCGGGGATCTCCCAGGGCTTGTCGCGGGGAGAGGGGAGGGGAGGGAAGGATTAGGTAGCTGGGGCAGACCCTCCAGCCTTGTTGGAGCAGCAGGCAGTCAGCCACACGCCTGCCCCATGCTCTCCTGTCACATTGGCCTGCTGGGGTGGGGGTGTCGCTAGCCCCTTCGCCCAGGTCTGTCCCGTCTCAGTAGCTGAGCCTCTGAGCTGTGCGGCTCTGCCTCTGCTTGTTCTCTTGCTCCCTCGGTTGCTTTTGTTTGTTTTTCTGAGGCAGGGTCTCACATAGACCATATGATGGCTTCAGATTCACCTGCCTCTGCCACAAGTGATAGAGACTGGAAATCCGCCACTGGATTTCTAGACCCTTGTCGTGCTTCCCTGGACCTCAGTTTCCCCTCCTGTGACAAGGCTAGGAGACTGTGGAGGTGTGGAACAAAGCCACTGGCTGACTTGAAAGGGTGGCTGGAGGTTAGTGAAGAGGCTGTATGTAGAAACGGGCAAAAGAGGATGCAGAGACCCGGAGCCTGCTCTGAGGGGCGGGGGGCGGGGGCCTGGGGTAGGACCCTGGGGAGACCTGAAGGCCTCGAGGCCCAGTACATGTGAGTAATTAGGCTCCTGAGTGGTAATTAGAAACCTTTCTGGGCCAGCAGTGGCAGCCTCAAGCCACAGTGTACCCTGGGGAGGAGGCTCCCCGTTAGCCTCCCCTTAACTCACCCTACCGCTCCTAAACTGCCAGACAGGATTTCCGGTCTCGCTGAGCCCCAGTGAGTTGCCATAAGTTGGTTCTTCAACATTTTTCAGTCATTAAACTCAGCCCTGCTCTTAGGTCAGAGGTGCTAAAGGCTGAGGGAGTCTGAGGGGGGGAGGGGGGAGGGCGAGGGGGGGGGGGAGGGCAGCATGCCCAGAGCCCAAGCCAGGCATCTTTCTCGCCTCTCCTGCCCAGAGCTCTGAGCACCCCAAAGGTCTGTGCTTTCAGACTTCCTGGGGCTTCTGTGCAGTGGGGTGCTGAGGCCTGTCTGAACTCCTGGGAGCCCTCCAGGCCCTCTGCCTCGTGTGTGACTGTGACTGGGTGACAGGGCTGTCTGCCTGAGCCCTCTGCAGAACCAGGGGTGGGGCTGACCGTAGCTGCCAAACCAGCTCCGCTGCTGGCCGGCTGCCCTCCTCAGGTGCCCTGCCCACTGCAGGGGGGGTGTGCCCAAGTCTGCAACTTCACCTTTGCCCCCGCTGCCCTGTGACCTGTAGGAAACTTCCTCTGGCCAGCCTTAATTGAGTCCCTCAGGAATTCGATGTAGAGTCTTAACCCTGGCCTGTTCTAGGTACCCCTTTCCCGGCCCTTCCAGCTCCCCTCATCTTCTTCCTGCAAACTGCTGGGTAACTCCGGCTCTCCTCAGTCTTTTTAAGGTACTGGGGGCAGAACCCAAGGGGGCAGTGGGGGAACATGCTATGCACATGCTTGGCCACAACCAAGTTATACCCACAGCCCTCGGTTTTTTGAGGCACGGGCACACCTGGCCGATTGAGGGGGACAGGAGCTTGGAGTGTATTTGGTTGGAATCCTCAGTACCCCAGCATAGACTCGGCACAGAGGAGAGACTGAGTTCTTAGACCTCTCGGCCTCTCTTCCACCTGCTCATCCTGACCACCAGGCATGGCATGAGGTACAACAGAAGAGTCCTGAAACCCCAGTGGAGTGAGAAGAGAAGGCAGAGGACCTCCCCGTTAACCACCACTAGCTTTACCGCCCACCCACCCCGTGTGTGTGTGTGTGTGTGTGTGTGTGTGTGTGTGTGTGTGTGTGTGTGTGTGCGTGCGTGCGTGCGTGCGCGCGCCCAGACAGTCCAGCTGGGTCCTATAGCAGGACCAGAGTGTCTCTGTGGACCATAGCGCCAGTCCCCACAGGTCTCTGGTACACTTCCCTTTTCAGTGGGTATTTTTAGCTGCGTGTAAACAGTTTCTGAAGGCTCCCACGCCCCAGTAAGCAGTGGAGTTTTGGTGAGGGGGCAGGGCTGGAATCTTTTGACCTACCCTAACCCTCTGCACGTGCCTGGTTCTGGGGGTCTGCAGCTGCCTCTAGGGCGAAGAAAGGGCAGCCTGGGAGTGTCTGGGCTCCTGCTTTTCCCCCACCTCTTGCCCCCTCCTGGACAGCCTGGGCTCCCAAGAAAGGCCTGCCTGAGGCTGCAGCCACTGACCTCAGCGCTTGGGCACAATGCCCAGCCTGTTCCCGGGACCCCAGCACAAGGGCTGCTGGGAGCAGGGTTTAGGGCAGGAAGTCAGAGAGAAGCATTGGCCCTGCCACAATCCCAAGCCCCTGTCCTGCAGCCTCGTGGGGGTGGGGGACAGCTGCTGACCCTTTGGGGTTAAATATAGTCCTATTGGTTGCCGGACATAATGTGCTGTAGCTGGCCAGGCTTTTCCTTTTCTTTCTTTCTTTCATTCATTCAGTAGTCATTACTGAGCAACAGTTCTCAGCCCAGCCCATGCTGGGGATGCAGACGTGAGTCAGATCCTAGCTCCCCTTCCACCCTCGACCATAGATAGGCTGCTGCTAGTGAGGTCCTTCACTTGAGCACTGTGGTATGAGAGACCCTGGAGGCAGGACCAGCCAGCACAGCTGGAGAACCGAAGGCCTCCCGGTGGAAGTGGCCTTCAAAAGTGGTGGATTTGCCATTTTATTTTTAGGGGGAAAGTAATATAGATGTTTGTAGCTTTAAACAAACCCAGGGGCTGGGGATGTAGCTCAGTCGGTAGTGTTTGCCTGGCCTGCCTGAAGCCCTGGATAGATAGCAGGGTCAGAAATTGAAAGCCATCCTTGGCTACATAGTGAGTTAGAGGCTAACCTGGACTGCTTGAGTCTCAGTGTATATCAAAAGAGGACAAAAATGGGAAATACAGAGTAAACAAGTTTTCCTTGAATTTGATCCCATCCCAGAAGCAACCTCTGTTATTCATCTGTTTGTCTCTCTTTCTCTTTAGATGTGTTTATCTATTTTATGTATGTGAGTGTTTTGCTTTCATGTATCTGTGTATATCATGAGCATGCCTGGTGCCCATGGAGTTCAGAAGAGGGTGTCAGATTCCCTGGAACTGGTGTTACAGACATTTAGGAGCTGTCATGTGGGTGCTGAGAACCGAACCCAGGTCCTCTGCAAGAGCTGTGATTGCTGTGAACTGCTGAGCCGTCTCTCCAGCCTTCCTGTGTCTCTCGGAAACGTTTAGGTATCCCTAAGCTTAGGAATGTGTATTTGTTTTCTATAAAACACAGCGTGTGAGCCAGGGAAATGGTTCTTCTGGTAAAGATGCCTCCACCCAACTTGACAGCCCAGGACCCACACAGTGGAAGGAGAGAACTAATTTCCACCAGTTACCCTCTGACTTCCACATGTACGTGTGGCACGTGCACCCGCATGCGTATAAAATAAATAAATAAAATGTAATAAGAAACTTAGAACAACACAGTTTACACCTGGGTGTGCTGGTGTGAGCCTGTAATCCTGTCCTGGAGACTGGGGCGAGAGGATCTCAGAATCTGACATCTGTCTGGACTACATAGCAAGAACCTATATCAAAAATCCAAAGGCAGCCGGGTGGTGGTGGCGCACACTTTTAAACCAGCACTTGGGAGGCAGAGGCAGGAGAATCTCAGGAAGTTGAAGACCAGCCTGGTCTACATAGCAAATTGTAGGACAGCCAGAACGACATAGAAAGACCCTGTATCAAAAAACAAAAACCAACAAAAAATTTAAAAACAACAACAGCCGCAAAACAAAACAAAAACCCCGCCCACAACTTGTAGTATATTGTTGGTCATCTGTGTCTGCACTGCCTGATCTGGCTTTGAGTGTTTCGAAATCACCAAAAAGCGCAAATAATATATTGGATGCACGTAGGTCCTTTGCCCATATTTACCTGTTCTTAACATTTTGCCACCTTTATGTTGCCTCTTTTGCATTTTTTTTTTTTGTGTGTGTGTGTGTATGTACATGAGTGCACACACATCAAACATGCCACACAGTGTGTGTCCTGTGGGGGTCAGAGAACAGCTGTGGGTTGGTTCTCTCCTGCCAGCCTGGAACTCAGGTTGGTAGGCTTGGCTGCAGGAGTCTACCCACTGAGCCATCCTTTGGCTTTATTATTGCATCGCGGGGAGATTGGAACTCAGGGCATCACGTGCGTCACAAGTTTGCTTTGCTAGCCTCTTTTGTCTATAGATGGGTGCATAGAGGTTTTTGCTGGTTTACTAGGTGCAGGCATCATATCCCTTACTCCGGAGAGTTTGGTCTTTTAGTTTGTTTTCTTTTGTGTGTGTGTATAGGGAGTTGTGTAAGTATGTGAGTATGTTCGTGTGTGAGTATACTTGTGTGCACATGCATGTGAAAGCCAGAGGTCAGCCTTGGGTTATTCCTCAGGAATTGTTCACCATGCTCTTGAGATAGGGTCTCTCACTGCGCCCTGGGACTCACTAGGTAGGTTAGAAGGACAAGCCAGTAAGTTCCTAGAATCCCTACCTCTGCCTTCTCAGCACTGGGATTACAAGCACATGCCACCAACACTCAGACTTAGTGGGTGCTTGGGACCAGACACGGTCTTTGCAGCAAGCATTTTTCCCGCTGAGCTCTCTTTCAGTTCTTCTGTTTGGTTGGTTGGTTTTGGTTTGGTTTCATTTTGGTATTTTGAGACAGCGTTTCTCTGTGTAGCCCTGGCTGTCCTGGAACTCGCTCTGTTTGCCAGGCTGGCTTCAAACTCCGGGATCCTCCTGCCTCTACCTCCCGAGTGCTGGGAGTAAAAGTTGTTCTGTTTTTTTAAGACAGTCTCGCTGTGTAGCCCGGTCTGGCTTCCAATGTGTAATCTCTCCCTAGCTCTTGCCCCCACAAAGAGGGATTCCTGTTGTAGTTTGCTCTTTTGTTTGTACAGTAGTAGCAGCTCCCATTTGTACCTCAGGGCTGCACAAAAATCCCTGGGATGAAGGAAGAGAGAGGACAAGTAAGTGAGCAGAGTGCAAGTGTCTGGGAACAGACAAGGTGTTTAGAAGCCAGAAACTATGGAAACTTCTGTGACTTCCCAAAGGTCACACAGCAAGTCAGTGATAGGCCGGGGCCAGGACTCAGCATCCCATACCCCCAGGGCAGTAGTCCCACACTGCCTTCCTAGAGCAACCTTGCCCTAAGTTCAAGTGACCCCACAAAGGACCATCTCCCTGGCTCGTTGGAAGGGGGCTTGCAGTAAGCAGCCTCTTGACGCCATTCTGGCTGTCGACCCCAGACCTTGCTGGAGAGGCCACACGGCAAGGCCTAGCCAGGACACTGCAGCCGCTCAGCCATCCTGGCCTGGTGGCCGGCCTCTCCGTGACCGACAGGTTGGAGGATGTCTGGGAGGGCAGTGCCAGATGTGACTGCATCCCTAGGAGCTGCTGGCTTCCTACCTAGCTGGTGTGTACACGGAGGAAGTCCCAAAAGGTGCTGCTCTGGACTTAGAGGTGGTGGCTGAGCAGCCTGCCTCTAGGCAGCGTCCCCTGACCACGGCTGCCTTGTCCCATCCTCTTACCACATCCTTGCCTCTCATGGCTGCTCTTCACGGTGTCTGCCCAAGCTAGGGTAGTCCCAGATAGACAGCAGTTCCTGGGGGTATGGCGTGGCATGTGGGAGACGGACTACCAGGACGGCAGGGAGTCCTGGACAAAGAGCTCAGGAGTCTGAATGGGAATCTTACTGGAGCTGTGACCTAAGGCAAGGTCTCTGGGCTTTCCTGGGGGCCTCATCTGTAAAATGGGGTTGGTAATGATAGCCCCTCTGCTTCTCAGTGTCATTAGGACTGGATGCGCCATGAAGTGCCAAGGATATGGCCTGACACTGAGTAAGTGCTCAGAAAACAGGGCCTGTGATTATTTTTATTATTATCATCGAGGCGGCGGGGAGGCGGCGCGGCAGCTGCAGGCCAGGCAGGAGTGTTTGCAAACTGGCAGCTGGAAGGATGACTAACCGAGCCCAGCCTCCGCTCCCTCCTGTGGTGGCAGCAGTGAGTTTTGAATCTGGGGAAGAAGGAGGAGGTGTGGAGAGCCGGGGAAGCTAATAGGAAGGGCCCTGAGGTTGGGAGTTCGGCCAACAGCAGTGAGACCCCAGCTCACGCTTAGGCTGTGTGGTCTTGGGCAACCTCTTAGACCTTAGTTTCCACTCCTGTGATACAGGGGAAGGGAGGCTCACAGATCCCCCCTAGTGTGTAGTCTACAAGGCCCCGGAGCTGGTTCTTACACTTAGGCTGGCTCAGTCATGGAACTATGAGGTGTGAGGGGGTGGTTCCTAACACACTCTCCCTGGGCTTCAGGGCCAGTCTAGACATCGGGCTTGATGGGCTGGCCTCGCCTCTGGGTGCAAGAAGGACTGTTTGTTCTGGAGGGGACAGGAAGCATGCCAGACACATCCAGTTCTGGGGTCTCATTCCATCCCTTCCACAGCCTCCTTGCAGGGCTTCACTATGCCCCCTTTCAGGATGAGGGGATATGAAGCTCAAAGGGTTGGTTCATTCTCTCCACGTTGGCATGTTGATAGAGCTGGATTGAAAGCCTAGGTCTGTCTAGCTTGGTAGTGCTGGTCAATGTCCTCCACACCCTCACCCTTGCTGCTGCTGGACTCTGGGAATTGTGCTCCCCAAGAAGTTCCCCAGGCTTAGCACCCTCAGGGTCCAACCGTAGTTCTTCACAGTGTCACGGGAAACTCCTCGCCTCCCTGCAAGGTTCACGCTGGGGCCTCTGGAACCCTTCTCATACAACAGACAGACAGGGTTCTCAGGATGGGCTCAGCAAGTTCAGGGTCACAGAGCCCCAAAGGGGCAGTCGGTTCTACTTGGCTTCACTAGCTTCCACCAGGCAGTTCTTTTTAATTTTTATGTACATGTATCTTTGAGAGGGTGTCAGATCCCCTGGAACTCGAGTTACAGTTTGAACTGTTCTTTGGTTCTGGGAATCGAACCCAGGTCCTCTGGAAGAGCAACCAGTGCTCTTAACCACTGAGCCATCTCTCCAGCTCCCCAGGCCAGTTCCTGAGGCTCTGCCTACCTTCGGCTCCCAACACCTTGGCTAAGATTGGCTAATATACTAAACTTTTCTGTGTTATTTTTTTCTGACTTATCCTCTTTTAAAACAGGGTCATAAGCATGTATTTCAGGCTGGCCTCCAACTAGCCATCCCTCTGCCTCACCCTCTGCCATCTGCTTTCCCTTTTCTTTCTTTGTTTGTTTGTTGTTTTTTTTTTAAGATTTATTTATTATGTACACGGTGTCCTGCCTGCATGTACACCTGTGCACCAGAAGAGGACACCAGATCTCACTATAGATGGTTGTGAGCTACCCTATGGTTGCTGGGAATAGAACTCAGGACCTCTGGAAGAGCAGCCAGTGCTCTTAACCTCTGAGCCATCTCTCCAGACCCACCATTGCCTTTCTAACAAATGTATTTTTTTAATCCAATTTTATTTGCTTAATTGCTCATGAATTTGAAACATATACATACACACTTTGTGCTAGGGTTTAAACCCAGAGTCTTGAGCATTCTAAGCAACTACTGTCCTGCCCAGTAAGATCAGTCTCTAGCTCCCAGCCTGTACTTTTTTTTTTTTGGTTTTTGGTTTTTTTCAAGACAGGGTTTCTCTGTGTAGCTTTGCGCTTTTCCTGGGACTCACTTGGTAGCCCAGGCTGGCCTCGAACTCACAGAGATCCGCCTGGCTCTGCCTCCCGAGTGCTGGGATTAAAGGCGTGCGCCACCACCGCCCGGCTTCAGCCTGTACCTTTTGAAGTCTTCAGGGCTCAGTTCCCATGCTGGTGAATGCACACACGCGTGTGCCAGCACTTGCACTGAAAGTCCTCTTCTAGTAGTGGTGTACGTAGCCACAAATGCGTGGCTAGACCTCACCCCTCCCTCCCAAGCGAGTCTGTCGTCTGACCATGTGACCACAGAAGGGCCATTGGCTGCTTGCTCACCAGAAAGGGAGCAGGAGCCCACTGTCTGCATCCTTCTGGGGTTATCTGAGGCCTGGGATGGTGTTTGGACCGATAGTGGTGGTGACAGGCACGTGTGTGCAGACATGCTTGCTGCTCTGGGGGCGTGTTCTGAGGAGTTACCTTCACAAAAGTGCGTCTGCCTCCGGAAGTGCACCAGCTCTCAGGGTACAGCCCGCAAGTTACTATGGAGAGAACCCTGTCCTGCAAGGGGGCTCAGCAGTCCCCATAGCCAACACCCGGAAGTCCCTCACATCCTGGCCTGTTCTTCCCTCGGCAGAGATTCGTCCTGACAAGCCTGGATTGGTTTGACCAGGTTTTGAACTTGATACAAAGGGAATCACAAAGCTTGTGCTTTTCCGTGCCTGGCTCCCTGGTTGAGAATCCGAGGCTGATGGGTAGCCGAAGTGTCAGTGTCTCTGGACTCCCTTTCCCTGAAAACCTGCAGGTCTCATTGGTCCTATCAGTCATTCTGTGGGACCTAGAAGGCCTAGAGGGACACAGGGTTGGTGGCCACCTCCCTGAGACTCTTGAGTCTGTGTGCTTCTGCCCGAGGCTAGATAGAACAGCCCTGGACCCATGTCCTAATTCTCAGAAGCTTTGGCCCTGTGGCTTGCACTGCTTTGAAGGAGGTAATGATCGCCCTCAGTGGGTGGGGTCACCTCTTCTCAGCCTTCCTCAGCTTGACTCTTCTCCCGCAGCTCTAATGGTACCAAGTAACAGATCGGCCTTCCTGTAGCACGGGGACGCCAGACCGAAGAAGATGTCGGCAATACAGGTACTGGGTACCACAGGTGGGGACGGATCAGGCAGTACAGGTACTGGGTACCACAGGCGGGGACGGATCAGGCACTCCCACATCCCACCACCTCCAGTCTGGAGAGAGAGAGATGCTTAGACCAGCCTATCCCCCATGTCCAACCCTCCATCCCAAACGAGACTTTGAAGTAACATTAATTCCAGCATGCTCTACTGGGCACAGGGCCCCAGACCCGGCTACCGAGGAATCTGAGCTAAGGGACTCAGTATTCTCTGGAGAAGGGTACTTCCCCAGCTTCATGGAGGTCAACTAAGATGCTTTGGTCTCCAGGACATTTGGGCAGGTGGGTAGAGAAGGCCCCACCCACACACCTGTTCCTTACCCTGTAGGCCGCCTGGCCATCCGGTACAGAATGTATTGCCAAGTACAACTTCCATGGCACTGCTGAGCAAGACCTTCCCTTCTGCAAAGGAGACGTGCTCACCATTGTGGCAGTCACCAAGGTACATGGGGACCTTAGATGCCTATCCCGTTCTTTCACCTCCTAGGTTTGGCTCCCCTGCAGAGGGAGTGGACCTGAGAGTGTGTCTGGTTGCCCTCTCTCCAGGACCCAAACTGGTACAAAGCCAAAAACAAGGTGGGCCGTGAGGGCATCATCCCAGCCAACTATGTCCAGAAGCGTGAAGGTGTAAAGGCAGGCACCAAACTCAGCCTTATGCCGTGAGTACCAGGAGGAGGGTTGGAGTCTCCTGGTTTGGGGAGAAGAGAGGAAATGGCTGTGGTCCTCCTGGAAAAGCATCAGAGGAAAACAGTCCTGAGTAAAGGCTTTTGTAGGAATGGGACTAGAAGTGGCACCTCACAGAGAGAGACTAGGAAACCAGCAGAAAAAAAAGGGGAGGTGGAGAGATGATGCCCTCAAATGCCTGGCTGATTGGGAGTTGTGGGAAGGTGTGTGTGTGAGGTTGACAGGGGACATCCGGGTCAGTACCATTGTGACCCCCAGCCTTGCCACCCCCAGCTGGTTCCATGGCAAAATCACACGGGAGCAGGCCGAGCGGCTTCTCTACCCACCAGAGACAGGCCTGTTCCTGGTGCGAGAAAGCACCAACTACCCTGGGGACTACACACTGTGTGTGAGCTGTGAAGGCAAGGTGGAACACTACCGCATCATGTACCATGCGAGCAAGCTGAGCATCGATGAGGAGGTGTACTTCGAGAACCTCATGCAGCTGGTGGAGGTGAGCGGGGAGCGTGCATGCCTGGGGTACTCCCCCTTCTTCCCCACGGTCAGACACACCTGAGTCCACCTGAGGACATTTGGCACACACCCAGTCCCAGCTCACCTGGCAGAGTGACCTGGACACATTGGCAGCTTCTGGGAGTCTTGAGTTCTGCACACCTCAGGGGAGCACCTGCTGTGTGCCAGGGCCCATAGTGTTCCGTCCCCATAGGGCCCCAAGAGGGGCCCCATTTTATAGATATGGACACAAAGCTTCAGATCAGTGAAGGTCTCCTCATCTGCACGTTAGAGGTGCCACTAGACTTTGAGCCTACCTGATGCAGGACTCGCTGCCTCTACCACTCGGAACCTCATCTCTGGATGTGTACCTTGGCCATCAGGGTCCTTGAGGCCTCTCGACACCCACAGGCCCTTGCAGCTTCCAACACCAGCTCCGCCAGCTCTGACCAGGCCATACTTGGCATCAAAAACCTGTAGGTTCCCTCCGAGCTCACTCTCATCTGGTCTCTGGCTTGTGTTGGCCCTGAGTACACCTGGCTAGAGGCTGGTGTAGGGAGCGGGCCCGGCTTGGCTGTCTTAAAGATGCTGGTGAGGCCCAAAGCAGTCGTGACAACCGCGAGTCAAGTAGCTGAGTGTGGGTGGGTGACGCGGGAAATGGACAGGCCTTCCCACCCTTTTTAAAATGAGGAACCCTCTGCACACAAAGCCGCTGGAGGCTGTGTGAACTGGCCTCTGCTGCCCTCTGGTGGTCAGACCCGAGCAGTGGGAGGCCGTGACAGTGGGGCTCAGTGAGGGACCCGGCCTCCCTCCCTCCCTCTGTAGCACTACACCACCGATGCTGATGGACTCTGCACTCGCCTCATCAAACCAAAGGTCATGGAGGGCACGGTGGCGGCCCAAGATGAATTCTACCGCAGTGAGTGCACCCTACACGTCCCTCTTGCTCCCTTCCCCCCACCCAAGGCCCTCTGCCCTCCCCTGGCGGTTTGGAGACCTCGGACATCCCACATCTGTTCACCTCGCTGACACACCGCCTCTCCGCCCCACCCCGCAGGTGGCTGGGCACTGAACATGAAGGAGCTGAAGCTGCTGCAGACGATCGGGAAGGGGGAGTTTGGAGGTGAGTGGGGGGAGGAGCCCCGGGAGGGGCTGAGAAGCTTCCAGAGTCCGGGGAAACAGCACCCTCCCTCCTTCTTCCCCCAGATGTGATGCTGGGTGATTACCGGGGCAACAAAGTTGCAGTCAAGTGCATTAAGAACGATGCCACCGCCCAGGCCTTCCTGGCTGAAGCCTCAGTCATGACGTGAGTTGGGACGAGCATAGGGCAGGCTGTCCCGGGGCCTGGGCGGAGCAGGGGAGACTGACTGAACTCTAACCGCCCTGTCCTGCCTTGTCCAGGCAACTTCGGCACAGCAACCTAGTCCAGCTACTGGGTGTGATTGTGGAGGAGAAGGGCGGCCTCTATATTGTCACAGAGTACATGGCCAAGGTCGGTGCCCCTCAGCCTCCCCTGGCCCTCCTCCCCACCCCTCCACTCTGCCTCCACTGAGCTTTGAAGTTGCCAGTCCTGGCCAGTCACATACTGACTAACTTTAAACAAGTTATGCCGCCTCTCCAAGCCACGGTATCCCAAGTGTTCTGGTCCTCCTCTGTCCCCCTCCCTCACGTCCCTCTCTGTCCTGCCCCTCAGGGGAGTTTGGTGGACTATCTTCGATCACGCGGTCGTTCGGTGCTAGGCGGAGACTGTCTCCTCAAATTCTCGCTGTGAGTGGTGCAGCCTGGGGAGGGGCTAAGAACTTGGAGACCCCTGCCCTGCCGTGACAGCCCCAGTCTGAGGGACATGTGGCTCTCCTGTCCACAGAGACGTCTGTGAGGCCATGGAGTACCTGGAGGGTAACAATTTTGTGCACCGGGACTTGGCTGCCCGGAACGTGCTGGTGTCTGAGGACAACGTGGCCAAAGTCAGTGACTTTGGCCTCACCAAGGAAGCTTCCAGCACTCAGGACACAGGCAAACTGCCAGTCAAGTGGACAGCTCCCGAAGCCCTGAGAGAGAAGGTGAGCAAGGGCCCTGGAGTCAACCCCTCTCCCGAGCTTTCCAGGATCAGTGCTGATTTTCTTATCCACATGGCAGAAATTTTCCACCAAGTCCGATGTGTGGAGTTTCGGAATCCTTCTCTGGGAAATCTATTCCTTTGGGCGAGTGCCTTACCCAAGAATTGTGAGTATGGGTCTGGAAGCCAGGCATTGCTGAAGCTGTGGTGGGGTGGTGAGAACATCCCGTGGGACCTCCCTGTCTGGAGCCTAGGACCTCAGGTCTGTCCTGAGGAGCTTCCAGGCCATTCCCTGAGCTGGGCCCGAGGCAGGGCGGAAGGCCCTCTTTAGAGAGGGATTTGGTAGGGCTCCCTTCTGTTGTAAGGCACTGAACTCATATGCCACCTGCTCACAGCCCCTGAAGGACGTCGTCCCTCGGGTGGAAAAGGGCTACAAGATGGATGCCCCGGACGGCTGCCCGCCCGCAGTCTACGAGGTTATGAAGAACTGCTGGCATCTGGATGCTGCCACACGGCCCACCTTCCTGCAGCTTCGAGAGCAGCTAGAGCACATCAGAACCCATGAGCTGCACCTGTGACCTCTGCCTCCGCCTAGGCCACGGGCCCGCAGGGACAGGGCCTAGAAAAGATGACAGATCTGGTGCCCTGCTGCTCACTGGGCGTGAACTTGAACTGAGCCCCAGTGGGCTGGTAGGCCTCTTGCCTCTGCCCTGCCTGTCCCTTCTGGCCCCCCAGGGACCCCACCTAGGCCTGGCATCTTCTCTCATGGACCCACCTATAGGGCTTGGGGCGCCCACTGAAGGGGCTAAGAAGGGAGGAGGACGGGCGGGAGGCAGCGCCCCGCTGTGGTCGGCCTCCTCCTGGCCTCCATCCCTCGCCTTCTTAGAGTTTTATTCCTTTCCCTTTTTTTGAGATTTTTTCCGTGTGTTTATTTTTTATTATTTTTCAACATAAGGAGAAAGAAAGTACCCAGCAAATGGGCATTTTACAAGAAGTACGAATCTTATTTTTCCTGTCCTGCCCCTGGGGGTGGGGGAGGAGTCAGCCTCTCTCTAGGGACCGATCACCCCAGCCTGTTCCCCATCCCGTGTTCCATGTCCAGTGTTGCCTCGGTCGCCTATGTTTGCGCTTGACCATGTTGCACTGTTTGCATGTGCCCGAGGCAGGCGTCTGTCAGGGGCTTGGATTTCATGTGCTGTGGCCGCTCACCCACCGCCTTGTGAGATGGAATCGTAATAAACCACTCCCATGAGGACACCGCCACCCAGCCTCGGCGCTTTCTCCGCCGAGCCTGCCTGTCTGCCCAGTCGTCTTCCCATGCCATCTTGTCCATCCCCCTGTCTCTGTGAGTGGGGCTGAGAGGGAAGCATGGCCAGAAGATGTAGCCGCCTCTTTGTGTCAGCTGCACGAGCCCTGTCCTGTGTCTGCCCATAGGGGGCGTGTTCACCGCCTGTCCATTCCTACCTGGGCTGCCTGGGGCTCTGGGACCAGTCCACGGGATGCTGCCTGGGGATTCTGGCTGCTTCTTCTGCCATGGTGCTCAGGCCTGGAGTACAAAGAATTGGAAGTCCAGGCCCGCCCTGATGGGATGTGGCCCTGGGTCAAGAGCCCAGCTAAACAGGCCTCCGAAGATACTGACCTCAAGGGTGCTGGAAGGGAGACACTGTTGATTCTCACATTTCATCTAACGTGACAGCTTTGCTTTTCCCCATCCCTACTGTGTGCCAAGCCCTGGCCTTCCTGGGCTTTGCATGGATTGAGGCACCTTCCTTCTGCCCCGACCGGGGTAGACAAATGGAGAATGAGGACCAGCCCCGGGCTTTTCTCCCCTCAGGTTGTCCAAGGGTGGTAGAACCCCGGTGGGTAGGAGAGACTTGATTCATTTGACGTAAGTAGGGAGGTTCCCCTTGTCCCATCGTGGTCCTGGCCCTCCTCCTCCAGCCTACGGGAAATGAGACCCAGCAGTTTTGGCTCGAAGCGTGTCTTCCGTCTGCCCACTGTGTCCAGCCCCTCCCAGTCCAACAACTTTCCCCACCAAGCCGCCCTGTGCACACACTAAAGGCTGATTTTTGTGAAGCAAGCAGACAGATCAGTCATCCACCTGCAGAGGTCCAAATACCTGCTGAGTGTAGACTACGCTGGCTGATTCCAGCAGGTAGCAGAGTGGACCCTGTGGAGTTCATGGTTGTGAGGACAGTCACACACAGACTATGACAGACTCTTCTGGGAAGGAGCACCCAGCACGAGGGTATCGTCCACAGGTCAAGCAGCAGTGTCCGTGCTAAGCTCAGGAGGGTGTAGGCATGGGTGGGGCTCGCACCCCAGGGAGAGGAGACCCCAGGCAGGGAAGCTCGTCAGGGAGCTCTGAGAAGATGGCTGGAGAAGATTCTTGGACAACCGACGGACAGCGCTGGGGGATGAGGAGGGTTGGGGAGTGAAGGATGGGCCTGCGTGTGTTCCTTAGCAAGCCGAGAGTTGTTGGGATTCAGTGGCAGGTTTGGGGCATCGGAGGCATGTCAAGTAATGCCATTTTAAAGTGGTCACCCCGGGACCCACTAGGGAAGTGGGAGACTAGAATAAGGACGATGTGGGGAGGCAGATGGAGTCAGGGAGATCTGAGAGGTCACTTCAGTGAAACGGTGATGGGGTCAGCATTGCTCACAGAGAAGGGAAGGGAGAAGCCAGACGCCTCTGGCTTCCCTGGTGGCTGGGTTTGAGCAAAGTGGTAGCTAGGCACCTGCCGTTCAAGAGGACCAGAAGAGACCATCGCAGGTTCTGCTGAGGGCAATCTGAGTTGCATGCTTTGGAAACTGCCTAGAGGTAGGTGATGGATAAAATGCAGGCTGGAGAAGAAAGTTAGGAGTTGTCAGTGGGTAGGTTGGACCTGAAGGATGAGGTCCATATGGTAGAAAAGGGCACAGGATGGAACCTGGGCGGGTCTGAGAGCAGGTCAGGAAGAGTCTGTTCATATGCCTGCAAACCTAGCACTCAAGGATAAGGCAGGGAGATTATGAGTTAGACAGAGGCCAGCCTGGGCTACTTACTGAGACCTGGTCTTTAAAAGAATTAAAAATTGCCTATGCGCTGGGCGGTGGTGGCGCACACCTTTAATCCCAGCACTCAGGAGGCAGAGGCAGGCGGATCTCTGAGTTTGAGGCTAGCCTGGGCTACAGAGTGAGTTCCAGGATAGGCTCCAAAGCTACACACAGAAATCCTGTCTCAAGGAAAAAAAAAAAAATGCCTATGCAAAGCAAAGAGGAGGACAGCTTGAGATTAGAAGGGGGGTGGTATCATAGGTCCAGGGGAGAGGCCCTCTATAGGGGGAGCCTCCCAGAAGGCTCAGAGATGGGTACTGACTGGGGCACTCACTGGGAAGCTGGCCCAAGTAACATCTGTGTTTGGCCAGGCCCACACCAGGAGGATATATCTGACTGGAAGGAGAGAGGATGAGAGCAGAGGGAGTTCAAAGGCTTGAGCGAATTTGATCGAGGGAAGAACATCGATCGGGTCATATCTAAGTTCTCAGGTGTGGTAGGTAGGGTTGGGGGTAGAGCTTTCCTTGGAGTTGGTCTCTCTGAAACTGCAGAGGAGGCAGACTCGCACACTGAGGCCCTGGTGAATGTTTAATGACCAAATTGGAACCAGATATACACAGCTGTAATCCCAGCACTTTCCGGTTGAGAGGGCAGGAGGATTAGGAGTTCAAAGCCACCTTGACTACATAGAGAGTTCTAGACCAGCCAGGTTACGAGGTGAGACCCTGTCTTTTAAAGGGGGAAAAAGAAAAAAAAAAATGAGTAAAGTGGGTGAGAGCTGATTTGTAACATTCACTGATACCTAAATCATAAACACTGCGGCTGATTTCAGACCACCAGCTGGAGACTCCCAGCCATCTCCTGTGTAGAAGCCAGCAGTAGAGCCTTGTGGAGGAGCAGGCCCAGCTCCCAGGACCCTGAGTCAAAGCAGGCACAGGTAGCTGAACCCTCCAGTCTCGATCACCTGAGGCTGTGGGTCGTTCAGTTCCTCTCCTTATCCTGACCCTGCCTCTCGGCCTCCTCATTTCTTTCCCTTCCCCGTCTGTTTTTTGTGCTTTGGCAATGGTGGGATGGAGCTGCAGCCCACCAGCACAGTTTTCCTTTTTTCTTTTTTATACAGGGCTTCATGGAGCCCAGACTGGCCTCTAATGTGTATGTAGCTGAGGGTGAACTTACATTACCGAGTCTCCTACCTCCATGGCTCAGGTGCTGGAGAAACCAGCCTGTGACTCCAGGCCCGGTGTGTGAAGTACTGGGAATCAAACCCAGGGCTCTGTGCTGCATGCTGGACAAGGCTCTGCCAGCTGAGCCCCAGACCCAGCTTTGACTCTGTTTATGCTTGCATTCTCCTCTCCCCAGCCATCTGTGTGGCTGTTGGATTGCTGTCAATGAGCGTGACGTAATTCCTAACCTAGAGGGTACCCCTAACATTGTGGACAGATGGGGGAACCCTCTCAGGGCTCAGCTTGCTACCCAGAAGTCCTTTGGGGCCAGTAGCCAGCCAATAAGGCGGAGGCAGCAGGGGGTGCAGGCCACTTTCTGGGTTCTCAGTAAAGGGCAAGTATTGGGTGGTGGGGGTGTGGGTGTTCCTTGTTAAAAGAAGGACACATGAGGAGCGGAGCTGGTGAGAGTCCTGAGAAGGACGAATTCAGAGCTGAGGAGTAGAGTTGGGGAGCAAGGACAGCTGAGAAAGCAGGACCCAGACCTCACATGGCTCCACAGACCCAAAGCGAAGCCCAACTTGAAGCAGCCGTGACTAGTAGCTACCATTGGTCTGTGCAGGACAGAGGAGTGAGAGGGAGACCTGAAATTTAGAAAGGTGTTCCAGCCTGGGGTTCAGAAAGGGCACCAGCAGCTGTGGGGAAGCTGCTGTCGACAGGGCGGGAGGTGACGGTGGTGACGGGTGGTACTTGAGCTGGGCAAGCAGAAGGAGCAGAGCCAGAGGTCAACCCAGCTGCTGTTTTGCTGGGCAGAGCACACTCAGTGTGTGCCAGGCCCTGGTCTAGGCACTTTACATACATCGTCATGTAACCCTCCAGAGCTGTATACTATATATTTTATATACCATGCCACACGGTTATATACAGTATCTATCTGTAGTACAGTGCATTGCAGTTAAGAAAACCAAGGCCCAGGAAGACTGAGACACAAGGTTACAAGAGCTTGCTAAAAGTGACAGGAGCTCATTTCAAAGCTGGCGATGGCCAGGTGAAGGTGGTAGGGTATTTGGACACAAGGACACCCTTTGCCCCCCGGGGTGAGGAGCCCCCTGAAGGAGGCTGGGGAGGATGAGCTGGAGAAGAGAGATGCCATTTGAACAGGATGTCAAGAGCTTGGGGACATCCAGTTAGAGGTGTTCTTTACAGAGACATTCATTCCTGTAGCTCCTGGGAGAGGCTGGGCTGGAAGAAGGGATTTGGGGATCACTTGTGGTGGAAACTAAGAGCAGAGATGAGCAATCCTAGGGGGAGGGACCCTGAGGACCCCAGCTTTGAGGCTGGGAAGGGACAACAGCTGACAGAGTAGGGAGCCATGTAGGGAGCAGAAGGGTAGGGGACAGAGGTGAGCACAGCAAAGGGAGATTCCAGTGAAGGCGAAGGGGGAGCAAGATCATGGGCAGTGCTTCATGGAGACTGTGTTAGGAAGTATTCCCTAGGCCAGAAGACCTTGTATTCTGTGAACAAATACCTGATTGATCCCAGTAGGAAACAGACCAAAGTCAGGATACTGCCATAATCCAACTTGGTGAACCAATGAGTTTGCTGGGGTTCCTTGCAGGAGTATGGGTGAGGGGTCATTTACAGGAGGAGGAATAATGACTCAAAGGCAGCTGCATCAGTACGTGGATGGTGGCTCATGAAACTGGAGTTTCTGGAGCTTGATGCATAACTTGCAAGGAACTCCACAGGTCACAGTGTCTGCCAGGCAACTCCACCAGCCTGAACCTCCTCAGCAGTTCACCCATACACCTCTGGTCAGTTTCAGGGACTTCCTGAGAGTTCTGAATTGTGTGTTTCTTGAGTCTTAATGAGCCTCCCTTTAGAACTTCTGGAGTCTAAAGGAACCTTCCCTCGGAATTTTCTGAGTCTTTAGAATTTACTAGATGTCGATGAACTTCCATCAGGGTAGTTTGTTAATAAACCTCCAAGGAAATGGCTACATAAAACCTTGCTTGGATAGAGGTGAGAGCCAGGAAGCAGGAGTGTAGGAGGGTCCATTTTCCCAAGCTTGGCTGGAAAGGTGGAGGTGGTTGAGCATGGTGCAGTGACTTCGGTTAGCGTGTTCTAAATGTGTGTGTTCAGGGCCTGGGCCCCATTAACACAGCCCAGACACTGCAGCAATCAGAATTCTTAGATGGCTGCTCTGGAAAGCCAACCTTTATCTGGATGGAAAGATTTGGAAAATAGTGTTTCTTACCTTTCAAGAATATTTTCAGTCATATAAAGAGTAGGCTGAAGTGGAGCTCAGTGGTAGAGCTCCCTGGGTTGGATCTCCAGCATGGAAGAAAAGAAAGGAAGAATAGAAAGTAGGAGGCAGGCCTGAGGCTATAGCTCAGTTGGTGGAGAGCTTGCTTGGAGTGAAGTCCTACGTTTGATCCCCCACACCACATAACACTGATGAAGAACCAGGCAAGAGAGACAGAAGGAAGAGATAGGTGGGGTCTCTGTGAGTTTGAGGCCAGACTGGTCTAGATAGCACATTCTAGGCTAGCCAGGGCTGCACAGTGAGATCTTGTCTCAGAACAACAAACAGACAAAAACCAATTGTAAGCTGGGCATAGCTTTAATTCCAGCACTCAGGAGGTAGAGGCAGGTGGATCCCTGAATACAAAGCTAGCCTGGTCTATAGAGTGAGTTCCAGGATAGCCAGGGCTACACAAAAAAATGCTGTCTTAAATATAAAAATTAAGCCAGGAGGTGGTGTCACACGCCTTTAATCCCAGCATTCAGGAGACAGAGGCAGGTGGATCTCTTGAGTTTCAGGCCAGCCTGGTCTACAGAGTGAGTTCCAGGATAGCCAAGGCCACACACACACACACACACACACACACACACACACACACACACACACACAAACTTGTTTTGTAAAAACCAAAATAAATAAACAATTTTTAAAAATTAAACAACAAAAACCCCAACTGTGATGACAGATGCTGTAACCTTAGCACTTGGGAATGCAAGCAGGAAGGAAAGACATTGAAGGTCATCTTCATCTACACAGCAAGTCCCAGGCCACCTTCAGTGACGTGAGCCCCATCTCAAACAAAACAAAACAAAACACCAGAATATAATGAACCCTCAAATCCCTACCATCCCAGGGCTGCCTTGCGTTGTCCATACCCCCTGGTTGTCCCAGCCTCTGGGATGTTTGAGAGCAAATCCCAGACACATAAGTTCATCCATAAAGCTTTAGTATATTTCTCCTAGATATTGAAAAACATAACCCTGGTACCATATTACACCTAAAATTTTTCCTAAATACTGAAAAACCATAACCACCAATACCATATTATACCCCAAAATTTAATTGCAATTCTTTAATATCATTAAATATCCGTTGTTCCAATTTCCCCAACTTTTATTACTTTTCCAGGGTACTGAGATCACTAGCATGAGCCTCCACACCCAGCTCTACTTTGCATTTATTTGCTCTTTCTCTCTTTTTCTTTTTCCTCTTTTTCTTTTCTCCTCCAAAGGCAGGGTCTCACTATGTGACTGGCCTTAAACTCACAGTATAAATTAGGCTAGTCTTGAACTAATAGAGACCCACCTGCTTCTGCTTTCTGAGGGCTAAAATTACAGGTGCCACCACACCCAGCTTTGGTTTTGATTTTTAAAGATTTATTTATTTATTTATTGTGTACACAGTAGTCTGCCTGCATGTGTCCCTGCAGGCCAGAAAAGGGCACCAGATCTCATCACAGGTGTTTGTGAGCCACCATGTGGTTGCTGGGAATTAAACTCAGGACCTCTGGAAGAGCAGTCGGTGCTCTTAACCTCTGAGCCATCTCTCCAGCCCCTCATTTTTGTTTTTAAGGCAGAGTTTTCCTATGCTGCCCTGGTACTTCCTATGTAACCCAAGCCAGTCTTCTCAAACTCACAGTGGTCCTCCTGCTTCAGCCTTCTGAGTGCTGAGATTACAGGCATGTGCTACTGCACCCAACTGCATGTCTTTTAAGACACACTTTTTTTTATTCATGGAATTTATTTGTGGAGGACCCAGGGGCACTGGCAGAATGAGCTGTTGGGCATGCGGGACCACAGAGGGTCACAGCTGAAAAGGAGGGTGACAGGATGCAGGACTCGGGGGAGAGGGGCCGGGTGGGTGGCCAGAGAGCAGGCTACGCATGTACTGATAAAGGAGAGGATGCAAAGAACTGCCCCCCCCCCTCCCCTCGGCAAGCAGGGAAGGCCGGGGCTGTGGAAGAGCAGGACCTGGCACTGAGCATCCCTGAGCACCCCATCATCTTGTCACCAGCTACAGGAGCTGAGGGAGAACGGGAAGACAGCTTCAGCCAAAGAACAGGGGCAGAACTCATGTTGGCAAGGAGCCCAGGGGACAGCCAGGGCTGCAGGGTGGAGGTGAGGGAGGGTGGGGCCTGAGATCAGACCTGCAAGAGAAACAGGATGTGTGTATAGGGAGTGGGGGGTGGGGAGGCCCCACAGAGCCAAAAACCAAGATCCTGGAAGGTCCGGGGATCTCCCTGCCTGACTGCGCATCCTGGATCCCATCGTTGGCCTCACAGCCAGGATCCATTCTGGTGCCCAGGAACCCGCTCCTTTGCAATGCTGGGGGCCGGAGGTCCATCACCGTCCCTCTACCTTCTTTTCCCACTGCTGGCTCTGTACCGTGCCGAAAGGAGCCACCCTCCTCAACGCAGGTTTGAGTACAAGCTCAGCTTCAAGGGACCGAGGCTGGCAGTTCCCGGGGCTGGAATACCTTTCTGGAGCCACCACGGAGGTGAGGAAGAAAAGGGGACTGGCCACGCCCAGGGCCCTTCAGAGTGCCAGAGGGTCCTATAGCCAGATGGACAGTGAGTGTGAACGGCTCTCTGCAGGGAGAGGGGTAGCCCTGGGGTGACGGTGCCGGGCCAAGACCCCCTCAGACCTGTCTCCTGCCCCGCCATGCCCCATGACTTTGCCTTTCAAGACGTCCTTTCTTTGTTCATGGGACTTTTGTGCGGAGGACACAGAGGCACTGGCAGGAAGAGCTATTGGGCATGCCGGACCACAAAGGGCCACAGCTAAAGAGGAGGGTGACGGGGTGCAGGGCTCGGGGGAGAGGGGCCGGGTGGGTGGCCAGAGAGCGGGCTGTGCGCCACAGTTCCACCTCCCTACCAGCTTTGGTTTCTTCGGAGCTGCTGCTGTGCCCCAGGGCTTTTTGCCTTTTCTGTTTGCAGCCTCCCCCCGCCCCCGCCCCCGTCCCCGTTCCTCTGCCTTCCGACTGTGAACACACAGGTGTGCACATGGACACTAATGCACACACCTGATATGCCTGATGCACAGTAACAAGGCCTCTTGAACAGGGCTGGAGGTCTGCTGGAAGGGTGGCACTGAGTGTCCCGCCATTTTGTTACAGCGGGCACCAGGCCCTTCCCTGTGCGTCGGAGGTGGACGCAGACATGAGAGGATCTTAACCCACAGGTCTGTGCTCAGGGTCTTCCAAACCCAGACCTACAGTTTGTCTGATCTTGTTCATTTTTAAGGGTCTGTAATGATGTACTGAAAACTATACAATATGCAGGATCTTAAATTAAGAGTAAGAGAAAATTAAGAGTTGGAATAGGTCATGAAATAAGTCCAGGAACATGGCTCTAGGTCATGAAATAAGTCTGGGAACATGGCTCTAGGTCATGAAATAAGTCTGGGAACATGGCTCATTTCCAAAATATACCATGAAGTTTACCCAGCCATGAATTTCATCCAGAGCCTCCTGGCCAGCAAAGCAAAAAGAAAAAGAAGATTGGCTATGTATTTCTATCTGAGTCACAAGTTCCGAACAATGGCATGATTCCTGACTAAGATGCTCCGAGATGGCAGGATCTTCAGTCCTCCTGCACAGGGGCCCGGGGGTAAATGAAGGATGGGCTCTTTCCAGACAGGTGCTGCCTTAGGATAGGATGGTAGAGCCGGTACAATACTCTCCGCTCAGAGCCTTGCCGTATCTAAGGTGTCACAGAGCGTGTGGGGGAGTAGAGGTAGATCCTCCAAGATCACCAGGCAGTGTGATTATTATCTATCCATTCATCTCTCCTTTGATCAGAGCCCCACCCAGTGCTCCCTGGGCCCAGCCCTGGATACCCAGGACTGAGTCAGGCTCCGTCTGGGTGAGTCCCAGACACTCCACATAATGAGGAGTGTGTAATCTTACTCAGATAAGCCTTGCCTCCTGCAAGCCTCCCAGGACTGGGTGTGGTGGTAGAGGCCTGTAATTGCAGCACTCAGGAGGCTGAGGCAGGAGAATCAAGAGCTTGAGGCTAGCCTGGACTGCGTGGCAAAACCCTGTCTTTTTTATAAAAAGAGCTGAGAGAGCTCAGCTAGTTAAAGCATTTGCTGTGCAAGCCAGACATCCTTCATTTGATTCCAGAGCCCACAGTGGAAGCAGTCTACCAGCTATTGAAAAACTATTGAAAGCTGTCCTCTGACCTCCATCTATGTGCCAGCATGTGTGCTTACACACACACACACACACACACACGCACGCACGCACGCACGCACGCACGCACGCACGCACATGTTTTAAAATATGAAAACGGTGTTGGGCTAGCAATGTTGCTCAGTTGCAGAGTGTTTGACATGCACAAGGCCCTGGGTTGAATCTAAGTCCCACACAAAACCAGGTAGGATGACAACCTGTTATCCCAGCACTCTGTGGAAATGGAGGCAGGGGGATCAGGAGTTTGGGGTCATCTTTGGCCATCCAGAGAGTTCTAGACCAGCCTGGTCTATTTTATACAAACAAACAGCTCACTTCAGACAACAGTGGCTTCTGGGGACTCCAGGACTTCTGTGCTTCCCCACACGCCACTGGCCTTTGCAGAGCAAACAGGCTGGATTAGCAACCTCCAGAACATCTTGGCAGGGTCCGGGCCTTGAACCAGGTTCCAGGCTGGTAGAAGAGAGGGTGGAGAACCAGCTGGAATGGAGCCTCTGATTCCCACCTCCCTCCAGTTCCTGCCATGTCTGCCTCAGCTTCACACTGTCTTCCCCCACCACAGGGAGCTCCTTCTGACCTGCCCACAGCGCCAGGGTCATTCATGCCCATGCTTTCCCAGCCTCACCCTTTCCTCAGCACCCTACAGAGCTTGCCTCAGTCCTTCTGCCATAAACCTTCCCCTTCTCGGGCCACCCTCGTCCCCTCCCCCAGGAGCCTCATCTAGTCACCCCAGGGGCCTCCCAACTTGTTTGTCCTCCTTGCTCTCCCATAGCTGTCTCTCAGGACTGGAAGCCTTAGTGGAAAGAGATGTGTTTGAACTTCTGTAAAATGGTACCTCCTTTCTTGGGGACAGAATCTGTGGTGATGATGTGTGTATGTTCACGTGTGTGTGCATGCACACATGCACTAACCCATGCCTGCACATTTGGAGGCCAGAATTGACATTAGGGCATATTCCTCAATTGCTTCTCTGCCTTTGCTGTTGTTGTGTGTGGTTTTTCAAGACAGGGGTTCTCTGTGTAGCCCTGGCTGTCCTGGAACTGGCTGTCCTGATCGCTCCGTAGATCAGGCTGGCCTTGAACTCAGAGATCTGCCTGACTGCCTTCTTAGGGCTGGGTTTAAAGGCTGTGCCAACACTGCCTGACTGTTGTTATTTTTATTTTTATTTATTGTTTTTTTCCAGATGGGAATTGTTATTTTTTTTTTTTAAATGTGTATTGGTGTTTTGCCTGCATGTATGTCTGTATGAGGGTGTTGGATCCCCTGGAACTGGAGTTACAGACCGTTGTGAGCTGCCATGTGGGTGCTGAGAATTGAACCTGGATCCTCTGAAAGACTGACCAGTGCTCTAAACTGCTGAGCCAGCTCTCCAGCACCACCACCCCCCTTTAAAAAAAAAAAACCAAAACCAAAACCAAGATCTCTTACTTAACCCAGAGCTCATGACTTCAGTGAGACTGGCTGGCCAGCAAGCCCTCACCTGTCTCTGTCGCCCAGTCCTGGGGTTACAAGCCAGGTTTGCATTGCCGTGCCCAGAGTTTTTCCCCTTTTTTTGGTTTTTTGAGACAGGGTTTCTCTGTGTAGCCCTGGCTGTCCTAAAACTCACCCTATAGACCAGGCTGGCCTCAAACTCACAGAGATCCGCCTGCCTCTGCCTCCCGAGTGCGGAGATCAAAGGTGTGCGCCACCACCACCCGGCTTATGCCCAGTTTTTACAAGGGTGTTGGGCATCAAAACTCAGATCCTCATTCTTCCACAGCAAGCCCTTCACCCATTGAACCACCCACCCACCCACCCAGCCCCAGGACAGACTCTGATGTAGCCAAAGCTGGCCTCCAACTGACTACATAGCCAAGGATGACCTTGAATTGCTGATCCTCTTGCCTCCACCTCCTAAATGCTGGGATTACAGGTGTGTGCCACACTCCCAGTTTTATGGGGGTGCTGGAACTTGGAGCTTTGCGTTTACTAGGCAAGTACTCTACCACCTAAGCTCCATCCCCAGCCCCATAAAATGGAATCTTACATGCCAGTGGGTGGTGGCGCACGCCTTTAATCCCAGCACTTGGGAGGCAGAGACAGGTGGATCTCTGTGAGTTCAAGGCCAGCCTGGTCTACAGAGCGAGATCCAGGACAGACACCAAAACTACACAGAGAAACCCTGTCTTGAAACAACAAACAAACAAACAAACAAGCAAAAAATAGATGGCATGGATTTCCAGTGAGGCTGGAGTGGGACACAGCAAAGCTCTTGCTGCCTTGCCCGGGTAATGCCCACCTTTTCCCTAATTGACTCTTGCCTCTCACCAGCCAGCCCCATATCAAATGACAAGGACTTGGTGTGAGCTCTTTCCCAGGGCTGGGCTTTCACCAATGAGACAGAGAGGTGGGAGAGGAGGGTCCAGTGGTCCCCAGCTGCCCTGCCCCACAGATGCCATCCCAGGCCTCGAGGAAGTGCGGCTGGCTCCATCTATGAAGAACCGGAGTGGTGCTGTGTGGAGCAAGAGCTCTGTCTCCTTCCCTGCCTGGGAAGTGGAGATGCAGATGAGGGTGACTGGACTGGGGCGCCGGGGAGCCCTGGGTATGGTGAGTGGTCCTTACTCATCTCTGTTGGGGGGAGCAGGGGATAAGCCCCAGGCATCCATGTCCTTCAGAGTCCCTGACCTGTGGGCTGGGAACTTGCAGGCCATGTGGTACATCCAAGACAGGGGTCAAGTCAGCTCTGTCCCGGAGGGGCTGGTCTCGTGGGATGGCATCAGAATCTTCTTTGATTCCTCCGCCAATGATGTCCAGGTGGGTAGCCATCTCCTGCCCATCCTCCTGTCTGTCTTATCTCTAACCCTCACCCTCCTGATGTGCCTGAGGCTCAGGCTGATTGTCACCTCCCAAGCAGAACAGCCCTGCCATCCGAGTGCTGGCCAGTGATGGGCATGACCTCCAGGAGCAGTTTGGGTAAGGGCCCGAGGGAACTGACCCCACACCCCGCCCCATCCCTGGCCTTAGCAACCACCTGTACTTCCGCCCCTAGAGAGCCCATCCCTCCTAGACCTGCCATCTTTGCCGAGCTCTCATAATGAGTCCTGCTGCCTCCTGGGACTCCTTCCCACTGGCCTGAGCTGTGCCTCAGGAGCCAGGGCCAGAGTGTGCTTGCTCTTCTGGGCAATAACCCGTCTTTCTCCAGCCATTCAGCTTACGAGCCCCAGGTGAAGGGACCAAGGCTGAAACTACCACGAGGGTCTCACTCCAGACATCCTTACTAAGCGTGGGTTGCTAGGTGAGGACATTTAGGTCCAGAAAGGTTAATTGACCTGCGTGGTTAACACAGCAGTGGCCAGGGAGGATCTAGACACTAGCCGCACTCTTGTCTTTCTCCCAGATGAGGTGGCCTCCTGTCCTTCCCCTGCTGGCTGCCCTAAGTGGCTGGACTGGTTTGTCAGTGTGCCTCCGCAAACATCCCTTAGCCCATCACAATTAGGATAATTGCTGACATTTATGGAGTTGGGCTTTACTGTATACCAGGCACAGTGCCCAGACATTTGACATTGTCTTGTGAACCCTCATAACACTATTATGAGGTAGCTGCAATTATTACCCTCATTTTAAAGACAACGATACTAGGCTCTGGGAGGGGGAAAGAACTTGCCCAAGGTTATACAGCCGGGCAATCACTGCCTTGAATCTGGCTTCTCCCTGCTGTCTGCCACCCAACTCACGGCTGAAGGTGATAGCATAGGTCCCACAGTGTGCACCCATGGGTCCTAGAAACTCAGGCTCAGCTCTCTGCTCCTCATTCCCTGGGCCTGCTGAGCCTCCCTTGGGGAAAGGTGAGCTAGCCATGGTGTCCTTGGCCTTTGGGACAGGTCCCTTAGTGTCTGCCTCAGTCTGAGCCTTGTCACTTGGGGAAAGGGACAGGCCTTGGAGCTTTTGGGAAGTGAAGGGAGGGAGGGGCAGTGGGATTAGGAGGTAAGCTGGGGGAGAGAAATTGGAAATCCCATGGTTAGCCTGGCCTCTGTCCCTTTGCAGACGCCCCAGCTCCTGCGAACTCTTCAGTTCCAATCAACACTGCCACGCAGAGCTTTCTCTCTTTTTCCTTCTCCTCCTGCCAAGAAAGCAAACTATAGCAAGGGAGCCTCAAGCTAGACAACAGGGACTTGTCCCAGGCCAGGCCACCCCAAGGAGACAGGGACAGTTCAGGCTTGGACGGAGCTGCTCCGGGGACTGTCCCCTGTTGGTCTTGTGTGGTCTGGCTGCATTCCAAGTGTCCTTAGGGATGGCAGTGTCCGGGAACTGGGCTCCTGTCTCCGGGACTTCAGGAACTGGCCACACCCCTTCCGAGCCCGGGTCACCTACTGGAGGCAGAGGCTGCAAGTGAGTCACCCCTCCTGATTCCGTGGGAGCCTCTGGTGGGATGTAGAGCTGTGGTTTGGGGGAGCCTAGCGTTCCAACAGCCACATGCCTGTGACCAACGTGTAACTCTCACACTCGTCTTCACACCCATGTGAGGGCTCTGGTATGCTCAGACCAATAAACACTCGTGGTCTTCCACTCAAAGAATTTTTTTTTTTTTTTTTTTTTTTTTTTACTTGGAAACATTTCCATATAATGTTTGACACAGAAATCATCAAATAGAAGTATACAATGTTGACAGGAGGCAGTACATTTATAATTTATAACCCCAAATGTATTTATAAATTAGAAATGGAAAGATCTACAAATGAAATTATGAAGGTTCACCAAAGTCATTTAATCTGTCAGTTTCTCATTCATTTTTATGTCTTAATAATATTCTATTGTATGAATAAGCCACATTTTATTTCTCTCCAGTATTTGAAAGCTATTTGAGTTGTTTTAACTTTTTTACTATTAGCAACACACTGCTGTAAACCTTCATGTACATGTTTCATAGGTGCACATTTTCAGTAGTTTGAGGATATATTCCTAAGGGTAGAATTGTTGAGTAACAGAGTAACAATGTTTTGCATTTTGACCAACCACCAAACTGTTTTGCCAAAGTGGCACACCATTTTACAATCTTACCAAATCCTTGTTTTTAAGGCTCTGATTTTTGTACAAAAGCATTCAATCATTCTGTCAGACCAAACCAGGAAAAGTAAGCTATAGTTCAGAGCTGTTCTATTCCATCTACTATGCAAAGCCATTCTTGGCATTTGCAACTCTCAGCCCTTTTGAGTATTCTTGCAGTGTTCACCTTTTCCTCCACCACTTTTTTTTCTTCTTTTTTTTTCTGGTTTATTTCTATCTATTACAAATGTATAAAAAAATCCTCCATCAACCCTGCCGATAGAAGCAGAACCTTGAGAAATATACCTTTGGTTTGCCTCAGAAAAGGAACACATATTGCACTGTAAAGTTTATAAAATTGGCGCAAAACATTGTGCTTCTAAAATTGGCGCAAAACATAGAAGAAAACTTTCCTAACCTAAAGAAAGAAATACCTATGAAGATACAAGAAGCTTATAGAACACCGAATAGGCTGGATCCAAAAAAAACGTCCCCTCGCCACATAATAATCAAAACACTAAACACACAGAACAAAGAAAAAATATTAAGAGCCGCAAAGGAAAAAGACCAAGTAACATATAAAGGTAAACCCATCAGAATAACACCAGACTACTCAATAGAGACTATGAAAGCTAGAAGATCATGGACAAATCTCATGCAGACACTAAGAGACCATGGATGCCAACCCAGACTATTATACCCAGCAAAACTCTTAATCACCATAGGTGGAATAAACAAAATATTCCAGGATAAAACCAAATTTAATCAATACCTCTCTACAAACCCAGCCCTACAGAAAGCACTAGAAGGGAAAATTCAACCCAAAGAAGCTCAACACATCCATGAAAAATCAAGCAATAGATAATCCCACACCAATATACACCACAGAAGGACAACACAACACAACCACAAAAAATAACAGGAATTAACAATCACTGGTCATTAATATCCATCAATATCAATAGTCTCAACTCACCTATACCTGGAGATCTCTGAGTAGGCTTCAGATTTTGACAGTTGATGAAAGATACGACAAGCATTAATGTGTGGGTGAAAATTTGGTGAAATTCTGAGTGAAGTTTTAGTTAAAGTTGGTTGAACTTGGGATTGACTGGGAGGTCAAAGATTTAAAAAGCAGAAGATTCTCTCAAGACACAAGTTGTGTGATAATAGTGTGTTTTGTGTCTTTTTGTGTGTTTTTTTTTAACAATATTACATTTTATTTGATTTGTATTTTGGGGGGATGGGTGGGGTGGGGAAGGTGTTTTTTTTTTCTTTCTCTCTTTTTTTTTTTTTAACATCCTGACTACAGTTTCCCCTCCTTCCTATCCTCTTAGTTCCCCCTCCCCCCACATTCACTCCTCCTCCATTTCTATTTAGAAAAGGGCAGGCCTCCATGGCTATCAACCAAACATGGCATCTCAAGTTGCAGTAAGACTAGGCACCTCCCCTCATAGTAAGGATCGCTGGATGAGGCAACCTAGTATGGGGGAAAGGGTGCCAGAAGCTGGCAAAGAGTCAGAGACATGCCCCTGCTCCCGCTGTGAGGAGTCCCACAAGAAGACCAAGCTACACAACTGTCACACATGTGCAGAGGGCCTAGGTCAGTCCCATGCAGGCTCCCTGGTTGTCGGTTCAGTCTCTGTGAGCCCCTGTGAGCCCAGGTGAGTTGGTTCTGTGGGGTTCTTGTGATGTCCTTGACCCCTCTGGTTCCTACAATCCTTCCCCTCTTCTGCAGGGTTCCCCAAGATCCACCTAATGTTTGGCTGTGGGTCTCTGCATCTGTTCCCATCAGTTGCTGGATGAAGTCTCTCTGATGACGATTGGGCTAGGCACCGATCTATGAATATAACAGAATATCATTAGGAATCATTTCATTGACTTTTTTTTCCCTCCAGTCTTGTTTGGTTCTATCCTAGGTCTCTGGGCCGTCCAGCCTCTGTGTCCTGATGCTTCAGGCAGTGTCAGGCATGGCTCCCTCTTGTGGCCTGGGTCTTAGGCTGGACCAGTCATTGGTTGGCCACTCTCACAATTTCTGTGCCACCTTTACCCCAGCACATCCTGTAGGCAGGACAGACTGTAGATCAATGGTTATGTGGCTGGGTTGGGGTCCCAATCCCTCCACTGGAAGTCCTGTCTGGTTACAGGAAATGGGCAGTTCAGGCTCTGTATCCCCCGTTGCTAGGAGTCTTAGTTATGGTCACCCGCATAGAAGCCTTGGAATTTCCATTGCACTAGGTTTCTAGCTCATCACCAAGATGCCCCCCCACTCAATTCCAGTTGTCTCTCCCAGTACTCTCTCCCTCCATCCTCCCCCGCCCCGACCTAATCCCTCCTCTTCCTGTCTCCCCGACCACCACCTCCCTCCACCCTTGATGTCTCTTCTATTTCCCCTTCCCGGGGTGGCGGGGGGGGGGGGGGGGGGGGGGGGGGAGGAGAGGATCCATGCAGTCCCCCCTTGAGCCCTCCTCATAACTTAGCTTTTTCTGGGCCTGTGGATTGTGGCATAATTATCCTTTACTTTACAGCTAATATCCACTTATAAGTGAGTACACACCATGTTTGTCTTTCTGGATCTGGGTTACCTCACTCAGGGTGATTGTTTCTAGTTCTATCCATTTGCCTGAAAATTTCATGATGTCATTTTTTTTAACAGCCGATTAACATTCCATTGTGTAAATATACTACAATTTCTTTATCCATTCTTCAGTTGAAGGACATCTAGGTTGTTTCTAGTTTCTGGCTATTATGAATAAAGCTGCTATGAACATAGTTAAGCAAGTGTCCTGTGGTAGGATGGAGCATCCTTTGGGTATATGCCCAGGAGTGGTATAGCTGGGTATTGAGGTAGATTGATTGCCAATTTTCTGAGAAACTGCTATATTGATTTCCAAAGTGCAAGTTTGCACTCCCACCAGCAATGGAGGAGTGTTCCCTTGCTCCACATCCTTGCCAGCATGAGCTGTCACTTGTGTTTTTGATCTTAGCCATTCTGACAGGTGTAAGATGGAATCTCAAAGTAGTTTTGATTTGCATTTCCCTGATGGCTAAGAAGGCTGAATAAGTGTTTCTCAGCCATTTGAGATTCCTCTGTTGAGAATTCTCTGTTTAAATCTGTACCTCCATTTTTTGATCGGATTATTTGGTTTTTTGATGTCTAGTTTCTTGAGTCCTTTATATATTTTGGAAATCAGCCCTCTGTCAGATATGGGGTTGGTGAAGATCTTTTCCCATTCCGTAGGCTGCCGTTTTGTCTTATTGGCAGTGTCCTTTGCCTTACAGAAGCTCCTCAGTTCCAGGAGGTCACATTTATTAATTACCTATCTTAGTGACTGCACTATGGTGTTCTGTTCAGGAAGTTGTTTACTGTACCAGCGCATTCAAGGATAACCCCCCCCCCCTTCTCTGGATTTATGTTGAGGTCTTTGATCCATGTGGGCTTGAGTTTCATACAAAGAATCTTTTTTTCTCTTCTTTTTTGGTTTTTTGTTTTGTTTTGTTTGTTTGTTTGTTTTGGTTTTTCGAGGCAGGGTTTCTCTGTGTAATTTTGGTGCCTGTCCTGGATCTCACTCTGTAGACCAGGCTGGCCTCAAACTCACAGAGATCCGCCTGGCTCTGCCTCCCAAGTGCTGGGGTTAAAGGCATGTGCCACCACTGCCCGGCTCATACAAAGAATCTTAACAGATCTTTACTTTTTAAATTTATTTTATGTGCATTGGTGTTTTGTCATGGGTGTTGGGTCTCCTGAAACTGGAGTTACAGACAGTTGTAAGCTGCCATGTGGGTGCTGGGAATTGAACCCAGGTCCTCTGGAAGAGCAGTTAATACTCTTAACCGCTGAGCCTCTCATACAAAGAATCTCATCAGACCCAGAACATACAAGGATCACATGAAACTAGCCTCCCCGTCATTTTCATGCCATTCTGATCCCAGGCCATGTAGTTTCTATCTTACTGAAGGTCTGGGGAGCCAGTGAATCAGAGTAGGGGTCAGTCCCTTATCCTGGGACCAGGCAGAGGCAGGTGCTCACTCCCTCCATATCCTTCAGGTGTCCTTGAGTGGAGGCCTTATTCCCAATGATCCTGAAGAAGTCTGTGTCAGTGTGGAGCCCCTGCTTTTGGCCCCTGGAGGCTTCTTTGGGGTCTCAGCAGCCACCAGCATCCTAGCAGGTGAGGACCTTACCAGGTAGGTAAGAGCGAGGGCTGTGTTTGGTGATGACAAGACCTTATTGCAGCTTCTAAAACACTTTTGTATGGGGTCAACTACTTCATCAGGTGGGCTGGGCTGGTCACACTCCCTCCCTGGCTTCTCAGTCAGGAGGCCACATTGGCCTTGAAGAGCTATTGAAAGTCTCAAATGGGACACCGGGAATGTCACTGTGTTGGTGAGTGCTCAAGCAGCATTCAGATCCCAGGTGTGGTGGTGCTTGCCTGCAATCACAACACTTGGGGGACAGAGGTGGGCAGATCAGTTCAAAGTTATCCTCTGCTACACAGCAAATTCAGAGGTCAGCCTGGGCTACACGAAACCCTGTCTCAAGAAACAAAAAGGTCTCAAATGAGATAACACACGAGGAATTTGGTATTCTAGTATCAATATTCACAAACCCACTTTACTAGATACTGTGGGATGATAAAAAGGGGGACCGCACGAGCTACAGTATGGAACTGGAACAGCGGGATGTCGTGCAGTGGAGAGCCCGTGGAGGGTCCTGAAGCTGAAAAGCAGGCTGCAGCCAGAGTATGGGAGTCTCGAATGCCAGGACTTTAGTCTTTCAACCCTGGGTACTGGGGAGCCATGGAAAGTTCCTAAGGAGAGAAGAGTGACCTGGTTACAGGCTGGGGAAGCAGCTCTCTGTGGTCTGCTGCATGACTGTTGGGCCCCACTCTGGCTGTGTGTGGTGCAACCCACACATCCCACACACTTGTGTATTTGACCTCATACCTTCCCCATGAGACAAAGGTCCGAGTTGCCCAGAGCCACACAAGCCTCTTGTTTTCCTGGCAGATAGTAGAGTCTGGATGGATGGGCTGCTGGGTGAAAAGCTCCTTATCTCCCCTTCATCTGTCCCTCTTCCAGATGACCACGATGTCCTGTCCTTCTTGACCTTCAGTTTGAGGGAACCAGGTCCAGAGGTAATGCCAGCCATTTGTGCCTGGGAGAGGTAGCTCTGAGATGTGGCTCTCCTCAGGTGCCTCCACTCACAACAGGGCATCCTTAGACCTGCCATTCAAGTTCTCATCCCAGCTAGCTCTCTGAGCTCTGCTAGTCAGGCCTTGGGCTGGGTAGTGTAGGGGCCAGGGTTCATCCTCTAGGCTTCCTAGGTGGCATTCACCTTTAAGTCCAGCACTCAGGAGGCAGAGGTGGGTGGATTTCTGTGAGTGCCAGGCCAGGGATGTACAGTTAGGACCTTGTCTCAACAACAACAAAACAAAACCACAAAAGCCCAGGGTAGGGGTTGGGAGGGGGAAGAGAAGGAACGCTAAAGAGGGGTCTGAGCCAGCAAGGAAGGGGGAGAAGGATGCCTGGAGGAGATGAGCTTGATTCAATGAGCACCATACCTAAAGGCTTCAAATGTCCGAAGACCTGAGCTCACAGTGGGTCAAGAAGGATATGAGGATGTGGTAGATATGGCTGCAGGGCTCTATGGGGGCCTGGTGGTTGAGCTGTGGGTTCCTCCTTGGTCCCAGTGAGTATGTGGTCAGGGAGGAAGACTGGGCTCCCAGGGGCCCTGCCCCCCACAGGACTCCCATGCATTTGGGTTTGACTTTTTATCTTTCTTTTCCAGGTGGCCCCCCAGACATTCATTGAGAAGGAGCAGTTCCGCCTGGCTAGGAAGCTGGAAGGGCTGCAGGCAAGGCTGGCCCTGGGCACCAGCCAGGACAGCATTCCACCACTGGACTCCGAAGTCCAGGAAGAAGGTAAGGACCCAGGGAGCAGGCAGGTGGGGCCATAGCACAGTGGAGGGCCACAGGAACCTTAGAACCCGAAGTCCATTAACCAGTGGAGAAGTGGAGGCCTAAGGAGGCTGTATCTAACCTGGGCCAAGTATTCTGACCTGTCCCCACAAGACCTGCCCCCAAGACCCATTTTCTTTTCCAACGTGCGTGCGTGCGTGCGTGCGTGCGTGCGTGCGTGTGTGCCACAGCATTTGTGTGGCAGTCAGAGGACACCTTTGTGGAACCTATTCTCTCCTTCCACCTTTACATGGGTTCTGGGGGCCTGGGGATCAAACTTACATTGTCCAGTTTTCCTGGCAAACATTTTTCTGTTGCTCACCCTACTTGCCAGCCCCCAGACCCATTTTCCAGGGAAGAGTCTTAAAAGCAGAATCTATACCCCCTCACGCACCACTCCAAAGCAGATCTACTGCCGCACCCCATCGGCCTTTCCATCTCGCCTCTGCCCCAATCTCCAGGGGAAAGGTTCCTTGACCTGGAGAAAACACTGGGCAGACAAAGCCAGATCCTGCAGGCCCTCCAGGCTCTCTCCAGGCAGTTGGACCAGGCTGAGAGGCAGTGGAAGCAGCAGCTGGGGTCTACAGTCCAAGTCAGGCCTGAGGGAGGCTGGGTGAGTGACCTTGGGCATACTAGTTTCCACCCACAGCTTGAAAGAATAGGGGCTATCCAGAGCTAGCCTGTCAAAGCTTGGAGAGAAAGGAGAGCAGGTCACAGGATGCAGCAGGGTGGTAAGTGAGAGGACATTAACACATAGCAATTGTCCTGGAGCCACAGGGCTGGGCTGCAGAGAAGAGATGCCAGGTATTTGGAATCGGGTCTATAGACGAATGGCAGAAATAGACTAGGCGCTAATTTGCATATGGCTTCACGTGTGATTTGCATCAGACTTGCTTAAATGCTCAGTTGCACCAGAATCCTCATTTCATCTCTGCTGCCACCCTGGCTCCACCCCCAGGTGTCATTCCCTAGGACATACTCTGACTTGGGGAGCAAAAGCTAAACCCAGGCAAAGTGCTGGCTCGTGGGCAGAGGGAGCCAGCCGCTCACACAGGCTTTGCTGGGCTCTGGCAGTCCAAGGCTTTAACCTTTTGTCCTCAGCCCAGAACAGTCTAGGCTAGGCGGCTGGAGTGACACAGAGGGAAGGCCCACCCACATTCCAGGTATCTCTGAGACTACCTTCATGTCCTGGACTCCACTTGCATGATTCCACTCATCCTCACAAGTGTCAGCTGTCTTTCCAGGTCACTCTGCCAGACCTGGACCCATGTACTGGCCCTCAGTTTGGATCAGAGCCTAGGAGAAAGACACAGAGAGGATTGGGTTGGGCTTCTGCCTCAGTGAGGGGGCAGGGACACTTTTTAAAAGGAGAAGGATTTGTGGAAAGCCTAGAGGGCCCTTTGGGGAGAAACACCACATCTTTGGTGTAGAAGGAGGGTCCTCCAGAAGCCCCAATGGGTAAGTTCTATGGGAGATTCAGTGTGCCTCAAGAGAGGAGAACCATGGCCTTTTAATAAGGCTTCTGGAAGAAGAGTGAAGTGTCCCTGGGGAAGATGGACTCTGAGGAGAGAAGCACTGTCCTCTGGACACGACATAAGAGCTGGCCCTCCTGTAGGACACTGCCAAGGTCAGCACCCTGCTCTATGGACAGCGGACTCTGCTCCAGGCCCTGCAAGAGATGAGGTAAGGGATAGAGTGAGGAGGGGGAGTGAGAGGGAAGAAAGTCTCCTCTGTCAAATGCCGGCCCCCAGTGTGGGGCTACAACCCTAGCTGGCTTTTCCCCTGCCTGCTGGGACTGTGGACTCAGGACCTTACCCACTGACCATCTCCTCAGTCCCTGGGGGCATATAGTTGGACAGAGGTTTTGGAGGAAGCACAGCCAAGATGAGGCCCTCTGGAGGAAGTGATGTGAGCTCATCTCGCCTCCGGTGTCCTAGAATCTCCCTCTGGCTCACCCTTGCCTGTGGAGCTGCCCATAGAGCTCTGGGGGTGGAGAGAGCCCTTGCACATTATGGTTTCTGTGGCTGTATACCCTCCATCTAGATGCCTGGGGGTGGCAGAGGGCAAGAGCCGGAGAGGAGTTAGTTCCCCTGGGCTAGACATGAAAAGCAGAGCCCAGAGAGCCTGTCCATAGCTGACACTTTTAGAGAATTCTTTGCACATGCTAAAGTTGTCTCAGGATCTAGGGAGAAGTTTTTTAGAGTGAAAAGACCAGCCCCAAAGACAAGACTATCCATTGTATCTATGCTTTACCATGTGCTAGCCCTGGGGGATTATGGGAGAAGATTAGGTAATTTGGGTACAACCAAAGAGGGTAGTGGATCACCTTTCTTGATTTCCATGCCCCACCATACCACCAGGAAAGCAGCTGCCCAAATGGCTTCAGGAGCCCAGGTCGTCTACCTGCCTGTGGGCACAAAGCATCACTTTTTTGAGCTGGACCAGATCCTTAGCCTCCTGCAGAAGGACCTCCGGGATCTGGTGGTAAGAAGTAGTGGATTGTACAAGGGCCTCATCCTTGAGGTCTGGTCTCTGCCACCCTTCTCCCAATGCTTCTACAGAGCATCTGTCCAGTACCCTAATGGGCATATCTGTATGTGCCTACACATAGACATGAAGGGACACAGATCTCATCTTTGTTCTCTCTCTCTCCCTCTCTCTCTCTCTCTCTCTCTCTCTCTCTCTCTCTCTCTCTCTCATACTCTCCTCTTTCAGAAAATGACAGCCAAGGCTCCCCGCCCATCTGGCTGGCTCTTAGGAACGTCGGCATGTCTTCGGACCAGCATCTTCCTGTTTTTCCTCCTCATCCAGACTGTAGGCTTCTTCTGCTACATGAACTTCAGGTGGGCCTTCCCACGGGCAGGACTTCCCATACCACCTATATATCTTGGTTCTGGTCTACAACCACTGAACTTGAAATAGGGGACCCCGAAGCTCAGACGGGAACTACCCAGTTCACCAGAGGGCTGGAAGCAGAATATAGACCAAGGACACCTCACTTACCAAGCACAGTCACCTACTCAGACCCCAGTCCCATCTGGTCCTGCCCCACAGCGCTCACTCTAGAGCAAACATCTGAAAACTAACTGGTAGCCAGACCTTATGTTGCCAGTGCTGTGATGAATGGAAGCTTGGAGACTTGGGAAAAGGCAACTGAATCATTTTGGGGGTGGGGTTTGTGGAGGGGGATCAGGGAATTGACCTGGAAAGAATATTTGATTTGGGTCATCAAAGTGACTAAGAGTTTTTCAGTCTGACAAAATAGGTAAAGGCATTGATGCAGAGGGAACAGCATCAGAAAAAGCATGGAGGCATGAAAAAAGCATCTTTAGGGGAAAGAAAAAGGCAGCAAACTAATACTGTTGAAGTAAAGGGCAGGACCAATTTACTAGATTGGGCAAGGAATCTGGGTGTTCCGGGTTAGAAATGAATGCCTTTAATCTCAGCACTTGGAAGGCTGGGGCAGAGTGATGCTGAAATCTGGGCCAGCCTGGACTGCATAGTAAGCTCTTGTCAAAAGAAGAAGAAGAAAATGTATGCATAAGAGTGCAATTTTGGCACTAAGCCACCCAGAAAGACTTCAAATGCCAGGGTGAAATGCGAACGTATTTGGCATGTCAAGGAAGCCATAGAAGGTCCCAGAATATGGGAGGCTGTGGTACATGGAGTATTGAGAGGCAAGTGTGAGTCTTGGTTTCAGAAGGGAGACTCAGTAACCTTTCCTTTCTGACAGCAGACAGGAGCTGGACAAGAGGTTTCAGAAGTACCTGTCCATGGGAAGCCTTCCTCTAGAACCTGCATTGCCCACCCCTAGGACACTAGGGGCTCTGAGGAGACAGCCTGTCCCCCTGAGCATGCAAGCTTGACCCATGTCTTACGGGGAGACAAATGGGGGATGGAGGATTTGGCCAGTGTCCTTCCTGAGTGCCCACATCTTAGCTTTCGGCAAGTTCATCATATTAAAGGTGAAGTTCCTCTCACTGTGCTCATCCCTTCATTTACCTTCCAGACTCACATAGTCTCTGCTAGCTTCCACCTACTCTGGGTAGGTAGCAGGAATAGGGTCCAAGCAGGCAAGAAGGCCAAGGGCAGATACCCCTCAGCCTTTTCCTCTGGGCTACTGAAGCAAAGGGAGGCAACTGGGCAAAATTCTGTCCCTTAACTCACCAAGGACAAAGAGAGGTCCCTGGGTTCCCTCTGGCTCATCTTTTCGGTACCCCCAAACAACTCTCCCCTTGCCTACTCCCCGAGGCTCTAGGGACAGCAGGGCAGACACGTGACAGAGGAACTGAGTGCAAACTCACCGAACCTTATAACCGGGATTCCTGCTCACGCTCTTGAGATCTCCTCACTTCTCAGCCCTGAGTGCTTTCAGGTAGCTGCTAGGGTCAGCAGATTGGAGAGGTAGGATGGAATGGGACCCAAGGCTGGGGGTGTTTGCCCTTGATGCTACCGGGCGCTCCAAGCTGAAGTCCTGGTTCTCGATGACCCAGGAGTAGAGGATGTTGCAGGGACCAAGGAACACATCAGCGCAGCCCCTTCTCCCAGGGCAGCGACCCCACCACCGCAAACCCTGATCAGCTGTCAGCAGTAGCCAGCAGAGCTTGGCTGGCGCTAAAGGAGGCACGTGGGAAAGGCGGGAGTGAGGAGCGGGCACGTGGTCCAGGCTTCTCAGCCCCGTGCATGCCCCCCGCCACCCCTCCCCCCCGTGAGGAGGGGTTTGGGAAGGTAGGGGCGGTGCGCAAAGCGTGGGGTGCGAGCGCGCAGCCGGAGCTGTCCCCGGGACTTAGTGCTGAAGTAGGCGCTGACGAACCAGGCGCCTGGTGCGGTGGCCAGAGAAGACCATGGCGTTCATGGTGAAGTCCATGGTGGGTGGCCAGCTGAAGAACCTCACCGGGAGCCTGGGGGGCGGCGAGGACAAGGGGGACGGAGACAAGTCTGCAGCGGAAGCACAGGGCATGAGCCGAGAAGAGTATGAGGAGTATCAGAAGCAACTGGTGGAGGAGAAGTAAGTGGAATTCCTTCTTCGCTCCTCTGACCCACACACAAACACACGAAGGCTGCTCTGCCCACCCCTGGGTCAGAGCTCCCCTTTACACCCCCTAAACATGGTAAGAGGGCGGGAGGTGCCCTCTAGGCTTCTTTCACAACCGTCCCATTTCAAACCCAGGACCCTGTTCCAGCTTCATCCTCTGGCCCAGAGGAAGTTGGGGGAAGGGCGATGAGTGCCTTGGGGGGAGGGTGCACGTGCATCTCTGATGAAATAGGTAATCCCTTAATCCGATCTGGTCTTAACCGCCTGTCTTCCAACTGGGGCTCCTCTGAGCCTGAGGCTGTAAGAAAAGTGCTTTTCATCTGGCAGGGCACAGAGTCATGGGGCCAGATCCACCATGGGGATATTCATAGATACTGAGCCTACTGTGTGCCGTAGTTCTAGGGCAGAGCAGAGGTAGAGTGAGCTAGGGTCTGAACTTTGGGGTGAGGTTGCGCAGTTCAGAGCCTCGTTTTGCTTACTAGCTGAGTAACTTTAGGAAAGTCACTTAACATTTCCGTGACTCCTTTCCCCTTCTGGAAAATGGGAGTGGTGGTCACAATATGTGCTTTACATATCTGTGAGAGCTGAATGACTTCACTCATGTTAACCCTCCAGTACAGCGCCTGGCACATGGCACATCTTCATGAAATGCCCTTATTGCCATTTTATTTAGTCCTGGTTGTTTTGTGAATTGTGCCAAGTTTCATCCCCACTTTACAGAAGGGGAAGATAAGTGATTTACTGAAGGGCATACCAAAAGGAGCAGTGGAGCCATGGGTCCAGAGTACCCCACACACACACACCCTTGCACACATATTTTCACTGCTCCTCCACAGCCTGTCAGAAAAGGAACGACAGACCCCAGTCAGCAATTGCAAAGGACAACTCTCTCTTGGCAGGAATGGAGAGTACAGAGGAAGGACTCTGAGATGGTTTGGTGGCAGAAGCTGAGTTGGCCAGTCTGAGGTGACTGGGCACAGGCCAGCTGGGGATTGGAGAACCCATACGGCCTCCTCCCAGGTCTTCCAGACCATCTCAGTCCTTCCCTTGCAGACTGCCCACACCTTCCCTCAACCCCTGAGGTGACTTCACAACTGGTGTCCTTTTCCCACGCAGGATGGAGCGAGATGCACAGTTCACGCAGAGGAAGGCAGAACGGGCCACACTACGGAGTCACTTCAGAGACAAATACCGTCTGCCCAAGGTATCCAGGGTCTAAATTGTGAGGTGCTACTGGGAGCTGGACTTAGGAGCTGGGCTTCCTTGGGGTCCCTCAGCTCTCAGCCCATAAAGACTCACAAAGTGCTTGATTACATTTTTTCCTTTTCTTATTCATTTACTCACTCACTCATTCATTCACATACTCAGAGCTGAGACGGACCCTGGACCTTGGGAAGCTTACAGGTTTGTGTTTCTGGAGTCAGTCCTTCTTTTCTTCCCTTCCACCTCTCCAACCTGGGTCAAGCCTGACCCATGACGTCACAGAGGAGTCAGAAAGAAGACCTTATAAGGGGGTGGGGGAGCTCTTGTGAGGCTGTTGAATACGTGTGGAGAGCTGGCAGGGAGAGAGAACAGGACTCTTCTTTCCTGTGCACCAGGCACTTAACCTTCACGTCCTCACCTGACCCTCTCCATAAAGTTGCTAGATAGTTGTCACTGCACGTATGAAAAGGGAACCTGAGCTCAGGGAGACAAAGGGACACCTTCGGTCATACAGCCAGTGGGTGAGAGTTCAAGCTGTGACCGTTGGGCTTCTGCTAACTCCAGCCCTCAGGCTACTTTCCAGGATATGGGAGTCTACCCACAAAGAACAAAGCACCCCCTTAGCCTTTGTCTCAGAAGCCCCTCCCCCATGCTTCCCAGGATGCTGCAGCACTACATTAGCATACAAATGTGCCACTCCCACGTGGGACAAGCCACTTCCCAGAATATCACCCTTGTGATATTGCCCAGAGCCTTGGCCTTGATTCTCTGCTGGAGTTCAGAGACGAAATATGTTGTATCACATTTCCTCATCCAACACGTGTTTACTGAGCCCCTGGCCGCTCTTGACTCCCCACAAGTCTCTCAAAGGCAAACTTTCTGGTTCAGAAAGTCTGCATTATTGAAAATCCAGGTAGCAATGGGGTCATGGCTCAAATGCTTACACTACACATGTAAGAGACCTTACTCTGCTATGCGGGAATTCTGAGTCTAGCAAAGAAGGCAAGACTTGGGTGCGACTGTGTAGGACACAGGAAAAGACACCAAATACACCTCCAGAGCCCTCGGGGAGCGTGGCTGCTCTCAGGAGGTGCAAAAGGAGTCCAAATGTTGGAATAAGTGACATAGGTCTGAATCTAGCTTACCACTTCCTTTCCCATGTATGATCTTAGGCAAATTGTTTAAAATCTCTGAGCCTCCTTTTTTTTTTTTTTTTTTTCTTTCTTTTTTTTTTTTTTTTTTTGGTTTTTCGAGACAGGGTTTCTCTGTGTAGCTTTGCGCCTTTCCTGGAGCTCACTTGGTAGCCCAGGCTGGCCTCGAACTCACAGAGATCCGCCTGGCTCTGCCTCCCGAGTGCTGGGATTAAAGGCGTGCGCCACCACCGCCCGGCTCCTTTTTTTTTTTTTTTTTTTTTTAATTTGTGAAGTAGAGTAGGTCCCATATTCCTGAGGATGGCTTTGAACTACTGAGCCTTCTGATTCTACTCCGGAGTACTGAGTCACAGCTGTGGCCACTTCTCATTTTTTTTTTAACTAGTTTTTGTTTGTTTGTTTTGAGACAGGTCCTATTATATATCCCTGGCTGGCCTGTAACTTAAGGTAGCAGATCAGACTGGCTTTGAACTCACAGAGATCCAGACTCTGTCTCCCAAGTAGTGGGATTAAAGGCGTGTGCCACCACTCTGGCTTTGCCTAGTTTTATTTTTGTTTGTTTGTTTTGTTTTTGAGACAGGGTTTCTTTGTGTAGCCCTTGATGCCCTGGAACTTGCTTTGTAGCTCTGTAGACCAGGTTGGCCTCAAATTCAGAGATCCACCTGCCTCTGCCTGCTGGGATTAAAGGTGTACGTCACCATGACATTTTCCTAGATATTTTTAGTTGCAAAAAAAAAAAGCATTCTTGGTGTTAGAGAGATGGCTCAGTGGTTAAAACCACTTGATGCTCTTGCAGAAGACTGGAGTTTAGTTCCCAGCATGTACATCAGAAACTCACAATTGCCCGTAACTCCAGATCCAGGGGTCTAATGCCCTCTTCAGGCCTCCATGGGCACCCCTACACACGAGCACATACACATCAAAATAATAAAATAAATCTAAAAAAGAAACATTAAAAGCACCTAGATCATTGTCAATGATAGACTAGGTATTGATAAATGGTACTGTCTTTCTTGCCATTCAGTGTAGTTAGCCATGGTCAACACATGACTCAGCCTACTATAACAGAGTGACGTTTTCCTTTTGATCTAGTCTCTCTGCTGATCCTTCAGTATCTCAGGTGAATTAGGCAGTGCAAAAGCTGCAAGGTTTGAAAGTGCAAAGTCTCCACGTCCACCCATGGAAGGCTTAACTCAGATGTGGGGGCAGATGCTCACCTCAAGGGAATACGGCCTCCATGAATCCAGGGCCCCAGAGCCCAGCCTAGACCTCCTAGGGTCTAGGGTCCTCCTAGACCTCCACCCTTGTCTCATCTCTCTTCCCTTCAGAACGAGACAGATGAAAGCCAGATCCAGCTGGCAGGTGGAGACGTGGAGCTGCCTCGGGAGCTAGCCAAGATGATCGAGGAGGACACGGAGGAAGAGGAGGATAAGGCCTCTGTGCTGGGGCAGCTGGCCAGCCTCCCTGGCTTGGACCTGGGCTCACTCAAGGACAAGGCCCAGACTACCCTAGGGGACCTCAAGCAATCAGCTGAGAAGTGCCACATCATGTGACCACTTCCCCTGGGGTTGTCTCTGGGATGGCCAGAGGGCTGGTCCCACATGAGGGCTAAGAGAGTGTCTCAACTTCCAGATACCTCCACTCCATCTTGGGCTTTCCCCCCCCCTGCCCTGGCCTAGGCCCAGAGCCTTCTCATCCATGTCCAGCCTCTCCCTCTCTATTGCCAGCAGAGTTCCCATCCTTCCCTCTCCCTCTTCTGCCTGGAAAGTTTCCCAAGTTGGTAGGATTAGCCCAGCCCTCTCTGGGTACAGCTCCTTGTTCTTTCACACAAGAGCACTCACAGAAGGACACAGAAGCCCTGGCTCATTTGCCACAGATGCACCCTGGCACACATAGACACACTCCCCTTGGGTTCCCAGCCCCTCCAGGTACCAGCGCTTGGATGCTCAGAGGGACTCTGGGCACCCAGGAGGCCCGTTCCTACCCCCACCTTTGTCATCCTAGAAGCTGTTCCTTCCGGGTTTCATCTTGTCCTCTGTGAAATGGGGCTGGACTGAGTGATTTCTAAAATTCCCTCCTGATTGGCATCCCTGGCCACTCAGAGCAGAGCTCACATCCCTTCTTGGGCAGGGCAGCAGCTGCAGCCACAGCACCACACAGCTGCCACTGTGGGCTCTGGGAACGGAGCAAGGCTGTGTGAGGGGCTGAGTGCCAAGGAGGGAGCTGGCACTGAACAGTAGCTCAAGCAGCTCCAGACCTTCTCTGGGCCCAGGGCCCAGCCAAAATTTGTTCTGTTCCTGTAGAATTCTCTGGATTCCATAGTTGGAATTTCCTCTTCTCGTTCAGTGGAAATAAAAATTCCAAATGGCATGGCTATCTTCCTGCTGACTGGGAGTTCACAGGCCCCAATCCTGCCCTCAGAGAGGGGTCTCCTCTACCTCTTCCCCCGCAGCTTCAGAGGGCCTTAGGAGAGGAATGGGAAAAGGGGGCTCCTGTGGGACTCTTCAGGGTCAGTCCCTTTAAGAATGCCCTCTCAGGGTCGACTGTGAGGGTAGGGGCTTCCCTGAGGGAGCAGATGCACTGTGGGATGGATGAAGTAGGTCTAAGCACCAGGAGTCAGAGGAGGGGGCGGCAGCCAGCTGGATGGAGAGGAGCATGGGAAGGTGTTTCCTGAGGTTAGAGAGAGGGCTGTCTCTGACATCTGTCCTGTAGTGTCCCCTCACCTAAGAGATGGAGAACGAAACAGCAAAAAGGATCACCGTGGGCCAGCCTGGCTCTGCTGTGTGTCCCTAAGTAGGTCCTTTGCTCCTCTGAGCCTGTGCTGCCCTAGTAAAATGAAGAGTTCTCTTCCCCAAGCATAATAAACGTGTTTCAAAGAGTGGCCATTGGTTTTTCATTCTTTTCTTGGTGCTGCTGGGGGCCCAGGGCCTCATACACTGCATACTAAGGCAAGTGTTCTACCACTGAGCCCCACCCACGCCCTTAAGAATGCCCTCTATCAGTCGTGGTAACAGTTTTTAGCAGAGGTGGAGGGATCAACAGCCATGCTACACGGAGTGAGACCTGCTAGGGAGGGCAGCGTTAGTCCCTGGCACCTGGCGGGGAGGTGGCCTGAGACTGGAAGCTGGTGCCCTCAAAGAGCTTAGGCAGTGAATTATTGTTTCTGCTGGGTTTCTTCTCTCTTTCTCTCTCTCCCGCCCTCTCTCTGTGTTGGTTGGTTGGTATTAATGTTATTTTGTTTTGTTTGAGACAGAGTCTCACGTAGTTCAGACTGGCCTCAAACTTCTGTGTAGGCAGTGATGATCTTGGACCTCTGATCATCTTGCCTCTACTTCCCGAGTACCTTGATTACAGGAATGGGCCACCACACCCAGTTTAGGCTGTGCTTGGAATCTAACTGAGGGCTTTGTGCATGTTAGGCAAGCACTTTTACCAACTGGGCTGTATCCTCAACCTTCTGTGTTCCATGTTTTTAAATTTATCATTTTATGTGTATGAGTGTTTGTCTGAATGTATCTGTGCACCATGGGTGTTCCTGGTGACCAAGGAGGCCAGAAGAGGGCGTCAGATATCCCTGGAACTGGAGCTGTAGATGGTTTTGAGTTGCCATGGGGTGCTGGGAATTGAATCTGATCTGGCAGGGCAGCCAGTGCTCTTAACCACTGAGCCATCTCTCCAGCCCCTTTGTATTTGAGAGGGGATCTCACTATCTAGCCGAGGCTAGTCTGGAACTTTAATCTTCCTGATTTAGCCTCCCAAGTGCTAGGATTGCAGATGTGCAGCAACACTACGTAAGACTTTAGTGAAGAATCAAAAGAGAAAAATGTTTCTCTTAAAGGAAGACTCCAAATGTCATCACACTCTGGTGGCTGGCAGGCAGGGTGGGGATGGTGTTCTGGAAGTTCCAAATAGCTGCTCCAGTGGGTCATCCCAGGGGCTTGTCAGGCAGAAGGAAAGCGCTACAGGCACCTGGTGCCTCCTGGCCTCTCCAGCTAAGTGCAGACCTGTGAGGAAGCCATCACTATTACAGGCAGGAAAGACAGTTTGTTTTCAAGGGCAAAGTTCCCATTGGGTCTCCCTGTAAAATAAGCAAGAGTAGGTAATGCTGAGGTAGAAGAGCTGAGAGAAAGAGGCAGGAAAAATTAAGGGGTGAGGACAGAAGGGATCTATGCCCCGAAAATAAGGGAGGGAAACACTGGGGACTGCTTGGGGCTATCACACTGGGCATCCTTTGAGCATCCTAAGGAGGCATCTGAGCCTCTGAGATGTTCCTGGTCCACCCCCTGGGGAAGCGCTTAGCAGCCACTGGACAAAACCCTCTCTGACCTTCCCAGAGGAGCCCCAAGCTGGGGGTGGGGGGGAGCATGGGCTGCCTGGGCAGCATCAACAGCAGGGTCCACGTCAGCCCTCCACCCTCAGGGGCCTTCTGCCTAATGGGATTGGACAGCCCCTTCCCCCTCAGTGCTTTGCTAGCTGAGAAGGAGGCCAGCCTGGCAGGTCAGGTGGTAGGGATGCTTGGGGACACTCACTGAACCCTGTCAAAGCAGGGCTGTTTGGTGCCTGAGGTCAGGAAGTGGGAGGGGACTCTGCCTCCTCACTGATTCCCCACTCACATCCCAGGAACTCCGAGGCCCTGACCTGTCTGTCTGTTGTGTCCCGGGAATGGGGGGCTCTAGGCAAAAGAACCAGTCTGGAGCTCAGGCAAAGATGGGTAAGGGAGGAAGGCCGAGCCCCACCCCATCTCTGTCAGCTGAGCTACTGGATTTTTCTGTCCATCCATGTGCTCCTCTGCATCCCCCAATACCATCCTCATTCTTGGTTCCATGCCCTTCACAGGGAGCGGCTAACCCAGCCAAACTGGAGCTGTCTTCTGCACAGGCCCTAGAGGAAGGCACTCAAGCTCCAGCTCTCCCATCCTGCTTCCACTCTTATTTTATAATATCTATATCTATATCTCTATCTCTATCTCTATATACATATACATATACATATACATATACATATACATATACATATACATATACATATACATATATATATATATATATCACATGCTCCAGGACTGGCCCACCCATCTGATAGGAAACGAAGACCACAAAGGGAGCCATTTGCCTCCAACATTTCCCTTGTAACAGAGCCTAACCACCTCCTCTCCAAATAGGCCATCCTCCTGCTCCTTCTCCCTCTCTCCTTCCTTCCTTCCCTTGCAGGACGTAGGAAATGCACAAAGGTGATGAAAAGGAGTTTTTCTGGCCCCGATTCTTCTTACTCCCTGACCCCACCCAGAGCAAGTGTAGATTTAAGGAAAAATGAGAAGAATCCCCAGAACTGAGGAGGGATTCTGAGGGAAGAATATCCCAGGACAGGGGAGATCAAAATACACAGCCTGTTCCTCCTGCCCCATAGCATACACATCAAGTTCTCTGGCTCTACAAGGCACAGGGTTCCAGAGAAATTAGTGGCACCTCTGGACCCCACCTCAGGAGCCTCCAGTCTGCGTTCCCTGCCTCCCACCCACCCAGGCAGCTCAGGCCCAGCTCCCAGTGGGAAGAGGAACGCAGAAATAACAAGTGGCTTTCTAAGGCCAGCTGTTTCCCAGGGCGGGGGTGGGGAGGGTGGCCAGGGTTTGGAATGTGCAGGATCTCCCTTTCTCCCAACAGCCAGATGGTCCCTCCTCAGACACTGGAAGCCCTAGGCAGGCACTGGGGACATCTGGGGCATATTCACTTGTCCAGCTGAGCTCTTGACAGTGCCTATTGACCCAGCTGACGCTCAGCTCAGCACTGGGGGCGCGGGGGGGGGGGGGGGGGGAGGGGGAGCTTCTGTCCTCTGTCCCTCAGAGCTGAGGTTGCGACTGGGCTGGGGAGCTGGGGGGCCTACAGTCCTGCCTCTAATCCCGTGACTGCAAGGCATTGCTATCCCCAGAGTTTGTGTGAGGTGTGAGGAGGCCACTGGCCCGGGTCCAGGAGTGTATCACTGCTGAGGCTGCCTCTGCCTCCCTCAGCAAGACCTGTGCCTGCATTTCTGGAACCATGAATGTAGGTCTGCATGTGAGCTCAGCCATAGCTTTGTTTCTGTCTCTGTGTGTTTGGCATTTCAAATGATAGCGAGGTACTATGAATTGATACTATGAATTCCTATGGAGAAAGGTGGCCATTGATGTGCCTCACCCTCCTGTCTCAGCTTCAGAGTGGGGGGGCCACATCCCTCTGAGAAGCCTAGGACAGCAACTTGGCCTCTGGAGCTAGAGTCCTTCCAGATCTCCTTCATGAACTAAGACTGTATATCCTTCCCCACATATCCAAGGGATCCCTCGGTCTACTCCTGAGGCTTATAAGCTCCTCCAAGGGCCGGCCTTTGGGAAAATGGGAGGTCGGGTCCCAGGTGGTGTCCTTGGCTCAGTATGGTACTGGGTGAGCAGAGATGGGAGGACACGGACATAGAGCTCCAGTTGACATTTTTGAATGCCCTGAAGGTACAAAGTGGCAGCAATTCTCTCTCTCTCTCAGATGAAAGTATTTGGAAAGCTGATCTTGAGCTTCCTTTAGGCCTGTGCCACTAGAAAAGCTCTCCGCAGCCGCCTCCCCGCTTGCTCCAGCTCCCAGACTAGTCAGTTGCTTCCCAGGTATCTTGGCAACAGGATGTCCTGGAGGACATCAATTCAACGCTTGGAAGAAGCCCTTCCCAGAGCCTCGGACTCCCATGCCCTTCCTGTACTGGGTGTCCCATGCGGGCCTACTCCTCAGACACCTGTGTAAGAATTTCAGGCCCCTGTTCCAGACAGCTGGCCAATGTAGCTATCACAGTAAACTGTCTAAAGACACGATGTCCTTGTCCTTTCCTAAGCTTCACCCTTCCTGTCAGCCTGTCTTCTCCACTCATCCCTCCTCCTTTTCCTTAATTCTTCTTACTGAAACTTTTCATCTGCTCCGTTTCCAGAGAAAATGTGAAGTATGATTTTCTCCCTACATTTGAAAATAACATTTTATTGTACTCAGGCTATATGTCAGGCCTATATACACTGCCTTATCACCAACAGACTAACTGTGCAGTCCAAGCACTGGGCCAAGGAACAGAACCATGGCTTCAGTAGTTCCCTCTGCCCTACAGGACACTGTTCCACACTGGCCCACAATGGCTAGGCCAAAGGCTTCAGAAAATTCATTCTTTCTGACTTGGCTCCTCCTGTATCAGACCCACGGTAACAGGCCCGAGAATCATTAAGGCAAGAGACTGCTGGAAATCACCTCAGTCTAGGGACCTTTGGGGGACTAGGTATGAGGAGAAGAAACCCTAAAAGATCCCCTTTTCCTGAAACCCAGCTTGCTGCTCAGTCACGGGCCAGAGTGAGAAGGAAGGAGAGGCTTGGGACACTGGATGGACATGGAGTGTGCAGTGTGGGATGGTGGACAGGAGTGTTCTAAAGGGCTTGCCACTTGCCACTAAGCTGAGGTATGCAGAGCAAGAGCCTGGCTGGGCTCCCAGGTCTGTCCAGCCCTGCTCCTCCCCAACACACACTAGGGCCGGAATGGTGGCAGTCAGTGGGACTCTTGGATCCCCAGAGACTAAAGGCAGATGTACATCTGTCATCTCCCTCTGGGACTAACCTCCTCAGCTTCCCCAGCTTTTCCTGGGCTATGAGCAGGGCCACTTCACCTATTTTTCCAAGGCAAGAAGAGATGTATGAGTATGGAAAATAATTTAATAAAGAACAGTGAACTGCATTCTTTATATACACCCAGCCTCCGGCAAGGCTCCACTTTGTCCTAAGGAGGCAGAATGATTAGAAATCACCAACATTCTCTGACTTTAGAAATAACGCCTGCCAGGCCGATCTCTGTGAGTTCGAGGCCAGCCTGGTCTACAAAGTGAGTTCCAGGAAAGGTGTAAAACTACACAGAGAAACCTGTCTCGAAAAACAAAAAAAAGAAAAAAGAAAGAAAAAGAAAGAAAGAAAGAAAGAAAGAAAGAAAGAAAGAAAGAAAGAAAGAAAGAAAGAAAGAAAGAAAGAAAGAAAGCCTGCGCAGGGTGGGGGGTCCTGGAATTCTCACATGTACCCCACCCCTACAAAGGACATGACATTCATGCATGAAGGATTGTCTTAAAGTACTGGAAAGGATGGCAGGTGTGCACTCCCAGAAGACTAGAGAATTCTGCAGGGCTGAGTGCATCCTGTAGGGTAGGTAGTCCCTGAGGGGTACTGGAGTGTCCCATTCCAGTGCAAGAAGGGAGTAGGTTGAAATAAAGGCTCCCAGGAAGGGTTGGCCCAGGTACAGCAGCTGCCTGGTAGCAGGGAAGGAACAGAGGTGCCCTGAAGAGGCATGGTGTCCTCTTTGCAGAGCAAAATACACACAGTGTGATGATGTCCTGAAGCCGACAGGCTTAGGCCAGCAGTCACCTCCTAACAAAGTCATAGTATTGTAGTTCTCCCCGAGTTCAGTACACCTGGCACAGTACATGGGCCCCCAGAGCCTCCAGGGGTGGAGAACATTCAGAGGAACACTGGGAACTAGGATGTGAACATCTTGAGGGGTTCATCCAGGAAGGGCCCAGGTGCACAGGTGTGAACCTGGGTTGGTACATAGCTTCTCTCTAGACTTGTGTTCTATCCACTAGGCCTTCTGCTGTCACTGTAGTGTGCAGGCTAGGAGAGATGAAAGGGAAAAGTCAGGCTTGGGTCTTCGGCAAGAGAGGCAGAACCCTGTTATGGGCTGTCAGACCCCAGGGCAGGACTCACAGCTCCGAACAGACTCCGACAGCCCCTCTTTGTCCAGAGTCTCTGCTTCCCAGTGAGATTCCCTTATCTGTGGGATGGAAAGGAGGCCAAGGGGTAAGGCAGACAGCTCGACTCGGAAGCCACAGTGCATCCACAACCACGAGGAGGAAGGACCCACAACTCTGCCCAGGGTGGCCCATGCATGCCCACCTTGATCTGCTCTTTCAGGTACTCAGCTCGAGCCATGAGGTTCTGAACCTGCCGAGAGAAGGCATGCCTAGCAGTGTGTGGGCGTCAAACCGACTGCCCCCTCACCCCTGACGCTCAGAGAGCCCTCCGCCCTGTCTCTGACCCTCTGTTTGCTCCCCCGGCTGCAGGAGCCCAGCAGGCTTTTGGTTTATCCAGTGACCTGAAGTCCAGCCTCACTGACTTCACAATTCTGAGGCTGGCCTCTGGTCTTGGAATACCCAAGAGCAGGGGAACTCCATATGTAATCTAAAGAGGTCCCAGAGAAGAGACACGAGCTGAGTAAAAGGAGCGGACAGACCACACGCACTCTGACTCCCATCGCATTGAGTACCTCAGTGTGAAGGAGCTCCCGTCTTCGGCCTGGGGCTTCTGCTGTAGAGAGAGGGGAGTCAGTGAGGACAGGACAGTGGGGGGGGGGAGCAGCAGGGGTGCTGCAGCCTTACCTGCCAACAGCAGTAGCAGCTCCCCGAGGCTGTGCTGGTACAGGTCCAGGGCATCCTGCTCCTTGCCAGCTTCCTCCTCCTACGGCCAGAGGGGCAACGCATTATTCCATGTTGTGCCTTGGTTTCCTTCCTGTCCCACCTGGCTCCTCCCAGTGAGCACAAACCTTGGCCATGGCAGCTGAGGCCACTTCCAGGGCAGCAAGGAGGCGAGGCTTGTCCCGGGCCATCTCTGATGGGAGAGGAAAGGCTCACAGTGAGGGGGGCAGCCTGTTGTTTTGTTCACAGAAAGCCCACCTCAGTCTCCCTGTCAAGACGAAGTGGGGTCACCAGGACTCGTACATGGACCAGGAACTGCAGCCTACCTCGCAGCAGGCCTTGGACAGATGTGTCCTGCCTTAGCAGGGCCTGATTGGAGGAGGAGACGATGGCTTTGAGCTCCTCCGCCCGGGACACATACTGCCCTACCTGTAAGGGAATGAGGGGCTGAGGGTTGTCCTGCTGGCCAGCACCCCCCCTCCAAGTTTGCCTCCGGTCCTCAGTGACTGCCTCGCACAAAACAGGTCAGACATTAAACAAGCCCTATGTTGTGAGAGAGGAGTTTCTACATCTGTCAGAGGCTTGTCCTCTCCCTCCATGTCCATCCACTTCCTCCTGGGGAGACCACCCTACCTTGGCCTTAATTGCCTCCTTCCGCTGGGCATCCACTTCGTCTGCAGAAGGGGAAGAGCTCCTATGAGGAGTCTGTATGGGAACCCCTGGCCCACAGTCAGCCCTCTGCACTCCTCAGACACGAGCCCCAGGTTTATCTTCTGCACTGTCTCCCCTAAGGTGCTGAATGGGGAGCACGACCCCATTCCTGCCCCTTCTGTACCCAGGTTAGAGGAAGGGTCTGGGCCTCACAGTGCAGGGCAGGTACAAAGAAGTCCAGAGCCTTGCAGTAGAGGGACAGGGCTGCAGCAGCGTCCCCCTCCTGGTCCTTCTTCACAGCCTCCACCACAAGGGCTGTCTGGGGGACAGGAGGAGCAGCAGTCAGACCGAACTTCCTAACGCCACACCAACCAGCATCATCACTCAGAACTCCACCTCCTCGTGGCCACCGGCTCAGCTCCCGTGGGCCGGCTCCCCACCAGCGCAGGCAAGTGAGACCCAGCTCACCCCATCCCCACTGGTCTGCTTACTGCTCTCGCCAGGCTTTCCCCACTGGGCATGTGCTCCAGATCCACCCAGGGGTGGGCGAAGAAGTCCTGGAAGGAGATCCGGCGGCTGGGGTCCCGTTCTAGGAGGCGCTGCAGGAGGTCACGGCAGTCTAGGGAGAGCTGGGGCCGAAGGGGGAGCTGCAGAGGAACAGAGCAGGCGCACATCCCACTGGGCTCCAGCATCTGAGTCCAAAGCCCGAGACCCTTTAGGAACTCCCCTAAGGGGCACACGTTTGTCGGTGGGTTATCTGAGACCTGGGGAGCATGTGGCAGGTCCTGGTGATGAACGGGAAGAGAGCCAAACATCCTGGGAATTTGCCTCCAGCCCTGGACTATGGGAAGACTAGGCCTGGCTCCATCATGACCTTTCCCCCATAGGTCATTTATTGCCTGTGTGGCTGATCTGGATCCCCAGGAACGGACCAGAATCTAGGCTCCCACTGCAGAGCATGCCCCAGCACCATGAAAGGCCTGGAGCCTAGACTGCAGTCTGTAGTGGTGTAATAAAAACCTTAGGGCCTTGAACCCCTCAGTCCCTGGTGGATGCCAAGACCCTCCCTGCGAGACGCACCTCAATAACTCGATTGCTGCGGATCTTTTCTTCCAGCTCTGAGAACGATCTGGAGGCAAAGGGGGGCTTCCCGAAGAGGGCTTCTGCGGAAGAAGGCAGAGGTGGGGGGGGGGGCTGGAAGGAAACAGGGTTAAGTCTTGCCTCGCCCACCCCTGGGACGGGAACCAAAATTCCTCAGAGTAGAGTCCCTCAATTCTCATTAGAACCCAGGAGGGGCCGGGAGAAGCCTTGCCCAAATGCAGAACAATCGGGGTGGAGAGCAAGGGGACAAAGGTCTCACCATACAGGATGACCCCCACGGACCAGAGGTCCACACGGGCGTCGTACTGCCGCCGGCACACCATCTCGGGAGCCATGTAGAGTGGGGAGCCCCGAAGCACGTGTTTCTCGTCCCACGGAGACATGTGTTGTGCAAAGCCAAAGTCTGCAGGCAAGAGGCCAGGCACAGGGTTCAAATCCCAGCTGCTACTGAGACTCCAGTCAGAGCACCTCCCAGAGCTCCTAGGCTCCCTGGATTGCTCCTGCCTCCTCCCCTGGGCCACTGGCCCACAGCACTCGGCCTCTATCACCCTCTGGGGTAGAAACCCCCTCGTGGCACACAGCCCCTCAAGCACCTTCTCCTAAGAAGCCTGTCTCAAAACACAATGTGCATTGAGAGCCCCCCTGCCTCTCCCCCAGGATTAAGCTATGTCATGTGCTCTGGCCTCCAAACTCAACCCATTCTTTTTCAAATCTTATCAGAGGCCACAACCACCCTTCCACTGCCATATTCTCCTCAGCTGTCCAGACTCAGCCCCAATCCTAATGACAGATTAAGTTGGGTCCCTGCTCACAGACTGATGCTGGATGCTGGTCACATACTGGCGTTATTTCCAGACTGAGCCCCAACTCTGACCCAGCGTGATCCCTAACTCCACCCACAACACCACAGGACTTCAGTGTGTGCAGCCTGAGAACCGGTGCTACCTTGTGGTGATGGGCTCAGCCCTGTATCCCCTGACCTGTCACCACTGACTTCACAGAGAGCCCCCTGGGGACTAGGGTGCTGAGGGAGCCCAGCAAGGAGCCCTTTACCCCTTCTGAAACCTCGCCCTGCTGTCCCAGACCCAGACCTGCCAGTTTCAGATGGGGCTTCTCCAAAGAGCTCAGCAGAATGTTCTGTGGCTTCAGATCCAGATGAGAGATGTTTCGTTCATGCAGGAACTTCAGGGCACTAGCTGGGGAGCCCACCCCATGAAAATGAATCAGAGCCTAGTTCCCACCTGCCTCTGCCCGCCCCAGGCTCCCATCTACCCTCCCCCAGCTGCATTACTGCAGTTTTCTCCTGGCTGGTCTACAGACTACACAGAAGCACCAGACTCCCGCCACTTTTAAAGACACGTGCCGCCACCACCTGGAATTCTGCCACTTCTGAGAGTTTCCCCAAATGCCTGCTCTTTGCACCCTTCATAAGACCCCGCCCCCTCCCTTCCAGGAGCCTCCGGAAAAGCCCAAGCCCTTTAGGATTTTTGCATTCTTCCTCACGAAAGCACTCGGGTTCCACCTACTGGGCCCTGGAAGATTCTACAAGGTTCTTACATCATGCTCCACATGTGGAAGCCCGAACTCCCCCACAGATGCTAGGGACACAAACACGGGAGACTGCAAAGCGTTAGGGTAGGGGAGAAAAGAACACGGGGTGCGCCGTTGGCTTTTACCCAGCTGCTGCAGGAAAACTCGCGCCACCTTCTCAGGCAGGATCCTGCGGGTGTGGATGAAGCGAGACAGGTCGCCCCCTGCGCAGAACTCCATGATGAGGTAGATATTGTCATTGTCCCACTGTGGTTGGAAGTAAAGAGGCAGCTGTAGGCAGCATCCCTTCTCCAGCCTCCTGTGGAGGGAGCCCCGCCCCAGGCTCACACCTGGAAGTCTTTCAGCTGCACAATATGGGGGTGCCGAATGCCCTTGAGGATCTCAATCTCAGTCAGGAGGTTTTCCACAGATGCCTTGTTGAGACTTTTCTTGGCCACGCATTTTATGGCTACCACCTCCCGAGTGTCCTTCTGTGGGACAGGAAATTTGGGTCTCTCTATCTTGAGGGGACCTGCCCCATGGGCTCGAGGGGGCTCTGGATCCCTCTGCAACCTCCCCCCTGCCTGGGTCTATCCACTCTTCACAAGCCTCCAAGTCTCCCAGCTTCCCCTTATCAAATCAATGAGGCATCCGGATTCTGGAATCCTGGCTTCCCAGCCCAGCAAGTGTTCTCCAACCCACAGCAGTACATTCTAGAGTGGCCAGAAAAAGGCACGTCACTGGCCACTGTGCCTTCTAACTAACTGGTCCTGCCTCCTGGGAGTCTGGTCTCAGACTCCTCCCAGCCCCGAAGGCGACTTCCAAGGGGAGCCGGTTCTTCAGCCACTGACACCGAGGTTCCCTCAGGTCTTCGCCCACCCTTCCAGAGCAAACTGGCGTGTGTTTGTTTTTAAACCTAAGAGGGGCAGTCGGCTCCAGCCTCTTCCACCCGCCGGAGGCCAGGCGGCCGCCTCGCTCCTGCTCCGGCCGGCCTGTCACCCAGCCGGGCTTGCTGGGGGTTGGCTGGCACAGGAGCCGGGTGCCCGGCGCCAGGACACCTCGGGCACGGCCCGCCCACACCCACCTTGGCGTAGGCCTTGTACACCGTGGCGTACGTGCCACTGCCCAGGCGCTCGGTAAGGATGAAACCGTCCAGCCGAGGAAGCCCCCAGCCGGGCCCAGCCATCCCTCGCCCGCCGCCAGGTGCTTCCTGGATCGGGGCGCAGGTTCCGGCCAGAAGCGAAAGTGGGGGCGCTCGAGGGGCGGCGGGGCGGGACTCCGCACGGCCCGAGCGCCGCCCGCCGGAAGCGCAGCCCGACCCCGCCCCTCCGGAGCTCCTCCCCGCCTGCCGCGCGGGCATGGTGACACCTTCTGCCAAGGACTGCCAAGCCGGCTTTCAGACACCGAGGCTTCAGTGGGCGTAGCGGAAGTGGGTCGAGGATTGAGGACACTATCACATGGGAAACCCTCTCTCGGCACACCGCATCCTAGAGACCACCCACGTTGGGGGCGGGATGCAGAGCCTGGCGTTCTGCTAAGATCAGAAACAGTGGGATGGGGAGGGAGATCCCTGGGTCCCACTGGGTGAAGGAGAACCGACTCCGGCAAGTTGTTCTCTGATCACCACACACACTCTGGCACACACACAATAGGATAAAAAAAAAAAATACTGGTTTTCGAGACAAGGGTTTCTCTGTGTAGCCCTGGCTGTCCTGGAACTCACTCTGTGGACCAGGTTGGTCAGAGATCAGCCTGCCTCTGCCTCCGAGTGGCTGGAACTAAAGGTGCACCACCATGCCTGGCTAAGAATAATTTTTTTAAAATACCTATGGAAGAGCCAAGTTACCATTGCCAGAGTCCTCCCTTCTGCCTTTCTTGAAGAGATTCCTCCTCGGAGCTGAGTGGCTTAGCAGTCTCTCACAGTCCAGCTGCCAAGGATCTTAATTGTCACCTCACCTATCTTAGTAGGCCCTCAGCCCAAACTTCAGTAGGCCACAGTCCTCCCAAGTCCACCAGAGACATCAGGACCAGCACTGTCCGAAAATCTTATTTTTATTTAAGCACAAAAATCGAGACATGACATATACATTTGTACATGGAGGAAAATACCAGAAAGTTTACAAAACCCTGGTGGCTGTCATCACCATTCAGTGGCTCTAGGGATAAATGGGCTGACAGCATGAGGGTAGCCTCAGGAGGGCCCAGTTCCCGGAGGCAGGAGGCTGGCCATCTTGGTGATCTCCTGCAGCACTGGCACAACACTGGGTCCAGGTTTCAACAGTGACCCAAGTGCCACGGCAGTGACACACCTGTGGAGTCCCCAGGACAAGTGGGAAGGGCCTTGAGTCCACTGTGAGTGTGGGAGGAACCCTCCGGAAGATGGCTCAGCAGTCCTGCCTGCAGGACCTAGCTCTGGACTCACTTCCTCCAGCCACCCTAAGAGTTGTAAGAGGTGAGAATTGCTGAAGATGGGGCAGGAGAAAGGCTGAGGCAGAGGGGCAGAGTCCCTCAGGACAGAAGCCAAAACAAACAGGTCAAATGACACCTACCCTCTCAGAAGACTGCCAGAGGCTGGGCAGGACAAGGACTGTCGTCAGTCCCTGGCAATCCCCAAGTCCCAACCAGCCCCACTCAGAAGTCTGAAGAGAAGGGCTCATGAAGGCCCCCAGAGGGCACAAGGTGCTATTATACCGTGGGACAGAGCAGGCATGGAGGGTCATGACTACTGTGAGGAACACCCAGAGACCATGTGAAGGCAACGTGAGGAGCATCTGCACACCCGACCAGAACACAGCTCACCCAAGTGGAGCCCTGGGAAGGCTTATGAAGCCTAAGCATGAAAGGTGAGCCCGTGGAGGCCCAGTACAGGTCGAGCCTGCAGAGGGAGGAGTGGAGTCCAGGATGCCTATGGAAAATTCCTGCTCCAGTGAGCCCAGGCCCGCCAAGGATCCTGAGTGGGGGACGTGAATCCACACGCACGTGAGTGCGTTTGTTTTCAAGGCAATCGGCCCCACTGCTTCCAGACAAAATCCTACCGTCAGAAAATCCACCGTCAGAAAAGAAAAGACAGCTTTGTTATTTTTCCTTTTCCCTTGTCCCTGTCCCTTCCTCCCTTCCCTTACGTGGAAGGGAAAGCTGACTACTGAGGAAGGAGCAGAGACAAGACAAAATCCCTGCCACGTCTGTGCTGGGCAGAACCACTGTGTAAGGCACCCACGGAAAGTGCAGCTCAGAAGGCAGGTGACAGAAGAGGCTGGGGTGAGGGAAGGAGAGTCGGGAAGACTAGTTCCCCTGGAAGGTTCCTCGGGCGGCGGACGAAGCAGCACTGCGGAAGGTCCTGTTGCTGAAGATGCCCTGGGAAAACTCTTCCTGAGCCTGCTGGAAGCTGGCTCCTGTTCGGCGGTAGAAGGCATGAACCTAGGGAACAAGGCCGGGGTGAGAAGAGCCCAGAGCAATCCGAGCCATCAGGGTATGCTCCCAAAAGGGCCCCCAAGAGTGCAACCCTGCCTGGCTGCTCACCCGGAGCCTCGGACAAAGATGTTAGGCTACTGAGGACTTCAGGGACAAGGAATATTTAGACGTCCACTCAGGAGAGATGGACCTCTTCCTTGTGTTTGTTGTTGGTTCACGCCCTACTTACCCGCTGCAGGAGGAAGAGTGAGAGCCCAGCACAGAGGGTAAAGAAGCCGGCCACTACCATCATGATGATGGACACAGCTAAGGGCCCATCGTGCAGTGTAGACAAGGCTGCAAGCCAACCACTGCGAAGGGAGAAACCAGAGGTGAGACTGAGACTCCGAAGTCATAAGGGCACTTTCCCAAATGGCTGTGTCCTGGCCACCACCTGGGCATCTCCCTGCAGCGCAGGAGTCTTGTGGTTTAATGACCTTCCTCTGAAAGACCAGGCTGTGAGCACGGATAGGCCCACACTGCTCCAGTGTGACCTCTCCTGAAGTCTCAGAGGTGGAGTCACATGGAAATCCTTCTGGCCCAGTGAGGTCTAGAAAGGAGGTATGGCAGCTGCCTGGTCAGGGTCAGCCGAAGGCTCAGTGTATGTTGCTGATTGAGGGTGGGGACAGGAAAGACATTGGCTCTGCGGAGAGGACTCTGGGGAGAAGAGTACTGGCCAGCCTGCGGCCTTTACCTTGTCGCCTCAGCTTCCACCATCAGGCCCTCTGCCTTTAGTGATGATGTCATCCCCCCGGCCTCAGTGTCCTTAGCCGCCTGACTTCAAAACTTACAACAAAGCTACAATCATCAAAAGCAGTGTGGGAACAGCATGAAGACAGTAACACCATAGGCTTCCGAGTCCAGATACACCGAATGGTTTATTTTTTTTCTGTGTATCATTGTGTCTATGTGAGGCTGTCAGATCCTCTGAAACTGGAGTTATAGACAGTTGTGAGCTGCCATGTGGCTGTTGGGAATTGAACCCAGGTCCTCTGGAAAAGCAGCCAGTGCTCTTAACCACTGAGACATCTCAGCCCTAGTCTCCCCCCCTCCCCCCCGCCCTTTTTTTTTAATCATTGGACCTTCATACCATGTCCTGGCATATGTGTCCCCTAACTCAATAAATAAATAAATGGAACAAAAAAAAAATTTAACATCCCAAAGGGGAACTGATAGTCTCTTTACAAATGGTACTGGGATAACTGGTCCTTACTTCAATCATATATTAAAATTCACTCAAAGCCGGGCGGTGGTGGCGCACGCCTTTAATCCCAGCACTCGGGAGGCAGAGGCAGGCGGATCTCTGTGAGTTCGAGGCCAGCCTGGACTACCAAGTGAGTCCCAGGAAAGGCGCAAAGCTACACAGAGAAACCCTGTCTCGAAAAAACCAAAAAAAAAAAAAATAATAAAATAAAATAAAATAAAATTCACTCAAAATAGGGCAAAGATTTAATTGTAAGAGCTGAGGCTATAAAAATCTTTAAAGAGCTGGGCACGGTGGCACACACTTTTAGTCCCAGTACTCAGGGGGCAGAGGCAGGAGAATATAAGTCCTACAACAGCCTGGTCTACATAGTGAGCTCCAGGACAGCAAGGAACCATAGAGAGACCTTGTCTCAAAATAACAAAACTCTTAGAAGAAAAACAGAAGTAACTTCATGACCTTGAATTCGCTGGTGGTTTAAGTGTGACACTAAATGCACACAACAAAAGAAAATCACAGCACCAGAGAAACCCGGCTCACCCAGGAAAGGGACTTGCCAGTAAGCCTGACAACCTGAGTTTGGTCCCCAGAACCCACATGGTGGAAGGAGAGAACCCACTCTCAAATGCGGTCCCCACATACATATACATGCGCACTAAATAAAGGAAAATTTTTGTGTATTAAGGCTGAGTGCTGGGGCTTACACCTGTAATCTTATCAGTTGGGAGGAAGAGGCAGGAAGACCAGCAGCCTTGTTTCCAAAAAAAAGGGGGGGGGGGGGGACTCAGTCTGTAAAGTACTTGCAGCACAAGCATGAGGACTTGAATTCAAAACCCCAGAACCCACATAAAAAGGCCTGTGCTGCTAATCCCGGCCAGCACCGGGAAGGCAGAGACAGGCAGATCCCTGACGCTTCCTGGTTTAGCTAGTCTTCTCAGCAAACTCCAGGCTAAGGAGAGATCCTGTATCAAAAAACAAAGTGGAGGGGTGGCAAAATGGCTCAGCAGGTAAAGGTGCTTGCTGCCAAGTCTGATGATCTGAGTTCAGTTCCTGGAACTCAAGTGGTAGATAAAGAACCAATTCCTGCAAGTTCTCTGATCTCCATCTGGATGCATGCACGCAACACACACACACACACACACACACACACACACACACACACACAGAGTAGAAACAAGGTGGATAGTGCTTGAAGAATGACCTGCTGGCCTCCTCACACCTCCACATGAACAGTCATGCACACACGCACACAGACAAAGAGGAAACAAAATGGTCACAGAAGGTCTACGGGAAGGCAAGAACAGGCAGGAGCCAGCAGAGCTCACTGAGTGCAAGGCAGTGAGGGCAGGGCCAGGACAGACATCAAATACCAAGGGTCCCAGTCCAGAGTACAAACAGCAGTTATTAATCATGGCACGCCCCACCCACCACCACTGTCTTTATTATTTATTTGAGATACCATCTCACTATGTAACCCTGGCTGGCCTAGATCTTGTTATGTAAATCAAGGTGGCCTCAAACTCAAAGATCCATCTGCCTCTACCCTCCTGAGTGCTGGGATTAAATGCATGTGCCACCAGGCCCAGCTCATTGTTTTTTTGAGACAGGGTTTTTCCACGTATTCCAGGCTGTCCAAGAATGCACTACATAGCTTAGGCTGACCTTAAACTTTCAATCTTGCTGCCTCAACTCCCAAGTGCTGGATTACAGACATGGGCCACCCACACTTGGCCGATCCAGCTTTCCTAGCAACATCTAGCTAAAAGTAATAAGCAATGAAGTAATAATTGGCCCATCCATCAAAAGGGTCCAATTAGAACAGGAGGCCGAGACAGCAGGGTGGCTGGCGGGAGGTCGGTGCTCAGGCTCCGAATGCTAGTGCAGCCAGCCCTTTCCTCACTCCCTGGACTTGCTAACTGCTGCAGGGAGGGGACCAACATAGTGCCACCCTTCCAGGCCCATGCTCTCAGCCCCATGACAGCTTGACCTTTGTGCAGTGTCCCCTGTGCACTGGGGTAGATAGGAAAATGTCAGCCATCGGCTTTTCTTTTGGAAATTAATTCTGAGCTGAGACTGAGTTAGCCAGGAAACTCGAGCCAGCTACATGCTCCAGAATGGCAAGACACCTCTCCAAGGAGGCAGGCCTCATCTCCGGAAGTCACAAGGCCCTGAGAGAAAAAGTAAGATGGAAGCTGGCGATGTAGCTCCATTGGTAGAATGCTTGGCTAGCATGCATGAGGCCCTGGATTCCATTCCAAGTGCTACATAAAAAAGAAAAGAAAAGAAAAGAAAAGAAAGAAAGAAAGAAAGAAAGAAAGAAAGAAAGAAAGAAAGAAAAGGAAAAAAGAGAAAAGGAAAAAAGAGAAAAGGAAAAGGAGGGAGGGAGGGAGGGAGGGAGGGAGGGAGGGAGGGAGGGAGGAAGGAAGGAAGGAAGGAAGGAAGGAAGGAAGGAAGGAAGGAAGGGACAGCCTGGAGGCAGAATGACAAGAGGTTCAAGGTCATTTTGGGCTAACAGCAGTTTGAGAGAGGGAGTAGGTGTAACTCAGGGGCTTCAAAGGCCAGGGCATCCATCAGCCCCGGGGGATTGCTGTAGGAGAAAAGCAAGAAGTTTCCATGCAGTGCCAGACACAGCCAGACATGGACTTAGGCCAAACAGGCATGGTGGCTCACTCCTGAAACCTCAGCTCTCTGGAGGGAGGCAAGGGGATCGCCATAAATTTGACGCCACCCTGGGCTATACAGTAAAAGTCCCAGGCCAGAGTGAGACTCATCTACACACTATAGAACGTAGAGAACAAGGAAAGACAGGTAGCCACTATAAAATAATGGGAAGCTAGCGTGTGGCTCAGGAACAGAGCATTTCCTGAGTCTGGGTCTGACCCCTAGAACCACTAAAAAGAAAAAGATGACCAGGAAAGAGGTGTTGTATAGAATCTCCTCAGCAATTGAAACATTCTATCCTCTAGAAAGCTCAAGCAGGAAGGTAAACAATCCAAAATAGCTTCAGGAAGTCCCTGAAACTGACTAGATTCATTAAGCCCCTCCCTGCCAGAGTAAACAATAAAAGTCAAGAGACAGCCTTTGCCCAAGGAAGCTGAGCTGAAAAGAAGCCTCTGAGACCAGACCAGATGCCTGGAAGTGATTTAGACAGTCACCTGGAAAGGACACTCTCCACCCTGTGGAGCTGCCTGCAGGCAGGTGCTCCAGTTTCCCAGCTTCATGAACTGTCACCCATGCTGGGGTGGGCTTTGGTGATGCAGCTGTCTGTGAGTCATTTCTGCACCTATATCCTTAATAAATCCCTAATAAAACTTACTGGTCCACCAAGGTAGGCTTTGGTGGTATCAGTCCTTTGTTCTGCCATGGGTTCCCTATCTGGGGTGAGTAGATGTGTGTGTCGCACCTTCCCTGAAGATGTTTCATCACACAACAGAGAACTAAGGCCGATTGTAGAGTACCCTCCACCCTTTCTCCACCATGGTTGGAACAGGCGCTCTAGGAGCTAGGAAATGGCAAGGAAGTTGAGCCTCTATGATACCTCGGGTCTTACCTGGTCCCCAGGTTAGGCAAGCCAATCAACTGGATGAAGTAGATCCCTATTTGACAAAAAAATACAAAGAAGAACACGAAGAAGCTGAAAGAGTTGTCAGACCTGTGGAGAGAGAGAGAAGTGAATCACAAGAGGGCTGGGGGCAGTGAGATGGCTCAGTGGAACCGTACTTGCTACCAAGCCTGACGCTCTGAGTTCAATCCTAGAGCCCAAAGGATAGATGGAAGGAGAGAACTGCCACAAGCTGCCCTTGACATACTTACGTGCACTGTGGCATGTATGTATATGTGAATGTATACACACATACTAAAACCAAAACCAAAACCACACAACCAAACAAATCGGCTGGAGAGATGGCTCAATAGTTTAGAGCACTGGTTGCTCTTCCAGAGGACCTGGGTTTACTTCCCAGGATCCACATGGGAACTGTCTCTAACTCCAGTCTCAAGGGATCCAACACCCTCTTCTGGCTCTGAGGACACTGCACACACATGGTACACAGACATTCACACATGAGTTCAATGCCCTAGACCACCTCCAACACACACACACACACACACACACACACACACACACACACACACACACCCTGTAGACTTTGTTGGAAGAAAATCTATCTGTGGCATAGCAAACTGGTTAAAACTCCTCAAGAATTAAGTACTTCCATCACTGTTATGTTTTGTTTTAGACACAGACAAGGGTCTCCTGAAGCCCAGGCTGGTCTGGTCTCTTAATTCCTTCTGTAACCTTGAACTTCTGACCCTCTAGCAAACCTCACTAGGCTGAGGTAAACAGCTCTTAATCTGTCTGCTCTGACTCAGTGAGAAAAGGAAAGCAATCTCCTCACCACGCTGTTCTGAGCTAGGGCTGTGACTGGGCCCCGGGCTTAGCTGTACCAGCTGCTCCTGGGATGCCAGCCACCCCCTCATCCCTTGTAGCAGCTCCACTCACCTGAAAGCCTTGTAGATTGGTCGGTACCAACAAAGGAAGGCACACGGGGTGAAGATCACAAACCAAAGGATGGAGAGACCAAAGGCTGTCCCGTTCGCCGCATTGCTTGTGAACCAGGCCAGGCATGCCAGCAGGTTCAGAAACAGAGTCACTGAATGCACTGGGAAGGGACAAGGAGACAGAGGTGGCTTGACCCAAGGTGGCTGGAGGACTGGCTGCCCACAGAGCAAGCCACTCCCTAGGAAAGGCCGGGTGTGAGGGAGGCTGCGAAAATAGTGGGGGACTTCAGTCTATACTCAGCTGCAGATCTACTATAGCTGCAGATCCTGGTTCTCTAGGACCTCACACCAGGGACCAAGCTTTCTTAGGAGGCGACAGGGAGACCTAGGTTTCAGGGATAGGCATGGTGAGGTGCAGACGCAGGGCTGATCCTTGGGGAATGAAATAACCCTTTCTCAAAGGCCCGCGATGGAGCTGCAGTCTTTTTCCTCACTGCTGGAACCTAGAGGCCTGTGGGAAGGGAGGCCTTCACCAAGTTGAGCCTCTCGGTACGGTGAGCTCTACAGAACAAGAAGTCTCTGGCTAGTCCACTCTCCCTTTCAAAGTGGTCTCGCTGGCCCTCGTGAGCAGGTTCCCAGACAGGACCTAAAGAACCTCCCCATGCCAGCCCAAATCCTGGGAAGGACAGTCTGTGAGAGGTCTTGACCCCAGGGAGCAAGGCCCGAAGTAAACACGGGGATCTCAAGACGCTGCCAGTGCCCCCCGGAACTCACACATCCAGAGGTAGTAAAGCATCTTGCATATCCGCTGGTAGTCGGCAGGGATCTCTGTGGAGAAGTCCTGATAGAAGCAGGGCTTGACGGGGCACCACGCGGGCAGGGGCGGCCAGTTGTTGTCCCTCACTGTGGAAAGGGATGCAGCCTCGTCAGGGGCCTGGAGGAGAGCACACACTGGCCCTCGTACAGGCAAAGCAGAGCTTACGGAGGTGCCCCCACAAGCGGGGTTCAGGAGTTCAGGGGGGTCCATGGAACATGAAGTGAGATCACAGAGGGACCCAGAGAAACAGCCACAAGTTTACTCCAAGAAAATTTAGAGAGACCTAAATGTCCTAAGTCAGTGTTTCTCAACCTTCCTAATGCTGCAACTCTTTAATACAGTTCCTCAGGTTGTGGTGACCCCAACCATAAATTTATTATATTTTATTTTTTATTTTATTTTATTTTTTTGTTTTGTTTTTTTCGAGACAGGGTTTCTCTGTGTAATTTTGATGCCTGTCCTGGATCTCGCTCTGTAGACCAGGCTGGCCTCGAATTCACAGAGATCCGCCTGGCTCTGCCTCCCACGTGCTGGGATTAAAGGTGTGTGCCACCGCTGCCCAGCAAGGGTTTTTTTTTTTTTTTTTTTTTTTAAAGATTTATTTATTTATTATGTGTACAGCATGTTTGTCTGCAGGCCAGAAGAGGGCGCCAGATCTCATTACAGATGGTTGTGAGCCACCATGTGGTTGCTGGGAATTGAACTCAGGACCTCTGGAAGAGCAGTCAGTGCTCTTAACCTCTGAGCCATCTCTCCAGCCCTTAATTTTTTTTTTTTTTTGTTTTTATAAAATTATTTTTTGTTGCTACTTTATAATTGTAATTTTGCTACTGTTATGAGTCATAATGTAAATATCTGTGTTTTCCGATGGTCTTAGGTGACCCCTGTTAAAGTCTTTTGACCCAAAGGGTCATGACCCACAGGTTTAGAACCACTGTCCTAAATGATGTGTTTGTTTCTTTTGAGACAGTGATGTAGCCTTGGCTCACCTCCAATGTAGACCAGGCTGGTCTCAACTCACAGAGATCTGCCTGCTTTTACCTCTTGAATGCTGGGATTAGAAGCGTAAGCTAGCACACGCCTTTTAAACTACTCTTACTAGGTATTTTGTTTATTAAGCAGGACAGCCAGGGTCGTCGTCATAAGCATTATAGGGTGACTATCCTCCAAGTCAAGCAGCTCCATCTTGGGGCGTTCAGCTTCACCCTCCAGCAAAAGGATTATCCCAGCTGGGCTTGTTGACCATTTACCTCCCCTCACGGAGAGCGGTGGCTCAGGAGACCCTCATCTGACGCTGTATGCAATTCTGCCTTCATTGCACATGGCCTCGGGGAGGGGCTACAATCTAGAGGGAAGGGAGCTGCCCCTACTCCCTACAGGGAAGTCTTCATCCCTGCTGGGTAAGGCGGTCCAGGGACAGCCTGTTGGAGGACACCCACACTCCTGTAAGCAACCCCTCACCTATGCTCTGTAAGGAAGCCCATAAACTCCTTGGTTCCACAGAGTGAACTTTGTCATGGGGACCTTGTTTATGTCTCCTTCTGGGAAAGAATTTTAGCAAAAAAATGGAACTCTGGGCCTAGGGAATCAAAGAATTTCAGAACTGGGAAGGAATGCAAAAATAACCCACATCTGTCAGGACTATTCTGCTGCTCTCCTGACTTCTGCCTTATTGCTTTCTACCCCAGAGCCAACACCCTCCCTCCCTTCCTTTTTTTGTGAATGCAGTCTTACTCTATTATAGCCTTGGCTGGCCTGGAACTTGGAGTGATTCTCCTGCCTCTGCCTCCCTCATGCTAGGGTTACAGCTATTGCCACTATGCTGAGCTCCTCATACCAGTACGCTTCCAAAATCGAAAGCTTTGCAAGATCCCCCATGAAGACAGATCAGAGTACCGACTGTGCCAGGTAGAGCAGGCTAGACCCCAACAGTCTCCTTTACCGTGTAAGTTCGCCGCGGTGTTCTGCAGCTCGCGCTCCTTGCGCTCCAGCTCAGCAGCTTTCCTGTCTAGTTCCTCCTGCTGCCGAAGCAGGCCGGCTTGGGCTGCAGCTGCAACAGCCTAGAGAGAAGAGGAGCGGGGAACGGCCGGAAATGAGAAAGGACCGGTGTCAGCCCAGGCGGGCCAGCAGAGGCGCTTCACCCAGGCAGGAAGAGCTAGCAGGTGGTTGCAGAGGCAGTCCTGCCCAATAAAGTGTCTTGGGTACTGCGGAATACCATGTAAGTGCCTAGGTGACCCACTACCCATATACCACCTTGGACTCCTCAGTCCTCTCCAAGACTCTCCACTTCCTCCCCCTCACCCATGGCTCGTCTAGTCCCCCATACGGAGTCCAGGCTAAACTGAACTGTACTGTCCTTTGGGTAACGGTAAAGGGGACAGACCCCACAAGAACTCAACCTGAAGCCAGAAACTGAGACCAGAAGCTGAAGGGAAGAACCCAAAGCTGGGTGCAAAGTGGACACAATGCTAAGTTGCCAGCAGAAGCTCAGAGGGAGGCTGGGAGGCTGGCCACGGGCACCAGAGCCTCAGGAACCCACACCGAAGCAGCCTCCCCCTACTCTGTCCAAGGAGCTGCCTCCCAGGCCCACCTGAACTACGTGTGGCCATGCTCTGGGGGCAGTCCATGATGTATGGCCCTTCTCGGCCTGACTTTCATGGCATGCAGGGGCCAAGCTTTATCACCTCTGCAAGCAGAGCAGAGCCTTCTAATGAGGCAGCTCAGGGACTCTCGGCTGAGTACAACTGGGCCCAGGGTCCGGCTCCTGTGGCTGCCACCACTGTCTGGCCCCAATCTCCTCCTGAAGAATGAGACTGTGGTCCTCTCTGAGGGAGCAGGCAGTACACTGGCCATCTCACAGGGTGACAACTAGGCATGCGTGTACGCACACCTTCGCCGAAGCAGTTCTCCAGAGAGCGAAGGCTGCCTCTGGGAGGCGGACTGCAGACATCTGGATGAGCTTGACCATACAGTGTCACACTGAGGGTGCTAGGCACATCTGCCTGCGCTGTCACCGCTGTCACTCCAACAGAAGCGGGGTCTCTGCACCCCATCACCCTGCACGCAGGGCTTGTCTCACTGCACAGGGTTCTAGGACCCAGCCTGCAGGCTCCAGGGGCCCAGCCCCCCCTCCTGCTCATCTACACTAGGCCTACCTTCGGAAGCTTTCGAATGTAGCTGTCCCTGGGGATACTATCTCCTCCTAGTAGCATCTGCCTCTCTGAGGGCTCACCCGCTGCCAGGAATCGGGAAGGCAGAAACTTGCTGGCCTGCCTAAGCAGGAGCTGCAACACACAACTCCACTGTGGGCCATGCTCACCAGGGCAGTGAGAAGCCTGGGGTGGGGGTGGGGGTGAGGGTGGGGAGGTGACCGAGGTCAGCGTCAGGCACAAGCAGACAAGGTTTACCAGACTCAGTGAGAAGACAAAGGCAAACAGAAGGCAGGAACAGGTGAGGTTGAAAAAGAGAGGGGCCAGGTGACAGAGCATTTGGAAGGCCCTGGTTTGATTCCCACTACCACAAACTAAAAAAAAAAAAAAAAAAAAAAAAAAAAAAAAGAGGCAGATCCTGGGTCCTAAGGAGGACCTGCAGTGTGAGTAGGTGCTTACTTCAGGGGTGGGGAGTGGGAGGGGCGAGGCCAATAGTTGGCTCCAAAGAAATTCACGAGCCGCCCCAGGGATGAAGGCCCTTTGCCTGCCCCCATCCCTATGGTTTCAACTATGGACCTGGGTGATCCCACTTACACAGGAGAGACCAAAGGACTCTCGACCTGTACCTGGGGCGTTGGCTGTGCTGGCTCCACTGAGGGCTGGAGAACTGCCGGCTGGGAGGGCCCAGGAAGCTGTGTGACAGGAACCGTTGTTGCTGCATTTGTCTGTGGGGGGCAAAGGAGGGAAATGCGTGGGTTGTTCTACTATGGCAGACCACAGTGAGGGACCTCATCTGGGCTCTCTCCTGCAGGGTTTTGGCCAACGAGGCTTAGGCTTAGGGAACAGTGACCTCTAACCCACACCCCCTAACCCGTACTCTTGGCCTTGCTAGATACAAGGCTTTCCAACATTGCCCTGTCCCACCTTCTAAGAGAGGCCCACGTCAAGGAACCGATAGGAGAACTTCAGTGACTTCTGGTGATGTCTCCATTCTTACCCTACCCCAAGTCCATTCAGACTGTCCCTCTGAGGATATGAACTTCCCCAAAGCCGTTCTTTCTCTGCCAGGCCCCTTGCCCCAGACACCTTGGCACCTCCTCCCACTAACCTAGCACACATGCCACCACCTCTCAGAAGACCGCACAACTCAGAGAAAAAGCACAGCCACTGACCTCTGAGAAGGGATTGAATTCAGCCAGGCCACCCTGGGGAGCACTGGTCAGCTGGGTCACAGAGGGGTCCTGGGAAGGAGAAAAAGAGGCATTGATATTGACAAGCAGAAACATCCCCGACCAGGAGCCAGCAATCCCGTGTCCCAAGTATGCAAGGCTCTGGACTGTTCTGCAACAAGTCTCTTCATCCGAATCCCTTTCCCTTTTCTGGAAACAATCGGCCCCACGTAGGCGTTCTCAGTGCCCAGATCCAGAGGGGTCACAGCACTTAGCCCGGGTAGTTTTTTCACTTTGGTGGGGAAGGGATAAAGTGTGTGGCGAGGGAGAGACCTTCCTGTACTGTTTTATTTATTTATTAATTTAAATTTATTTGATTTTATTTTATGTGCATTGGTGTGCAGTTGTTGGATCCCCTGGAACTGTACTTACAGACAGCTGTGAGCTGCTATGTGGGTGCTGGGAATTGAACCCAGGTCCTCTAGAAGAGCAAACGGTACTCGTAATAGTTGAGCCATCTATCCAGCCCACTTTACTTAATTTTTTATTCTTTTTTCTGGTGCTGAAGATAGAACCCAGGGCCTTGTGCTTATGAGACAAGAGCTCAACCACCAAACTAAATACCCAACCCTGTTTTTTCTTAGTCCACAGAAAGCATTTTATTCCTCTTGCTTTTTGGAGGCTAGCTGAAGGTTCTGGGATGGAAACATGCTACTGGCTGCCAGCACTGACTGCTAATCAGGCACACTTGCTAGGAGGGAAAAGGTCTCAGATGAAAGGCCAGGAAAGTGTTTTCTTTTCTTTTTCATCCTTTAAAAAAAAAAAAAAAAAGCCAGGCGGTGGTGGCGCACGCCTTTAATCCCAGCACTCGGGAGGCAGAGGCAGGTGGATCTCTATGAGTTCCAGGCCAGCCTGGGCTACCAAGTGAATTCCAGGAAAGGCGCAAAGCTACACAGAGAAACCCTGTCTCGAAAAACAAAAACAAAAACAAAAAACAAACAAAAAAAAAATCTGCTGGGCGGCGGTGGTGCACGCCTTTAATCCTGGCACTCCGGAGGCAGAGCCAGATGGATCTCTGTGAGTTCGAGGCCAGCCGGGTCTACAGAGTGAGATCCAGGACAGGCCCCAAAACTACACAGAGAAACCCTGTCTCAAAAAAAATAAAATAAAATCCTATACCAGGTATGGTGACGCACACCTTTAGTCCCGGCACTCAGGAGGCAAAGGCAAGCGGACCTCTGAATTCAAGGCCAGTCTGGTCTAGAAAGAGAGTGCCAGGACAGCCAGGCTACACAGAGAAACCCTGCCCCCGCCCCCAACCCCCAAAAAAAGGAAGAAGAAGAAGAAAGAAGAGAAAAGAAAACAAAATTCCTTATAGCTCAGTGTGGTAGCGTATGTCTGTGATCTCAGCACTCTGGAGGCTGAGGCAGGAGGATAAGAATCCAAAGAGTTCTAGGCCAGCCTGGGCTTACATAGTGAGTTCCACACTGGGCAGGGCTATAGAATGAGAAAATGAAATCTTGTCTCAAAAAAACAGAAATGGAAGTCATCATCAGAACACAGTGTGTCCTGTGTGTCCATCCTCTTGGTCCGCCCTCCTCTGTGCTTATGTGACCCTTTGGTGGCAAGGGCAGTTTGTGTTCATCCTTCCTCTCCAAGGCAGGCACCCCGACCCCTATCCTGGCCATGGGTATGGATGGGGTTCAGGTCTTGCTCCACAGCCATGCAGGAACTCTGGGAAGAACAGTTAGGAGAGGCCAGAGTGTCACTGGCTGGGGTCTACAGTTCCTGCTCAGACCTGCACCTCTTTGTGTTGTTTTTCAAGACAGGAGTTTCATATACCTCAGGTCAGCCTCAAATTGTAAAGACCAGGATGGCCTTGATCTCCTGATCCTAATGATTGCATCTCCCAAATGCTGGGATTACAGGTATGTACCCCCACCCCTTGCTCTACAGACCCAATTCTTAAACACAGTGTCTGTCACAGACACTGAGAGCAAGCCCCTCAGTTCATAGGTTTGGAAAAGACACTGGTCATGGTGGTGTCGGGAGCTGGCTTCCTATTCTGAAACTGAACAGAGCTAAGTATAGTACCGAAATGTTCTCTGGCTTTTCTATACGGTGGTTCTATCTTCCCCGGAACCACCAGCTCCTAGGGTAAAGCTGTGCCTGACCACCCGCAGTGCCACACCCTGAGTGGAGCACCAGCTAGAAATCACTGGCTCTCTAGACAGCCTCATCTTAGGGATCCTGCACCTCCTTCCAACATCCTCCACCAGACTGCGTCCTGTCTGTTGGGTACCCACCTCTGCTCTGGTGGAGAAAGTGACCAAGTGAGGGTCTGTCTGGTGGTTACCAAAAGACATGGGAATTGGTCCTGAGGTTATTCCCACTCTCCTCTCAGAACCAGCTGGCCTGCAGGGAGGCTCTGGCTCAGGGTCTGCCCCCCTTTCAAAGCCAGCAGATACCTGCCAGTGCAAGCAAGCCCGAGTCACTGAAACCAGACCCACCAGCCAAGGGACTGGCTACTGCAGTCTGTCACCACACGACATAGGAACCAAGCGGCAGCTCAGGTAGCAGTTTCAGGAGCTGGCGCATACACACCTGGCTAAGGTGTGCATGTTTAATAGGCAGCTTGAAGCTCAAGACAAGGTTCCATTTCTATCACAGTAACAGTCGGGTAGCAGATCCTTGAGGTAGGATGGAGAGGAGAGAAGTGTGACTACCCTGTCCAAACTGGTTCTCCCCTCCCCTTCTTTTTCTAATGTCTGCACAGTGGCCCTGGGCCCTAACCAGGCTCCTCCTAACTGGCCTGCCCCACCAGTGAGCTGAGAGTGCTCTGCGGCTGGGGGATCTAGGTCTGGTCCGTCCTTCAGGCTCCTTGGGGTTTGGTGAGGGGCCTGTGGCAGAGCAGCATCACAGGAAAGGTTGGGGATCAAATGCCACACTGTAGCGCTTCTTTGTCCCCAAAGCACAGCCTCAGGCTAAGGGACCGGCAGCACAACAGTGGCCTAAGGACTTGGAGGCATCTTGCCGGGGACTAGATGAGCCTAAAATACTGTGACATATGGGTACTTCTCCTATAAGGAAACCTGGGCTCTCCCTGGAAGCTGTGGGCAGCTTCAAGAGAGGCTGAGGTTAGCTGAGGACAGGGAGGGAGTAAGGACCAAGAGAGGGTGACATTTTCTGAGTGTCTAGTACGTGCCAGGCTCACCACATAATGACGTTACTGTGACTTCTATTCACCTAGAATTGGTCACTGTGCCACATCACCAGAAGGTTCTATCAGCCTTTCTCACCTTGTTTTTAGTTCTGTTATTTATTTTTGAGAAACTTACTCCATATTGCCTTACAGAATCCACCATTTACAGACCCCTCAACCCCACCCTGAGACAAGAGTCCCTCTGTGTAGCTCAGGCTGTCCTGGACCTCAGTACTGCTTACTAGACTGGCTGTGAACACAAACCTTCCTCTACGGCCTCTCCAGAGCAGGGATTACAGGTGTGTGCAACCCCACCCAGCTCTAGGGTGACTCAGCCTCTCTCCTTTGTGTCGATGCTGATGGGAGACAAGATGGCTCAGTGGGCAAAGGCGACTGTCACCAAGCCTGAGTTGGACCCTTGAAACCTACATGGTAGAAGGAGAGAACGAACTCTCTGCAAGTTGTCCTCTGACCCCCACACATGCAGATACACACACGTGAAAGGAGGAGGAAGAGAAGCAGGGAAGAAGGGAAGAAGGGACAAAATATAAAAAAGATACTCTGGTCAGCTTTGTGTTTTACGGCTCTACGAAAAAAGGCAACCACAAACTTCCTCCCTTAGCCTTCCCCACAGCCACGTGAGAGACAAGCACTCCCGATGTAGACAGGAAAGTCCAAGCTCAGGCTGGAGATGGCTCAGAGGTTGGGAGCACTTGATGCTCTTCCAGAGGACCCACATTCGATTCCCAGCACTCACATGGTGGCTCACAGCCATCTGTAACTCTGGTTCCAGAGGATTAGATGCCATATACACATGGTGCATGGGCAGGCATACACACAGGCAAAACACCCATGTACGTTTAAAAAAAACAAATCTCAGAGCAGTGTCTGAGCTCGACTCTGAGTCCAGGTCTGACTCTAGGACAGGACAGTAACCCTGAGGCTGCAATGTTTCAGGACAAATAGAAGATTATCCTTTACTGTGTGGCTAAAGAAAACGACCCCTAGCCCCAAAAGGCACGTGCAAGGGCTTCCTTACTGAACTTCAAAGGGCTGGATGTTGGGAATACCTTTAGTAAGGAACAGGTAGAGTCTTTTCATGTAAGGATAACTCCCGATGAGGACCATGAGCTTCCACTCCAAGTCACAGAAATGAAGTTACCAGCATCATCTTTTCCCACTCATGGGGCACCCATTGCTTTTAAGTGGGTCAAGCAGTTATTTCAAAGGATGGTGAGGTCCAAGTTCCACCTACAAAGAAGAAGTAGCCTAAAAGCCCCTCAGCTGCTCAGACTGGAACAATGCCTTTTACTGAATTGGTAAGAGAGGGAGAAAAGCTCCTAAGGTTAATTCTTTACGTTCAGTCAACAGCCACAGTGTGAGGAACACGCTAAGAGAAGCAGGACACAGCTCCTTCCCTCTTTAAGTTCACAGTCTGGTGGACTAGTAACTGAGACAAGCAGACACATGCCAAGAGTGTGCTGGGGTGAGGTACAGAGTGATTGACAGGAGAGAAGGGAGACGCCTCAGAGGCCTGGGAGGAAGGTGGGTGGGAGAGTTAGCTTTAATTGTGAATTTGCTTCAACCTTATAATCACCTGGGAAGAGAGTCTCAATTAGATTGTCCACACTGGGTTGGTTTGTGGGTTTGTGTCTGTGGGAAGGTTATCTGAAGTTAATTGATATGGGAAGCCCCAAACAACTGTGGGTGGCTCCATTCCCTAGGGTGCCGGGGGAGGGAGGGGGTCCTGAACTATGTAAGAGTGGTGAAATCCAGCTGAGCACAAGCGAGCGAGCATTTATGCATCTCTTCGCTCTTAGCTACAGAAGTGAAGCCTAGCTGTTTGAAGTTCCTGTGTTAACTTCCCCATAATGTTGGACTGTGACGTGCAATTAAAAGTTGAAATAAACCCCATTCTCTCCTAAGCTGCTCTTTGCCAGGGTATTTTTATCACAACAACAGAAATGAAACTGGAGTGGTGGGGTTCCCAAAAGAAAGGAGGGGGTAAGCAAAGGCCCAGGGCAGCAGCAGCAGATAAATGAGTATTTCCATGCAGGTAGGGGTGAGGGCCCTGGGAGAAGCATGGCCGGGCTGGGGCTTACAAGGGCCCCTTTTCCTGGTTTGGAGGGAAATCTCTTTTCGTGTGTTTCATATTTCCTGATTAGCTCTGAGCCCCATTGACTTCTCTGCTTTCCCGTTACATTCCGTCCTCAAGCTCCCGGTGTGGGACTGTCGCAGACTCCAAAGAGGCGTCCTAAACACCTCGGTCTGGCATGGCAGTGTGCACCTGTAATCCTGGCATCATGAGGCTGGCAGGAGCAATACTGTAAGCCACCCTGGGCTACCTACATGGTGAGATTTAAGCCAGTCTAGGCTACACAGCAAGACCCTGTCTCAAAACAACAAAACAAAATATCCTGAAGTCATACAAAAAGGTTTCATTGTGTAGGTGCCAAGTTAGTTTTGTTGGGCTGGCAGGAAAACACACCAAAAGAACAATGCAACAAGATGGTGGGAAGTGTGGGTGACCTCTCTTCTGTCTTCCAATTTCATATACTGTGATAATGACACTTTCACCTTAAAACACAAGGGCTAGAGGAGGGACGTGATGCCAAAAGTGAGGGACACAGCTCCCATCTGTAAAAAAGTGAGGGACGCAGCTCCCATCTGTAAAAAAGTGAGGGACGCAGCTCCCATCTGTAAAAAAGTGAGGGACGCAGCTCCCATCTGTAAAAAAGTGAGGGACGCAGCTCCCATCTGTAAAAAAGTGAGGGACGCAGCTCCCATCTGTAGAACACCTTGCTTGGTGAGCACGAAACCCTCGTTTGCTCTCCAGCATGGCATAAACTGGGCAGGATGGTCACATCTGTAATCTCACACTCTAGTGGAAGCAGGATGGTCAGAAGTTCAAGGTACACACCATTAGTCCTAGATGGCGCTCTAGGAACATGAGGCCAGCCTGGTTCATACAGTGAGTTCTAGGCCAGCCAAGATCACAATGAGACCCTGTCTCAAAAAGTAAACACACACAGGCCCATCATGGTGTCACGTGCCTGTAATCCCAGCACTTGGGAGACTGAAGCAGGGGGATTTGCCTTGAATTTGGGGCCAGCTTTGGCTACATGATGGTAACCAAACCCTATCTCAAAGAAGGGGGTGGGGGAATCGAGCATTTGAGAACCTGTCTGAACGGCAAGGCATACTCTGGGACTTCTTCCCTGCTACTGGTAGTGATGTCCAGAGTAGTTCAGCCAAGCACACAAGAACTCATTGGCCTGTGTCTGAGGGCCTTTTAGGTCCTGAAACACCCGCTCTTGGCGTGGTCTAGCTTTAAATTGTGCTACCTGCTTCCTCCTCCCACTTCCTGTCCGTTCCCTACACACACCAATCCATGAGATGCTGAGGTGGGACCCCAAGAAAAGGCCTTGTTCTGAC